>NC_091363.1:14864525-14932025 GCF_038502225.1 Cherax quadricarinatus | reverse complement strand
TACCTCGCGGAAGTAAACTTGGAGAGAGGGATAACACGGAAGGACGAGAGTAACTAAACTTCTAGAGAGGAGACAATACAGGAGACAATTACTGAATGAAATTCAAAGGGAAATGGAAATGGAAGACTGCTAATTGAATGATAAAGTATGTAGCTGGACAGGGCAGGGAGGCAGAAGAGAAATTCATACCTAGGAAAAGAGGAAGGAATGGCAGGAGCTGACTGAGCCTATGGTTAGTCCGGTTGTTCAGACAAGTAACAGCTTTAAGTGTTAGAGAATGGAAAAAATGTGAAGACGACACAGAAGATAGGAAAACAAGGAAGAGTATACGAGCCAGAAATGAATATTCATGTGTGAAAAATAGAAGCTGAAAAATTTTTTGTTGAATGGAAAGGGAGAGACAGCAAAATTCTTCTTAGTGTTGACATACAGCCTCATCATGAGTAAAACAATAAATAACCAATTAATCAGGTTGAAGGAGAACTCACAAGAAATGACTAGGAATTATGTGAGGAGCTCAGAATATTTTTTTTAAGTATTCTCAGAGGCAAAAGCATGTCATGAGAGAGCCAAAACGGTAGAGTGCTCCAGCGAGTACCGGGCACAGGATATACAACAGAAAAAGAGTAGAGGAAACTACTGTGCTATCTAGATAGCTTGAAGACAGTCTGATCAGCTAATATATATATCTCTTTGGGTTCAGATGGAGGGAGCAGAAGCACTGTGCAGATGACTAGTCACAATCTTCAGTAGGTCAGTCGACACTGACCCACTGAAGTGGAACCTGTGGAAAGTGCAGAGGTTTGCAGTGAGGCGAGACATAGAAGGGTTATGAACTATGAGAAGAGATTTAGCATGGTAAACCTGAACACATTAGTCCAGGAGTCTCCAGACTTTTCACTACGAGAGTCACATCATATATTTTACAAATTTTCGTTGGCCATAGAAGAAATCAGTCTTATAAATAAATACAAATGAGGGAATAAAATTTAATTTGGATTTTTTTGCAATCAGCATATAATTCCGAACAAAAGACAGTATAATCAATTACTGAACTGCTGAGGGGAAAAAAGTTGACACAAGATTAAGGGGAATAATAGAACTGGATTTTTATTTTTAAAATATTGCTGAATTGAGGTTTCAAGTTTGAGGAGCCAATTATTAGAGTGGATTTTAAATTCTCGTCAGATAAATTTGTGCGATATTTGTACTTGTCATACATTGTGTCATACATTGTATCAAAAACTGAAACGAATCCACCATCAAATAGCTTCAAATTAGGAAAATGTTAAGGGTGCAAAAATTTATGAAGCTGTGTAATAAGGGAAATCAACGAACTCAGAATCACTTTATTTCAGAAAGATCAATCAAGGTAGTGATGATTACGTCCGTGAGGTGAATGAAATTTATTGTTCAAACAACAGATCTCAGAATGCAAGACATATCCACATAATTTCCGTACAATGCTTGTTGATGGATAACGCTTTAAGAATCCACCAGTACATATAATCGAGTACACACACACACACACACACACACACACACACACACACACACACACACACACACACACGCACGCACTCAGAGTTATGGTAAAGCTCATGGTTCAGGGAGAGTGACCCAGTAGCGACCAGTGAAGAGGCGGGACCAGGAGCTATGACTCTACCCCTGCAACCACAACTAGGTGAGTACACACACACACACACACACACACACACACACACACACACACTATTTCTTAATTTCCCGCACTTCCCCTCCTACAAAAGCAGTAACGCTAACTGCAATATTACAAGATGAACATAACTCCTGTACAGTTTTTCTGCTGCTGACTTGGTTAGTCTAGAAAAATAAACATCGTATACACAAGACAACTCATCTCTTCTTTTCGTTTTTCCATTCTCTTCCTTATTCTTCCCTCATCCTCTCTCTCTCTCTCTCTCTCTCTCTCTCTACTTCTTTCTTTCCCCCTCTCTCCTTTCTTCTCTCTTTCTTTACTTCTCTTTTCGTTATTCTGTTTCACCTGTCTCATCTTTTCTCTCTTTCTCCTTGCTTCATATCCCTCACCCCCTCCTTTATTTCCACTCTTTCGCTACCTTTTTTTTCCAATCTCACATTTCACTCCCACATCACAATTACGTATCCGTGAAAGGAGACCTTTAAGTAGTTGCAGTATTTTTCTTTTCCTTTTAATTCTTCCTCCACCCATTCATTTACAAAGAAGACCTCAACCAATCATCTTGAAATTTTCCACCCTGCTGTACGGTAACTAGGGAAATATTCTAGGAACAATTATCATGTTTGGGTGCCATATGACCAATGTTGTAATAAAGTTGGTAGAATTACCGACAATATGTAAAGTAAAAGGACACAAGTGCAACTAATGTGACATTTATTGTGGCAACGTTTCGCTCTCCAGGAGCTTTATCAAGCCATGGCTTGATAAAGCTCCTGGAGAGCGAAACGTTGCCACAATAAATGTCACATTAGTTGCACTTGTGTCCTTTTACTTTACATGACCAATGTTGCTGGGCGTATTGAGGGCATCTGGAATGTGTTCGATAACTTCCATAATTCTCATTGCCGTAGCTTCAAATGTTTATGAAAAATACTAGATGCATTTCGGTCACTGTTCGACACGAGAAAGGTATTCCCGTATTCCAACATCCCTGTCCCTTGTGTCTCAGTGCATGCGACTGGAATAATGTAGTCTTTGTAGCAAGTCTTGAGTCCTGGTGGTGGGAAGCGCAGTGCCTGTATTCTGAAGGAAGGTGGGAATATTTGCAGCTTTGAACTGTAGTATCGGCGCGCCTTTAGCATGGCACGGATGGAGTGAGTGATGATGAAAGTATTTCTTCATTTTTGGGTCACCTTACCTTGGCTGGTGACGGACTGTGTGTTATATTCTGAAGAAATTTTCACGAGTCATCATGAAGAAACTAAAATCAAAATTTGTTCAATAATAATATTAAATTGGGACATATATTATCCAAACCTAATTCAGACCTTTCAAAGTGAGAAAAGAGACGAACATCCTAAAATACCCAAGCACATAAAGCTTGGAGGCGCTCAGAAGTTTTGCTACGCCGTGAGCATGTAATGCTTGAAGCTTATCAGATGTGGCACTCTGAAATTACCGCATCAAAAGAGGTATTTATTTTTTCCAATTTCTTCCAAAAATAAAATGCCAACTGGGACCTACAAAGGCTAAAATCAAGCCACTCTCTCTTCCAAGTTAGACTGATCAGCTTTTAAGCAAAATAAGTTAGCTTTATGAAGGCCTCAACATAATATACAAATGTTTAAGAATGGTCTTGAGGACAACCAGATGTTATAAACGCAAAATAATGTTAGGTTGATTTCACATAAAGCCAAACACTAAGATTTATTTCTGACCAGAAGTGACATTCACCAATTATATTACAAAAACACATTTGATTAATAACATTCGCACATGATAACTTACACAATCTTACATCAAGAGATCGTTTCCCTTAAGGGTAAAACAACACTAAAAGTTTCAAGCCGACCAGTACATGCATTTTCCAGTTATAACAAAGAAACCAACCGAATTTATAACAGTCTTAATCTATGCATCAGTCACTGAAGATTGATGCTTTAATTAGAGAAGAGCGCTAAAAACCTTGGATCACACACTGCCTGTGGAATTGGAAACAGTCTAATTCGATTCACGAAATGGATAGATAAGTCGAGTTCCTTGGATCAAGAGCCACTTGTCAGCATCAAGGGGATATACAGTAAGATAGAATACCATACTTCATGGAGGTTAAAAGTGGCCAAAATGGCTGATCAAAGAAGTTTTTCTATAGTAATCACACTTAAAAAAATATGGTAATGGCCTAAATAGCATTTTGTCTAGGACACCGAAGGACACAAATATTTCCATTAATCTGGCCTAAAATGCATTTCACACGCACTGAAATTTTGAGGCCGATAGAAAATGGCGTTCTCTAGAAAGGAGAGAAAATTTCAATATGGGAAACGAAAAAATTGTCTTAAAATGTTCCGAAAAATGCCGTAAAATTTACTTACAGTGGACCCCCGGTTAACGATATTTTTTCATTCCAGAAGCATGTTCAGGTGCCAGTACTGACCGAATTTTTTCCCATAAGGAATATTGTGAAGTACGTTAGTCCATTTCAGACCCCCAAACATACACGTACAAACGCACTTACATAAATACACTTACATAATTGGTCGCATTCGGAGGTGATCGTTAAGCGGGGGTCCACTGTATTTTTATTTTTTCCTATTCAATTTTTTTTTCACTTCCATTGTTTAAAATTATCTACAGTCCTGTAAGAAAAAATATTTTGATTTTTATTAAAACCCAATCTGATATTGGGAAAATATTTACAAATAGGCATCCACACAGCTCAAAATTAATGTGAAATTACCTATTAAGATACACCGTCATTTAAGGTTTGAAGCTGATCCGAAGAGGCATTCACTTGTTAATCCATATAACACAATTTGCTTAATAAAATTGGAAATTTTCAATTTAAACAGCTCAAAGTGAGTGACAATTTGTGCTTAAATAAAGACCACGTTAGAGAAAAGTTTGAAGTCGATCAGAGAATGTATTCCTTAGAAACTGTTGTGATCCTTATTATGGAATGGAACATCCAAAAAATTTGTCGCCAGTTGGAAAAACGTTTTTGTTAGCTATTGCATAAACAATGAACATCACTATTCAATAAAACTGAGAAATAGGAACTTATGCCACTCAATGACAGTTTAAGCTTTTTCAGAAAACGACACCAGTCGTGAAAATTTGAAGCCGATTAGATAAGTCATTCTCCAGTTATGGCACGAATTAAAAAGACTCCAATATTTTTTACTATTTCATTACGTCAACAAACTTACCTACACGAACACGAAACGTAATTGGTACTAACCGTGCGTGAAGATGCGTCACCTATTAAATATTGAAGCCGTTCAGAAGAGGGAAAGATAAATTTATTTAGCGAGATTAAACGGGAATAAAAATTCCGCAATATTTAACACACAAAATCATCGTATCAGCATCTACATATATGAATTTCACTCTCCGCTGTCGTTGTATTTTTTGGTATATTTCTCGAACGATTGAAAGCGACGCCACTGATGATTTTTCAAGTTATTGTAGCTCTTCCAGGATGTTGGAATAAGTTCAACAACCTTGGTCACAGAGCACGTGAACATGTCAATTATTCACAGATTCAGGTTCTCTTTACCCAACACAATTGTTGTAAATTTAAAACCGATGAGGGATTCTCGGGTTATGAGCAGAATAAATACTAATCATACCACGGGTTGGGTTAAAACCCGCGATCAGAGTCTCTCTGATCGAGGGGTCCAACCCCACGCGTGGTATGGTTTGTTTGCATTCGTGTCATTATGATTTCGTGATTCAGAATAAATACGAAAAGATGTAGGAAGAAATTCAGGCAACCTCTTCCCAACTTCTGGATTAACACAAACACATCTGTTAGAAATCCTACACAGAATAACAGTAACATGGTTTTATATTAAGAAAATATCACATCCTGAGCACAACACCAAGGAATTATTAAAAACAATACCGAAATTATAAGAAAATAGAAATATTAATATACACAGGGAAGATATTTCCTAAGTTTGTCTTACGCTTTCATGTACTATGTTTGTAGTTATTTTGTAGGAGGCGTATCAGACACACACGAACCAGGAGCTGTGAATCGACCTCTGCAACTACAACTAGGTGAGTGCACACACACACACACACACATACACACACACACACACACACACACACACACACACACATATATATATATATATATATATATATAGATATATATATATATATATATATATATATATATATATATATATATATATTATAGTACATGTATAAAGGCGATAATTTTAGCCAATTTTTCTAGCCTACCTTCTGTCTTATTTGTCCATGTTCTTCATAATTTTTCCTTATCATGCACAAATTAGAGATGAAATAAGACAATTATTTTTCCTGCTATGGTAATGACTTTTACTCTTATTCACTAGGAAGTCACTTTGGCTAATTTACTAAAGTCGTATTTTTATTGAGAGTGCTCAGAGCTATTGACAGAATTTAAAAATATCTTTGAATGGCATATTCAGCTCATTTCGCTGCATTATTTTTGTTTACCACAATTAAAATCTTTCTTGTCTGCTCACGAACAATCAACAATAATGTGTAGGCTCCTTGAACCCCTTACCCCTTTTTTTCCAATCAGTAAATAGGTACACGGGTGTTAGCCGACTTTTGTGGGTGACCTTGCGAGACACGGGTGCAAGCATAGTTTACAATTGCCTGGGTTTTGAAATAGGTTGAATAATATAAGCGGCTCTTACCCTGAAACTACAATGGAATAAAAAAAAATGTTTTCTAGGAATTTTAAATTGACCGGAGTATTATACATTTTTGGTGTTTCACCGTCATGAAAATCTAGACTACAGATCCTGAGAGCCCTGAAATCCGCTGTAGCAGGAAAATTCAGATCCACCTGGTGGGGTTAGAATACAAATGAATATACTAACATAAAATCGTAGAAGAATAAAAGTAACAGTATTGTGACTAGAACCTTTCACAGCTAACTCACAATTTAGAGGGGAAACTTTTTCTACGTTATTTTACCATAAATCACAATTGAGAGAGAGAGAGAGAAAGAAAACCGGAAGACAGACAGGTCAGGCGAAAAGAATACCAGAAAACAGGTTTCAGGAAAGAGCTGAAAAGAAAGCGAAGGTCAAGTCATGTCAAGTATTTTCTGAAGATTAGAACATGTGGCAAGGTAGAGGAAAAGACAAGTATTATTAGAAAGACAAGTATTATCAGAAACAAAACCTCTGCTAAAATTAAAGGAAGAAATCTTGTGTATAAGGACCAACTCCAGAAGACGGAGTCTTAAAGGCTAAGGAATAGTCTAGCATTTTTTGGCAGATGTCCTTGATATGGAGTCGTAGAACGAATGGATTCCAGGTATATATATAACTCTATTCTTTCTTTCTGTCTCTCTGTTTCTCTGTCTCTGTCTGTCTGTCTGTCTGTCTCTCTCTCTCTCTCTCTCTCTCTCTCTCTCTCTCTCTCTCTCTCTCTCTCTCTCTCTCTCTCTCTCTCTCTCTCTCTCTCTCTCTCTCGTTCCTAATGTAAACGCAAAGATAATACACTTATTCAAGACTGAGGTGGAGAAGTACTTTGCAAGTATAAGATCCAACAAGATACTTCTTGCTCTAGTAGGTGGAGTTGCCTGAAGCTTGACGGTCCTTTATGCTCAGTATAAAACTACCAGTCAAATTTGCTTGGTCACCCCAAAGTGTTTTAAGTCGAAAAACATAATAAGTAACAATGACCAGAAATGTATATGGCATGGTGAGGTTTGGAAGTGACATGTTGCCTCTTACTCTTCCTATTTCATTCAACTCTTCACAAACCCCACTCTGAACTGGCTCGGGCCATCATACATATATTCAGTAGATGGGGGAATTTGAAGTCAACAGATTTCTGATGTTTATTTAGTTACTGCACCGGAATGATCAATTGACAACGAGGCAACAGAGTTAGTATTAACAGTACTGGTAGAAAAAGAGGGAATATAAAAGGTATAGCTAAACTTGAGTAACCACAAGTAGAACCACATGTACACGCAGTTCTGTGAGTAACAAAATATTTAAGAAGTAAGTAGAACTAACTTAGCAGTTTTATCTCTTTTATATATGACATGCAAGTTGTCCATTATGTTATGATGTATTTTTCTCTTGTTTTTATGACGCTAGTGGCTGGAGGAGATGGAGGATGGGAAGAAAGACTTTTTATTTCCATCCTTGACTCATACACCCAGATACACACGATAGTTCTTAATCTACGTACGCGTAGATAGTTCTTCTCAGCGACTGCTTTTAGGTTGGACGTCCTAGTCTAAACCAATTACTGCCTTGTTTCTCTCTCTCTCTCTCTCTCTCTCTCTCTCTCTCTCTCTCTCTCTCTCTCTCTCTCTCTCTCTCTCTCTCTCTCTCTCTCTCTCTCTCTCTCTCTCCCGATCCATCCTCCTCTACCAGCATCCATTATTGGTCTATCATCCATATAATATCCCCAGTTGCCGTTTCTCACTTCTTCATCTCTCATTCCCATCTCTAATTTCCCCTCTCCCCTTCCCCTCTTCCTTTGCTCACCCTCTTTCCCTCCCGTCTCTCTCTCTCACTCTCATTCCCTTCCCTTCTCTCCCTGAATACTCCTCCTAGCTCTTCCTCCCTGCTCTCGTTCCATTCCTTGCACACCAGGTGATGCAGAACCCACGCAGGAAATGACCCTGACCTGAATGTCAACATAAAGTTGAGCAGGACCCCGACTCTCGACTGTTTCACTAGGGAGGGCTAGGGGGAGCTCTATTACACAACTCTATTATAGAACTCTATTAAAAGGCTCTATTACTAATTTATTATATTGGGCTGTGTTGCAAAGCTCGATTCAGAACCTCTAATCTCCGTACGTGGAGTCTATTTGGACGTCGTTCCTGGAGTCGAAGCCCCTGCAGCGCAGTCCCTAACTAGGCCTCCCGGCCTGATCAGCCAGGCTGTTACTGTTGTCGGTACGCAATCCAACATACGAACAATAGCCCTGCTGATTGGGCACTGATTTTAAATATTTGTCCGGTTTCCTCTTGAAGGCAGCCAAGGGTTTCTATTGATAAGTCCCCCTGTGTACGCTTGAAGGCAGTTGAAAAGGTTGGAGACTCACCCGCTTGATGGAAGGTTATTGAACAGTCTTGGTCCCCGGAAACTTATTGTATTTTCTCTTAGTGTACTCATAGCACCCCTGTTTTTCATTAGGGGTATGGTGCACCGTCTGCGTAGTCTATTGTTTGGGTAGGGAGCGATTTCTGTGTGCAAATTTGGGACCAGTCATCTATGATTTTCCAAGTATTGACTATGATGTATCTTTATCGTCTGCTTTCCAGAAAGCACAGGTCAAGGAACTTCAGACGTTCCAGTAATGAAGGTGCTTGACTGAAATCTATTTCACATTTGTGTGAATTTAGATTTCCGCTAGATTTTCAAGATCTTTCATTCTCCTGATTTTTTTCAGACATTCTCTTATGTCAGATCTAGTAATATCTTTAATAAATAAGATAAGAGCTGACACTTCGCTGGCACAACATGTGACTCATGAATAAATAACTAAATAACAAAAAGGCACAATACCGTGACTGGAACAATACACGAATAACCCGCAATAGGAGAGAGGAGCTTACGACGACGTTTCGGATGACTTTGACCATTTACAAAGTGACGTTGTAAATGGTCCAAGTAAGCTCCTCTCCAAGTAAATGGTCTTCGTAAGCTCTTCTCTGCTATGTGCGGGTTATTTGGAGACATTAGAAGTACAGCATAAGCTCTGGCCTCATGCTTATGCCTTAGGCTTGAGGGACTGGCCACCACTTATTAAGACTGAGGGACAGATTATGCCCCTCCAGTGTTATATTCGTTTGTATTCGACTGAAGAATCCTGTTGTGCAAATAAAACGTTTCTGCAATAAGATACCCAAGTGTTCCACATGTGTCTTGATCTCCATGTCCCTTTAACATTAGGAAAAAAAATCGTGCCGCAAACCAAAAATTTGTCAATATTCATATTAATTTATATACTGTATATATATATATATATATATATATATATATATATATATATATATATATATATATATATATATATATATATATATATATATATATATAATTTATATATTCCTATAGATATGTTTAAAACATTATGATGACACATGAGCTGTGCTCTTTAGCGTCTAGTAAATTACACTATAGGTAAGTCGTATTAAACGACTGTCAAGTGAATAAACACGGGATTGCACGAGGGCTCGACCCGTGGTCCATTCATACGTAACCACTTACCCACGGAGCTTACAACAGACTAACTTATAGAAACACGCTTCTGTGACATGTACGTAATAGCTACATCAGCTGTGAACTTACTGACTCATCTCAAAGTCCAGAAGCTTTCTTCGGGGCTTTGAAAGGCATGAGAGTAGATGTACCATGATAGACTCTGGCATGAGAGTAGATGTACCATGATAGACTCTGGCATGAGAGTAGATGTACCACGATAGACTCAGGAATCATGGGGAGAGACACTTGGGTCACTCTTGCTGCCGCCGATACAAACATGTCACAGAAGTGCTACTTTTTAAAATAATCTTACTCTTAACTGCGTGGCAGAGTGATTGCAGCGTTGAGCTTGCAATATGAGTGGACCACGGTTCGAATCCTCGTCCATTCTTCTGTTTAATTTTCTAATAAATTGCCCCTAAAGCAAATCTAGGACAGCTAAATCTCAAGGGACATATTGCATTATCTAATATGTTCGTAAACGTAGCCTAAAATTGCTGAGAACCGCCTCATCCGACTTTGATATTTACTAATTAAAAATCACCGACTTTTATTCATCACTTATTGCTCATTACTGCTGCGGTATCGTGTAGCTGATGACAAATTCAGATGAATAAGCAAGTGGCCTCCAAATTCCCCCCCAAAAAATGTGTTTATTAAATGCGTTTCCCTTTCATTCAATGAATGTCGAGTAGATGTGCCAGAAAAATGAGTGAGAATTTTAAATCAGTTTTGAGTACAACTTTTCTAAGTACATTTTCCTGACTCCCATCAGGGATCTTGATCCAGAAAATTAGAGCTCTCCTTTACTTCCTTGAATCAGTTATAATTACCTTTCTGTGCCAGGTGCTGTGCGACCCTTACGGGTTGAGGGCATTTTAGGATTCCAATAATCACAATTTTCTCTAAAAGTAAATAATCCATTAGATAAAAATTTCAGTTTACACATCGCGTGGATTCATATAAATCTTCATTATATAAATCTGAGGAAAAAATTGTAATTTTTCAATTATTTTGGCGTCAGAAAACGACAGAAACCAACCAACATTAATCTTAATATAGCAATCGTGGAGTAGCGCTAAATCCGTATGGGAGGTGATAAGGTCAGGGGGGGGGTAAGTGCTAGTTCCAGTTCGGTGGATCAAGATCCCTTCGTCAACACTAAGGTACTTCCTTGGTAGGGAAGCCATAGCAGTGAATGATCTTAAGTTCTACGATCTTAGATTCAGTGGCAACAATGCTGCGCTTACTTCATCATGTGATTCTTTATGTTGCACAGTTACATAATGCGCTACACCTGTATGGGTCATTCCGCTAGTCGCCCAACATGCTCGTTGCTTCCCTTTCTCATTGTCATGTGTTAGAGACATAACTCATATTTTGGGAAAATAAATATTATAATAGCGTCATAAACAATGTGAAAAGGACCTAAACCACACGATAGGTACCTAAACCACACGATAGGTACCTAAACCACACGATAAGTACCTAAACCACACGATAGGTACCTAAACCATAGCAAATAAAACTAAAATTTGTTTAATATATTCATAGAAAACCCCGGGAGTCTCCAAGGTTATATAAACCAAGGCTTGTATTAAAAAGTTATATCAACCAAGGCTTATATTAAAAGGTTTCACATGGAATTCCCTTATTCGTGAATCCAGTCTTGTTAGATGTTTTAGGTTCCACTAAAGAGGTTCCACTACCCCGGTGAGTGGGATCTCGTTCGAAGAAATTGGACGTCTCTATCCCTTCCTCGGATCGAATCTTAATGTTATCCCCCAGGCCCTGTACGACCCTATGAATGTTAATAATAATAATAATAAGACATGAACATAATAAAGAAGGAGCACTGCAGTAGGCCTACTGACCCATGCTAAGCAGGCCTAGGAATAATAAAAATATAATAATAATAATAATAATAATAATAATAATAATAATAATAATAATATAATAATAATTAATAATAAAAGAAATTATTACAATTTTTTTTATTTGTCTTAGAAATCTCTCTCTCAAGATATTATTTTCACATTAAAAGCAATAACGACAAGAAGAGCTTTATCAGAGCTCCCAAGTTACAACTTTGGTCCCTACGAAAACTGCATTAATGTCTGCATTAACAAGTTTATGAATTGCCTTTTTTACCCGATACTTTTTGCTCTCACCTCTCCCTCGTTCAGCCCCTTTCAAAGTTCCTCTCTCTCTTCCTTCCTCCATCCTACTCTTCACCCTTATCTTTTCCTCCCTTTCTCCTTCCCTGAATCTCTCTGTACTTTTTTCTGTCTATCTTTCACACTGCCTTCCTCCGTTCTCTCTCTCTCTCTTTCTCTCTCTCGCTTTAACAAACACACACAAACAGCTGATAAAATTCATGGAGCAGGAAGAGAGTGGCTCTAGTAGCGACCGACCGGTAAAGAGGGCGGGCCAGGAGCTATGACTCGACCCCTGCAACCACAATTTGGTGACTATAGTTAGGTACGCGAGCCAACACACACACACACACACACACACACACACACACACACACCACGTACATACAAGCCAATAGTTATTATTCTATCCCAAACATTTTTTTATCTATTAGCCTGGATATCGAGTCAGATGTGGGAAATATCGTTAACTTTTTCAGTTGATCTGACACGTTTTGCTCATATCATACGAAAATCAGTTCTAAATGCGAGTCGTTCATGGATTGAATGACCTGTAATGCGAGTCGTTCGTGGACCGAGTGATAAGTAATAGCATAATGTGAATCGTTCGTGGATTGAATGATCAGTGTTAGAATAATGCCAGTCGTTGGTGGACCGAATGATCAGTGTTATAAAAATGCGAGTCGTTCGTGGGTTGAATGATCAGTGTTAGAATAATGCGAGTCGTTCGTGGGTTGAATGATCAGTGTTAGAATAATGCGAGTCGTTCGTGGGTTGAATGATCATTGCTAGAATAATGCGAGTCGTTCGTGGGTTGAATGATCATTGCTAGAATAATGTCCTTGATATCAGTCATTTCAACCGTTGATAAAATACTTCCCGTCTGATGACATTTTTATGTCTTACTTTTTACACAGATTAATTTAAGACTTTTTATCCTGCCTCAGCTTATTTTAAAGCTCAATTATTCCATCGATGTACTATAACGTCTGAAGTATGTGACTCACAGTAGTTAGATGTCACCCAGGTAACTATTTACCACAAAGTGAAAGTAATTATGTGAATAAGTTTACTTAGGTACAATACAAAGTGACTTACTTTTATTTAGGAATCCTTGATCAAGAACACATTCGTTTCAGTAGTTTACAAAATTAAGTCAGGTGGGAGACGTAAAACTATTATTATCTTGAAACCGACTCTTAAAGCTTTTGAAACTTTTGAGACTTTTGAAACCTACTTGTTTTAGAAAAATATCCGAAAAGTCAGAAAAAGTTCTATGCACTTAGAATATTTTGGATCAAGCTATGTGGGGTTAACATTTTCTCAACTGCAAGTAGAAATACCAATTCAGTCTGTCAGGTAATCATCTGATGGACTGTAAAGTACGTAAGTCACACAGTAATGTATACTCTTACTATATAAATGTACCTATAATATGGTTTACGGTTCAAATTTAATGAAAATATATCTGTGCATTTGCAAAATATTTATAGAATTACACCCTTTCTCTTTCTCTTTCTCACCTCTCTCTCTCTCTCTCTTTTTTTTTTTTTTACAAAGGGTTTGACAAGGTTAAGGATCCCTAGCTTTATTGACAAGCTATTTACAGGTTATAGATTCCTAACTTTGTTGGCAAGCTAAGAGCTGTTACCTACGTCAGCTCATTTGAAAGCATTTTTATTGTTAAGAGACATACAAGTAGGGAACAGGATGAAGTTGGAGCCATCTGTGGGCCAGCATTTTCATTTGATCAACTGACTTTATCTCGTTGACATCATTATGCTGTACGAATGTGTTCCATACTCGAGTCATCCTGGGTATATATGATCTCAGATGGAGTGATGTTCTGGAGAAGGGTACAGCCAGAGTGAAGTTGCTGCTTTCTGCCCGTCTTGTGGCATAAAAGCTTGTTTCACGCTGTCCTCGAAGTGGATCCAAGTGTGATATTTTGACAATATTGGCCTTGTACATAACAGTAAGGCCACCCACATCCCTCCTATGTTGAAGGCTCTGCTGAAATGACAGATCTATCCAAGATGGGTCCAGGCGAGAGATGAGACGTCTTGCTCTGTTCTGTACTCTGTCAAGCAGTCGCAGATGAGAGGGGGGGGGCAGGCAAACCAAGAAAGTGGAGCATACTCAAAGTGTGAGCGTACTTGCGCCTCGTACAGGATCTTGCAACCCCTACTGTCAAGCAGATGCGAGATACGGCGAAGTGCTGTAAGCTTCCTGGCTGCCTAATTTGCAAGTTTTACATGGTTCTTCATGGTTAGTTTGGAGTCAAATTTCACCCCAAGGATATCAACTTCTTCTCCAGGTGCCAACACCCTCCCATTCATCCTTACTACTGCACCAGCATTACCATCATGGTGCCTAGAGACGATCATCATTTGCGTTTTCTCAGGAGCACATGTTACTTGCCATCTATTTCCCCAAGCTGACATAGCTCTCAGCTGGTGATTGATGTAGCTTAGAGCAGCTGACATTTCTTCTCTTGGATAAGTGAATGTCAGTGTACAGTCGTCTGCATATGCATGTGATTCTGGGATGAGATGAAGAAGGTCATTGAAGTAGACATTCCATAACAATGGACCCAGCACGCTTCCTTGTGGAACACTTGCCCCAATAGGATGTCTTGCTGATTCCGTTCCATTGAGAACTACACTTAGAGATCTTCCATGAAGGTAATCACTGAGGAGACATAGCGTAGAGCCTGCAATTCCCAGTGCTTGAAGTTTTGCTAAGAGGCCCTGGTGCCACACCCGGTCGAAAGCGCCAGCAATGTCCAGTGCTACCACACAGCTAACTTTGGATTCATCCAGTGACTGGTGCCACTTAGTGGAGAGGTTTAACAACAGATCAGCAGCAGAGTAACCTTTCCTGAAGCCATATTGACGATCACAATGTAGTGAGTGGTAGTCAAAAAACTCTCATTTGTCTTGAGATTATTGTCTCAAGGATCTTACCAGTGATTGACAGGAGTGACACTGGTCTGTAGTTGCTGATTTCTGCTCTGCTCTTCTTTTTGTGAACAGGGACTACATTTGCCTCTTTCCATAGAGAGGGCCATTTACACTGTACTAGGCAGTGCTGAAAGATGCGAGTTAGAGGTGCTGCTAGCTGATCTGCACATCTTCTCAACAATCTTGGGCTCAACTTGTCTGGGCTCACAGCCTTTTCTTGGTCAAGCGATTTAAGAAGGAAATGCGCCTCCTCCTGCCTTATTGTCACCACTGACAGTTTTGATACAGTTCTTGCAGCTAGCCAAGGAGGGTCCCTTGCTGGATCAGGAACTTGCATTTTGGTAGCAAAGTGTTCAGCAAAGAGGTCCGCCTTCTCTTGACTACTAGTAGAGGTGGTCCCATCCTGTCGATTTAGAGGTGGAATGAGCTCATCAGGCAGATAACCTTGTCTGTCCGTGACCAGGGACCACCAGGTTTTGAAGCCTACCCTACCTGATGCTAGCTTTCATTTAGTGTCCATCTCCCATTTAACAATGGCTCACTTTTGAACGTCACCCATATGCCTACAGGCTTGCGTGTGCAAATTCCTGTTATAGGTAGTAGGATGTCTCTTATACCTTCGCCATGCTTTGTACTTAGCAGTAGCAGCCTCTCTACAACGAAAGCCAAACCAAGGCTGATCTGTAGGCTTTGTCACATATTGCCGGTGAGGAATGTGTTCTTGTTGCAGATTAAGGATGTGTCCAGTGAAGGCTTTCACTTGGTTGTCAACATCCCCTTGGAGAAGAGCATTCCAATCGGTGGTGGCGAGCTCAAAGCGAAGGGCTGGCCAATTACCTCTTTCCCATAGCCAGGTTGTGCGTGTGGACTCCTCACCTCGTTCTGTTGGGATTTTAAGTGTCGTAAAAACAACCTTGTGGTCAGACGATCTAACGTAGCCGAGGGGTTGACAAGTGACTATGCCTTCTGCCAGATCACTCAGTACTGGGTCTCTCTCTCTCTCTTAGAGTTTTAGAAGGTTAGGTTAAGGATTCCTAACTTTATTTACAACCAAACAGCTGTTAACTACATCAGCTCATTTAAAAGTTTCCATTGTTATGAGACATATAAACAGGAATCAAGTTGAATTTGGAATCATCTGTTGGCCAGCAATATCATTTGATCACCTGACTTTATTTTGTTGACGACATTATGCTGAACAAACATGTTTCAGTCTCCAGTGTTCCTATAAATAAAGGCCTCAGACGATGCTCTAGTGAATGGTACAGCTAGAGTGTAGTTGGTGTCTGCTGCCCGTCTTGTTGAGCAGAAGCTGGCTTCTCTCTTTGACAATATTGTACCTGTACGTAACAGTAAGGCCATCCACATCCCTCTAGTGCTGAAGGCTCTGCTGAAACGATAGATTTGTTCAGGCAGAGTCCTGGCGATGGATGAGTCGTCTTGCTCTGTTCTCTATTCTGCCAAGAAACTGCAGATCAGAGGGGGAGGGGGCAGGCATTCCAAAAAAGTGGAGCATAGTCAGAGTGAGTGTGTACCTGTGCCTCCTACAAAATCTTATAACCTCTACCGTCGAGCAATAGGAGATACGTCCAAGTGCTGTAAGCTTCTTGGCCGCTTTGTTGGCAAGATTTACAACGTTGTTCTTCATAGTCAGTTTGGAGTCAAATTTTACCACAAGGATATCAACATCGTCCCTCCTATTCATTCTCACCATCATCATTTGTGTTTTCACAGGAGTAAAAGTGACATGCCATCATTTTTCCCCAGATTGATATGGGTGTAAGTTGGTGATTGCTATAACTTAGACCATCTGACTTTTCCTCCCTCAGATAGGTAAATATCAGAGTGCAGCCATTTGCATTTGCTTGGATTTCTGGGATAAGCTGAATGTCATTGAAGTAGACATTCCATAACAATGGCCGAAGCGCACATCCCTTTGGAATACTTGCATCTTGTTCACTCTGTCCACTTGAGAACTTCGCTTAGAGATCTATCTTGAAGGTAATGACTAAGGAGACATAGTGATGAGCCGGTGAATCTTTCTCTCTCTCTCTCTCTCTCTCTCTCTCTCTCTCTCTCTCTCTCTCTCTCTCTCACACACACACACACACACACACACACACACACACACACACACACACACACACACACACACACACACATATATATATATATATATATATATATATATATATATATATATATATATATATATATATATATATATCTTTAAACAAACCGGGCGTATCCCACCGAGGCGGGGTGGCCCAAAAGGAAAAACGAAAGTTTCTCCTTTTACATTTAGTAATATATACAGGAGAAAGGGTTACTAGCCCCTTGCTCCCGGCATTTTAGTCGCCTTTTACGACACGCATGGCTTAGGGAGGAAGAATTCTGTTCCACTTCCCTATGGATATATATATATATATATATATATATATATATATATATATATATATATATATATATATATATATATATAATCATGGGGTCCACCTCTGGTGTAAATTGTGGGACCCATAGCCTCGGAGAAGTGGATAAAAAGGCTTGAAGGAAGAATATTTGGATTTCTTCCTGAAGCCTTTTTATCCACTTCCCCTACCACCCCATCTTTTCGTATTTTTTTTACCAATAGGAATATTTTATTACATAATATGGTACAGAAGATTTAAGGGATTCGTTGTTGATATTATAAAGGTGACATATACGGTACATGTTGTTGCGTGTGTATCACCGATTATAAGGCGAAAATCTCATCCAGCTCCACAGAGCTGGAGCGTGTGCCCAAAATACAGCAGGCATTACCCCTTTAAACATCATCTCTACGTCCACAGCAGGACTCGAACCTGCCAACTCCGTATCAGAGTACACAGTACTGTATCACGAAGCCAAACTGGCTTCGTGGTAAAGTGCTCTGATACAGAGTTTACAGGTTCGAGTCCTGCTGTGGACGTAGAGATAATGTTTGTAAATAATTTCACTTCCAAAGATAGATGGTGATCCCGTCGGGGCACTTTGCTGGGTTGTAGGTATTGTGGGCATCCAGCTGTAGCAAGGGTCCTCTTTATGATGTCGTTGACTTCATTGTGTCTTGCATGCCAACCCTTGGTTTTGCAACAGTTAAGACCATGTAGACCATATTGGTCGGCTTGTGCATCGCCGCAAATACACGTATATTCCGTGCGAATTGGGGCAGCAAGGCGCAGAGCCACTGCGAAATGGGAACTGCTTGGAGGATGTCCCTGGAGTAATCTGCACTCACAGCTTGGAGACGGGCAATCTCCATGTCTGATGTTACAGCCCTAAGCCAGTGTCAGTAAAATCAGGCCGCCCCTGATCGAGAGGATGGAGACAGGGTGTTGTCATGGCTCTCCAAGAGAGTGGTACATGTTAACGGTAACAGTAAACTAGTGTCCCTTGTTTAGTACTGAGGTCACCGGTTTTTATGAAATCTGAAGAAGTTAGAGAGAAGCACTTGAAGAGGAGTTTCATGTGTACAGCGTTACACCCTATACTGGGCATTTCCAAGAACAAGTACATGTACTTGAGAACACCTTGTGTTGGGTGAAGCGTTGTGAAAATAAAGGATTCCTCTTCAGTTGTGCATTTTGGTTCCACCAGCTCTCGGCATATTGACCTTGTGTTCACGAAATCTTAAATGCAGCTGCGAGTTTCCTGGCTGTCTTGCTAGCAAGGCTCACCATCCACCTGGAACCTGAGCTTCGTTCAATCTTGTGAAGAGTGCTTGGTCCAGTTAATACTGTCCTCCCTTTGCTTGGATCAAAGCTGATTGCTTTCAGTTTCCCAATCTGTTGTATGACCCTACGGGTCTGGATCATCCTTTCCAAATTAGTCGTTATTTTTGCTGTAGAATTAAATTTAGCTCCAAGAACATGAAAATTATTGAAGAGTGTGAGGTTTCTTCCATTTATTCTTTCTCTGGCTTTATTAGTTAAATTATTATTGTCAGGAGGAAGGATTGAGCCCGTGGGAATCACACAGTGTCCGGGGACCGAGAGGTAATCAGGTTCTTTAGATCAAAGGTCCCTCATTCCCCTTTTAGGTGTTCATTTATAGTCATGGTGACATGTTATCCCATTCTAACACAGCTGCAGGTTGGTGACTGGTGTGTCTGAAACAAATGCACGTCGTCTTTCTTAGCTAAGTCAATGTTAAGGTGCACTTATCTACATAGGAATAAATATCCTCTCTCTCTCTCTCTCTCTCTCTCTCTCTCTCTCTCTCTCTCTCTCTCTCTCTCTCTCTCTCTCTCTCTCTCTCTCTCTCTCTCGCTCTCTGCATTATATATATATATATATATATATATATATATATATATATATATATATATATATATATATATATATATATATATATATATATATATATATATATATATATAATGTCGTGCCGAATATGCAGAACTTGCCATCTTGGCTTAAATAGCAACGCTCATCTTGCCATATAGGACAAGTGAAAATTTGTGTAAGCAATAATTTCGCCAAAATCATTCTGAACCTAACGAAAAAAATATATTTCACTGTGTTTGTTTAGTATTAAATTACTGTAAACAAATCTAAAATATATTTAGTTGGGTTAGGCTAAAATAAATTGCTCTTGTTATAATAAGGTTAGGTAAGTTTTCTAAGATTCTTTTGGTGCAAAATTAAAATTTTTTACATTAACATTAATAAAAAGAACATATCTTTAAACGTATAAGAGAAAATTTTAGAAAGGACTAAATTTTAAATGAGTTCTTGCTAACTGACCAGTTTTACATATTCGGCACGACATATATATATATATATATATGTTTGCTCCATAAGCTTTATCATACCTCGTCTTAAAACTATGTATGTTTCTTGCCTCCACTACATCACTTGCAAGACTAGTCCACTTCCTGACAACTCTATGATTAAAGAAATACTTCCTAACATCTCTTTGACTCGTCTGAGTCTTCAACTTCCAACTGTGACCCCTTGTTTCTGTGTCCCATCTCTGGAACATTCTGTCTCTGTCCACCTTGTCAATTCCTCGCAGTATTTTGTATGTCGTTATCTTGTATCCCCTAACCCTTCTGTCCTCCAGTGTCGCAGTCCGATTTCCCTTAACCTTTCATCGTAGGACATTTCCCTTAGCTCTGGAACTAGCCTTGTTGCAAACCTTTGCAACAAGGCTCTAACTTCCTGACGTGGTTGACTAGGTGTGGTTTCCAAACTGGTTTTGCAAACTCCAGTATGGGCCTGACGTACACGGTATACAGAGCCTTGAATGATTCCTTCCTGAGGTATCGGAACGCTATTCTCAGGTTTGCCAGGCGCCTATATGCTACAGCAGTTATCTGGCTGAAGTGCGCCTCAGGAGATGTGCTCGGTATTATACTCACCCCAAGACCCTTTTCCTAGAGTGAGGTTTGCAGTCTTTGGCCACCTAGCCTATTCTTTGTCTGCGGTCTTCTTTGCCTTTCCCCGATCTTCATGACTTTGCATTTGGCGGGGTTAAGTTCGAAGAGCCAGTTGCTGGACCAAGCTTCCAGCCTGTCCAGGTCTATTTGTAGTCCTGCCTAATCCTCATCCGATTTAATTCTCCTCATTAACTTCACATCATCTGCAAACAGGGACACTTCTGAGTCTATCCTTTCTGCCATGTCATTCATATATACCAAAAATAGCACTGATCCTAGGACTGATCCCTGTGGAACCTCCGCTCGTCAAAGGCGTCCACTCTGATACCTCGTCACGTACCATGACTAGTTGTTGCCTCCCTGACAGGTATTCTCTGATCCATTGCAGTGTCCTTCCTGTTATACGTGCCTGATCCTTTAGGTTTTGCACTAATCTCTTGTGAGGAACTGTGTCGAAGGCCTTCTTGCTGTCCAAACAAATGCAGTCTACCCACTCCTCTCTCTCTCGTGTCTTCCGTTACTTTGTCATAAAACTCCAGTTTGTGACACAGGATTTGCCTTCCATGAATCAGTACTGGTTGTCGTTCATAAGCTTTTTCCGTTCTAGGTGCTCCACCACTCTCCTTCTGATAATCTTCTCCATGACTTTGCATACTATACACGTCAGTGACACTGGTCTGTACTATAGTACCTCGTGTCTGTCTCCTCTCTTATCATTGGGGATTACATTTGTAATCTTCCTTACCTCAGGTAGTTGCCCAGTTTCAGTGGATGCGTTGAAAGTTGTTGTTAGGAGCACACACAGCGTGTCTGCTCCCTCTCTATAGACCCACGGACAAATGTCCAGTCCCACCGCCTTTGAATTATCAAGGTCACTTAGCAGCTTCACCTCCTCCTCTGTTGTGTGTAATTAATCTAACACTTCTTGGTGTACGCCTCTGTTCTGACTTCCCAAAGTCGTTTCTGACTCCACTGTAAATGCTTCCTTAAATCTCATGTTGAGCTCCTTA
Source organism: Cherax quadricarinatus (assembly GCF_038502225.1). Lineage (NCBI taxonomy): Eukaryota > Metazoa > Arthropoda > Malacostraca > Decapoda > Parastacidae > Cherax > Cherax quadricarinatus. The sequence goes on along the minus strand of NC_091363.1, from coordinate 14,910,568 downwards.
CATACATCTTGGTCGTATCTTGAGCTCCCCACCTTTCCTCAGCCTGATTACCTTGTCCTTAACTGTTGTCTTCCTCCGTATGTAGCTATATAACAGCTTCGGGTCAGACTTGACTTTTGATGCTATGTCGTTTTCGTACTGTCGCTGGGCCTCCCTCCATATCTGTGCACACTCGTTTCTGGCTCTTCGACTAATCTCTTTATTTTCCTGAGTCTTTTGTCTTCTGTACTTTGATGAGTTCCAAGCTATACCACGGACGGGATTTGAACCAGCGGTCAGAGAGTCTCAAAACTCCAGACCGTCGCGTTAGCCACTGGACCAGCTAGCCACAATAAGATTCGTCCAACTAGGTATATTTCTACACCATAGGAAGGCTAGCGTAGGCACCACTGTGACCACAAATGCAAGTTTTTACAGACGAATCTCCAGCTAGCATGGCCGTGACGAACTCTAGCTCAAGTCCCCTCACTGCCGTCAACATGACTCACGAAATCGTAATGACACGATTGCAAACAAACCATACCACTGGCGGGATTTGAACCCGCGGTCACAGAGTTTCAAAACTCCAGACCGTCGCGTTTACGGCAGTGAGGGGACTTGAGCTAGAGTTCGTCACGGCCACGCTAGCTGGAGATTCGTCTGTAAAAACTTGCATTTGTGGTCACAGTGGTGCCTATGCTAACCTTCCTATGGTGTAGAAATATACCTAGTTCGATGAATCTTATTGTGACTAGCTGGTCCAGTGGTTAACGCGACGGTCTGGAGTTTTGAGACTCTCTGACAGCGGGTTCTATCGCCGCCCGTGGTATGGTATGTTTGCAATCGTGTCATTACGATTTCGTAAGTCATGGTTTCCAAGAGTTTCTCTACTCCAGGATCCTGGTCATGGGTCAGGCTCGTTGGTGCCTGCCTGGTCAACCAGGCCGGTGCTGCTGGCAGCCCGCATCAACGCTGGAGTGATTCCCGACTATATTTCCCTGCTGCTTATTGTTAGTAACTCATTATCCTCGTGTAAATTACTCAAAATTCAAGGTGCTAATACGTTCCTTTAAGTATGAATCTTGTGAAACCATACCCCCGGCCGGGATTGAACCCGCGGTCATAGAGTCTCAAAACTCCAGCCCGTCGCGTTAGCCACTAGACCAGCTAGCTAGCTGGTCTAGTGGCTAACGGGCTGGAGTTTTGAGACTCTATGACCGCGGGTTCAATCCCGGCCGGGGGTATGGTTTGTTTGCAATCGTGTCATTACGATTTCTTGAGTCATGAATCTTGTGACATATTTTATTAAAGTGCCATTTAGCGAGTTTTTTTTCAGATGGTTCTTTAATTTCGTAGTTAGTGGCAATTTGAATTATTAATGAATTATCGTCATTTAAGTCATATAGTTGCCTTATTCTAAGTAACTAATTCTCAGTGAGAGGGAGCAGTTTACTATTTATTGGTTCCTTGCTAGAGTAACATTGACTACTAATCTGAGAGCCCAGTTTTGCAGTCTTTGCAGAGGTACAGTATTTGTTTTGGTTGTGATGGCTAGAGGCGCAGCGGGATATGCTAGTTGGGGGAGATTACCATCCCGTAAATATGTACCTTAATGTGTGCTGGGGCTGATTGGAGCCGTAGTAGTTGAGCCAGCTGACCATTTGCCACACCTGTTGATAGCAGCTGCTCGTAGCTTGGTTGATAGCGTCTGCTCGTGGCTTGGTTGGCAGCGGCTTCTCGTGGCTTAATTGATAGCGGCTGCTCATGGCTTGGTTGATAAAGGCTGTTCGTAGCTTTCGTGACTCTGCTGGGGAGTTTGGTCCACTCATCCGCAACTCTGTTACCAAACCAGTACTTTCCTATATCCTTTTTAAATCTAAATTTTTCCAGCTTGAATCCAGTGTTGTGAGTCCTGTTTTGGTTAGATTTATTTAACACATTATTTACATCCTCTTTATTTATTCTTGTTTTCTATTTATACATCTCAATCATATCCTCCCTAATTCTACGCCTTTCCAGGGAATACAAATTCAGTGCGCTCTGTCTATCCTCACAAGAAAGCTTTCTGATATATGGGATCACCTTTGTCATCATTCTCTGTGCGTTTTCCCAAGTATTTTATTCATTCTGTAATACTGTGACCAGAGCTGTGCAGCATAATCTAAATGTGGCCAAATCAACGATATATAGCGTTGAAGAATAGCCTGAGGACCTCTGTTATTTATACTTCTTTATATGAAGCTAAGAAGACTATTCGCTTCATTGCGAATACTTAAGCACGCATTCGTATTGAGATCAATACGAATGCGTGCGTTATGGTTATTTTGCGTTATGATTATTTTGTTTTCCAAGGCTTAGAACTTTGCATCAATTCACATCTTCAGGAAACCTATTTTCCATTTCCTCTGGCTCAAAGGCAGTGGACGAGAACCGTACATCTTCGTGCAGCGCTCTAGTGACATAGTCAGAATTAATCTTACGCTCTATTTTGGTGTTATCGGCAGACTTGCTTTCAAACTAGATAAACAAGAGAAAATTATTCATCTACACAAAACGAATAATTTCCGTAGAGCTAATTGGCTAAAATAAAAACTTATTTTTTTTTCTCAGCGTGTTTGTTTTCTCGTTAACATTACGGAGATTAAAAGGCTGATATAAAATTATGATAATCTGCTGTGAAAGGACATAAAGTAGATCAAAGATTCGTAATATATGAAAAAATATTTAATATTAAGCATAATATTTATTACTTGCTTCAGCATTTACTTAAAAATTAATATTTCCAAAACAACTAGAGGGAACTGCATTAAAAAATCATGGGGGGGGTATGAAATGTTTTACAGATTTGTTTTAATTTATTCGCTTGATAAGAAGATGAGTGGGGTAAACAGTCGGAAATGATTATGCAGGAACCAGGAGAAAGGTTGAGTGACAATGTAAAATTGGCATTGCATTAATCTTTGATATACCTTTGATGCGTTTCGAGAGTCTTTTTTTTCCCGGAACCCGGCCATGGGCCTGGCTCGTCTGGTGCTAGCCTAGCCTATGTTACTGCTTGACTCAAGAAATCGTAATGACACGATTGCCACCAAACCATACCCCCGGCCGGGATTGAACCCGCGGTCATAGTCTAGCTGGAGATTCGTCTGTAAAAACTTGCATTTGTGGTCACAGAGGTGCCTGTGCTAACCTTCCTATGGTGTAGAAATATACCTAGTTGGATGAATCTTATTGTGGCTAGCTGGTCTAGTGGCTAACGCGACGGGCTGGAGTTTTGAGACTCTATGACCGCGGGTTCAATCCCGGCCGGGGGTATGGTTTATTTGCAATCGTGTCATTACGATTTCTTAAGTCATGTTGACGGCAGTGAAGGGACTTGAGCTAGAGTTCGTCACGGCCACGCTAGCTGGAGATTCGTCTGTAAAAACTTGCATTTGTGGTCACAGTGGTGCCTGTGCTAACTTTCCTATGGTGTAGAAATATACCTAGTTGGATGAATCTTATTGTGGCTAGCTGGTCTAGTGGCTAACGCGACGGGCTGGAGTTTTGAGACTCTATGACCGCGGGTTCAATCCCGGCCGGGGGTATGGCTATGTTACTGCTGTTGGAGGCCCTTGGTGACACACATTCTGCACAGCCTGGTTCATCTGGCACCTGATGAAGATATCTGTCCAGATTGCTCTTGCAGACTTCTACACTTGTTGCAGCACATCGGATACAGTAATGAAAGCAGTGAGGCTGGTTTCATTGCAATGAAACTGCTTTCACTGCAATACTACTGCTCTGATTGCAATATTACTGCTTTCATTGCAAAGAGACTGCTTTCATTGCAAAGAGACTGCTTTCACTGCAATAAGACTGCTTTCATTGCAATAAAACTGCTTTCACTGCAATACTACTGCTCTGATTGCAATATTACTGCTTTCATTGCAAAGAGACTGCTTTCATTGCAAAGAGACTGCTTTCATTGCAGTGAGGAGTTATGAGGAGTGTCTACAGTAAGTGAATCGGATGACACTGAAGGACAGAAGAGCCAGGTAGACACGATAACATGTCTTAATAAGGGAGACAGAGTTAAGCCGTTCCACAGGTGGTAAACAGGTACTCAGGGGCATAATTAGAAGTTAAAGATACAGATTAGTCATAGGAATGTCAGGAGATATTTCTCCAGATTAAGAGTGGCCTGTAAGTGAAATGACCTGAACGAAGTAGTGGAAGCAGACTCCGTACATAGTTTTAAGTGTGGATACGTCGGGGCCGACCAGACTAGGAGGGACTGAATCTGACAAGTTGAAACGCAAGGTCTGGAGTCAAGACACGACTCCTGCACCCTCATATAGGTGAGTACATGCACATGAGTAAATACAAACAGGTGGGTAGACCACTGCTCGTTTTAAAGTTTACAAGCAAGTGTGGAGATATAACCAGAGGCCCCTCAAGGGCGGTTCCTTGATGCTTGAGGGGGACCTTGATCTAAAGACTTGAACCTTCCCTCCTCTTGGATTGAACCTAAATGCCTCCTATTCCCCAAGAGCTGTGTGAGCAATACGGATTGAACGCTTTCTGTGAGAGCAATAATAATGGCCAGAGACACAGGGGACACCACATGTATCCCAAGTGTTCATGCGAACACACAGAGGCAGCAGCAGACTCCACTCTTGTATCATGGACAATTGTGTTACGTGAGGTAATGGACGAGAAGGTAATTAGAAAAACGGTGGTGGGACACAGGGAAAGAAGTGTTAGCGCTGACAACAACCACAACAATTTTAGAGATGGTAAAAACAGTTTCACGAAGCTGGTTGATTTATAGGACAAGGTAAGAGAAGCGAAGAAAGGGGAAGGGAGGGAGGGTGGGAGGGTGGGAGGGAGGGAGGGAGAGAGGGAGAGAGTGAGAGAGTGAGAGAGTGAGAGAGGGAGAGAGGGAGAGAGGGAGAGAGGGAGAGGGAGAGAGGGAGAGAGAGAGAGAGAGGAACGGGAGATTTGTTTAATGCATATTCTAAGAATACTTAACAGGAGTAAGCAGAGTAATTTTTCAGAAAGAGGAGAAGTAGATCTGCTCAAAAATCAATACTTGGAGCACAGTAGTTTTCACTGTACAAGAATAACGTGGAGTAATAAAGTAAGATATATCCTTGTTCATAGGTGATGTTAAATTAATGAGGACGAGGAAAAGCTTCAGACAGACCTGAACAAACTTCAACCCCATTAAATGGAAGATTATGATTACGTTGTGAATAAGGAGAGAAGACCGGAAACTGAGTACAGACACGGGACACAGAGGCTGCAAACCTCACTAAAGAAGAAGGCTCGCAGTACGGAGCATATTACCTCAGGCACACATCTTCCTCTCCCTTCAATTTTTCTTGAGACGATCCCTACAATTCCTCCCAACTCAAGATTTGCCTACTATTTTGGTCACCCTGTTCTGGTCCATACACTCTTAATATCCAGAGCACCGCAATAAGCAGTCTTCAGCCCCCTGACTAATTATATCTTTCGCAGCCTCACATTGTCTTTGAACTTCAACACCACTAAAGCTTTGAATAATATTCATATCACACATTCCTCTCCAGCATATCTCCATAGCCTCCAGCCTCTTCATCCCTGCAGTGTTTACAACCCTTGCCTGTACTCTGGCTCGCATATTACTTATTTTGCTTCTGTAGGTAAATTTCTACCTTTCCATAGACCCCTTTCCACTCTACTTTCTTTCCACTCTACTTCACCTTCTGATGTCCCCTGCTACTAAAAACGAGAGAACCTTCTCTTTCTCCACACTTTTTCTCTCTAATTTGACTTCGTAACTTTCGTGGCTTAGAACTTTTGTTATTCTCATTATCTTGTTTTCCTTTCATTCGTTTGCACACTCTTCAAACCTTCCCTGTCAACCTTTGTAATCTCTCTTCAGAACTTTGCGAAAGAACCAAGTCATCAGCAAAGAACAACTGAGATGCCTTCCAGTTCCTTTATGAGTTTAGCTTTTAATCCTACACCTCTTCCTAACAGTAATCTAATGGTTCTAATTATAGCTATAACTTTTAAAGGGGAGGACCGGTATGCCAGCAGAGGACCTCGGTCAGATGACAGAAAGCTCCAGCTGCAGGTCATCTTATGACTAAGACCCGCGTCAGGAAACACTTGCCCTGTTTTCTGACGAACCTACGTAACCTAATTTCTTCCCATCACCCTTTACCTCTTCTGCAACCCCATCTATAACTAGTGATATTTCAGCTGCTGCTACACGAACCGAGAAAGGTATTCCCGTATCCCCTGAGCACAGGCTTCACTACTTCACTGCCTGCATAAGTAACACTGGAGCACACTATAAATTTCTAATGAGGCAGAATATAAAAGTATGCGAGTATGTGTGTTCATGTAACCATGTTTATGTACGCAAAAACATAAGGATGCCTGTTTGTTTTTGTGTGTGTATGAATATGTATGGTTGTGTGTTTGTATGTCCGAATAATTTATCTATATGCTTATGTGTGTGTATAAGTAAACTGTGCGTGTATAGGTGTATATTTGAATATTTGGATATTTATGCATATTTATGTGTGCATTTGCGCTATTATGCATCTTAATTTGCATACGCAAGTTTTTATGGGTATCAGTGCTTATGAATATGTATGTACATATGTATACATTTGCAAATATATTCTTATACACATGAATGTATAAATGAATGCGTGTGTGTAAATATGTTTATTTAAATGTGGCTAAAATAATGTTCAGAGTGTCTAAGAATATTATTTTCATTTTAATTCTTCTCTTATTTGTATCACATGAATTAAGAGATTAAAGACAGAGGATCATTATGCTTTATCCGACTGAAAATAAACAAATTTATCTCTATATTCATTATTTATTGTATATTTAAAATACAAATTAATATCACCAAAAACAGTGAAAATGGAGGATAAAAACATGTGCGTTTGAAACGTTTTAGAAATCAGTTTTAAAATATCCCCTTAATAAAAGTGAGATGAAGAGCCAGGAATGAAGATGCACGAAAGAGGGGAGAGGCTGAGCCACAATTTGAGAATGTCATAACAGGAAAAGCCAACATTGAAAGAAAATTGTTCCATAGTCACATCAGCAGAAAGACGAAAGTGAAAATCCAGATAATTCGACGGAAGAAGGAATGAGAAGAGCTCACAAAAAAAGACCAATCTGTGAGATGTTGAAAAAAAAAATAGATTTTTAGAGGTCCTTGGATACTGTAAGTGGAAGCATCGGCAATACCAGAGAGCAAATAGGAAAGGAAACTGGTCTCCATACAGACAACAGAGAAAAAACTGAAAAAAAAACTTTTGAGTTAACTGAATAAATCAAAGGCAATGGGGTCTTAAAAGGTGCTACCATGATTCTGCATGTGAAATTTTGGGTGAAATCATGATTCTGCATGTGAAATTTTGGGTGAAATGAGTACAATAATTATTATAATAAAAGAACCACTATGTGAATTAGTACTAATCATTTTGTTGACAGTTCAAACACCTGCAACCTTTGCTGTCCTAGAACCCACCATGACTGTAAAGGAGGTGATAACAACTATGGCTAAAACATGCCCTGCTGACACATATGATCAGTATGTCAGGTACATCAACTGGAAGACTTTGGAGACCCCTTACTTGTGGTTTTGGGCTTGGCCCGCACCTCATGGCCTCGAATGGTTAGCCCTATTCACCTAACATCGACCCTAGGCACTGCAGTAGAATTAGGAGGATGTCCAGCAAAACGGAGACCTACCTGGCTCATTGTAACGGAAGCCTATGAGGTTACAACGTCAAAGAGGCCGTTATCGTTGGCTTGAATGTGTAGTGACATCGTGGAATCCTCACTTCAGTCGTGTACTTGGCACACGTCGCCTGGCGGCAATCATTAGCTAATCACTCGCTAAATAGTCCGCAATTATTCACGGCAGGAAGAATGTCTGGCTTTAGTGCGCAAAAGAGAGTTATTTATATCTTCCATAACCGGGACTCGGGATTGGTGTGCAAGCACTACACTCGGGATTGGTGTGCACATACTACACTCGGGATTGGTGTGCACATACTACACTCGGGATTGGTGTGCACATACTACACTCGGGATTGGTGTGCACATACTACGGCCACGAATGTTTCCACGTTCAGCAGTGCACAGAAGGGTAGCACTCGGCCACCTCGTCACACGTTCGCTGGCCGAAAACTAACTGCAGCCTGCTTGTTGCAGGCTCCCGCCCTCTTTTATGGGCGGTTATCTGCTGACACGATATCTACAGGCGTGGATGCTGGCTCTGGTGACTCAGTTGAATCAAGGAGTGGAGGTTACTCGAATCTTAGGAACCAGCTGAGAAGAATAATGCCTGTAGAAATATTATCAGTTGTGAGGTATATTTTTCGAATTTTTAATGGACTGGAAAAAACAGACTAACACATGTTCAGACTAACACATGTTCAGACTAACACATGTTCGTAAAATCTTGCAGAGACTCCCATAAGGAGGGAAGAGGTCTTGTGATACCTCGACTTGGCATATGTATCTGATCTATGATCAGGCAATCTAATTTTGCTTAGTAATGAACACGTGCAAGCTGAGCTTTTGTTCTGGCGCACGTATTCGATCTTCATCTCCAGATGCTGGAACGAGTAAGAGGGATCGCCGCCCCCTCCAGAGGGTTTGGAGAAAAATTTCTCCACACTGCATAAATGAGCAGAAGCACTGTCTAAACTAGGCAGAGACAGAAAATGTAGTACTAATTTTTTAGAGAGGAGTCGGACAAGCAGCGTAATGCTGTAGACCTTATTACAAACTAACAACCGTACTATGTAAGGTAATGGAGAAAGTAAACAGAAGCTGTGCAGTAGAGCACTTGAAGAGACATTGCTTCATAAACAACAACCAATATGAGTTTAGAGATGGAAAATCTCGTATTACAAACCTAACAGAGTTCCAAGAAAAATTAACAAAGGTAAAACAGGAGAAAGAAAAATGAGTGGACTGCATATTCTTAATGTGAAAGAAGATATTTGATGGTGTACCTCAAGAGAAAGCTTGAGGCAAAAACTTGAGGTGCTTGCAGGAATAACAGAGAATGTGCTACAATGTACTGATGAATATCTTAGGGACAGGAATCAAAAGAGGATTGTCCGTGAAGAGACATCAGAATTGTGAAAGAGTAACAGGCGGGGTTCTGCAACTATTGGTATTTTCTGGTATGTGACCGACATACCAGACGGGATTAATTCAGACGTATCCCTATTCGCCGATTAGGTAAAACTAATGAGAAGAATAAACAATGATGAGAACAAGGATAGGCTACAAATGGACCTGGGACAAACTGCAAGGTTGGTTAAATAACTGATAAGATGAATTCATTCATATTTGATCATGAAGATTAGAATCAAGACAAACACGGTAACTGGGTATATACCCAAGGTATAAAGGCCGCATATCTGCTCACAGATAAAGACTCGGGTGTGAGTATAGTGCCAAACAACCGTCCAACACACCAATTGAATAGCATCTTTCAATACACCCTTAACAAATCGTAGAGAAACCCTCATGCCACTTTTGCGCCTTTATGAAAGACATATCAGGCCCATCTTGGAATGTGGACCATCAACAAGGAATCCACATCTGTTCAAGATATTAAAAACCTGAAGAAGTTGCAGAGGTAAGCAATGAGGCTACTTCCCGAGCTAGGAAGTGGAGAATCTAACGGAATTAAATCTGATGACAGAGGACAAAAGTGCCAGAGAAGACATGATAACGATGCACAAAATTCTCAGAAGAATTAATTGGGTTAACAGGAATAGGCAGGTTCAGAGACGGGTAACAGGTACTTGGAGCACAGCTGGCAGCTGTAGAGATTAACCACTGGCATGTCAAGAACTATTTCTTCGGTAAGACACATATGCAACAGTTAGGTATCTTTATTATGAAACGTTTCGCCTACACAGTAGGCTTCTTCAGTCAAGTACAGAAAAGTTGATAGAAGCAGAAGATACTTGAAGACGATGTAATCAGTCCATCACCCTTAAAGTTTTGAGGTGGTCAGTCCCTCAGTCTGGAGAAGAGCATTGTTCCATAGTATGAAACAATATGGAGATGAAGTGACAGAATGGAGCTGATTACATCGTCTTCAAGTATCTTCTGCTTCTATCAACTTTTCTGTACTTGACTGAAGAAGCCTACTGTGTAGGCGAAACGTTTCATAATAAAGATACCTAACTGTTGCATATGTGTCTTACCTAACAACCTGTCGGTATTTTATACCATTTTAATGTTCAATCTGTCAGACACTGCAACACAAGGGTATCTTGGTACAGACCTGCAATCAACTTCGACAACTTCCACTAGTGAGAGCGGCTGGATTTGAGAGGGACCTGACCTTTCAACATCTGAGTTCTTACCTCTCCTAGTGGCCTACGTCTCACCTCTTTTCGCTATAAAAAGCTCCATTCTGTCACTTCATCTCCATATTGTTTCATACTATGGAACAATGCTCTTCTCCAGACTGAGGGACTGACCACCTCAAAACTTTAAGGGTGATGGACTGATTACATCGTCTTCAAGTATCTTCTGCTTCTATCAACTTTTCTGTACTTGACTGAAGAAGCCTACTGTGTAGGCGAAACGTTTCATAATAAAGATACCTAACTGTTGCATATGTGTCTTACCTAACAACCTGTCGGTATTTTATACCATTTTAATGTTCAACTATTTCTTCGATTTTAGGATGGACAGTAAGTGGAATGACCTGGACGAAGAAGCGGTGGAGACGGTCTCCATACATAGTTTTAAGAGTAGGTTCAACAGTGCCACGAGGCTAGAAGGAAGTGAATCTGGCACACATGAAGATGAGAGTCAGGTTGGCCCTATTAAATACATGTAGGTGAGTACATATAGCTGAAGACACACACACACGGACACACACACACACACACACACACACACACACACACACACACACACACACACACACACACACACACACACACAAGAGGAAGTAAAGAAATTACTACAGGATGCTGACAAGAAAACAATTGAACCTGATGGGGCTAGCACTTTAGGTTTTAAAAGAATGTGATAAAAAATTATCCACCTACGAATTATTTTTTTTACGTTTCACTTCATTACTGGAAGGTAAATTTCCAGACAAATGGAAAATGGCAGACATTGTGCCCGTCGTTAAAATATTTGAAGTATAAAACTGTTTTGATGACGAGCGTTGCTATAAAAGTAATGAGTTGAACCATTAAAGAAAAGTGGATTCGATACTTAGTGAATATTAGCATATTAACAAATAAGCAATTTGCCTTTAGGTCTGAAAATTCATGTTTATCAAATGCTCAGTTTTGAAGAAAATCAAAGAGTAATACTTATTTTTTTAACACACCGGCTGTCTCCCACCAAGGGAGGGTGACCCAAAAATAAGAAGACACGTAAAGTTTTTCTTCTTTTTACAGTCATTAAATATGACTGCTAACCTCTACAAGATAATTTTGATAAATTGAGCAAATGAACTGATAGATGGATAATGGAAATAAATTTAGATAAATGCCAGTTAATGGAAATGGGAGAGAGGTACATCAGGGAACGTGAAGAAAACTGTGTGATGCTGTGTGATGCTGTGTGCTTTTTGTGACGCTGTGTGACGCTGTGTAATGCTGTGTGATGCTGTGTGACGCTGTGTGGTGCTGTGTGACGCTGTGTGGTGCTGTGTGACGCTGTGTGATGCTGTGTGATGCTGTGCCACGCTCTGTGGTGCTATGTGATGTTGTGTGATGCTGTGTGATGCTATGTGGTGCTGTGTGACACTGTATGACGCTATGTAATATTGTGTGACGCTGTGTGATGTTGCGTGACGCTGTGTGACGCTGTGTGATTCCATGTGATGCTGTGTGACACAGTATGACGCTCTGTGATGCTGTGTGACTCTGTGTGATATTGCGTGACTCTGTGTGATGCTGTGTGATGCTGTGTGACACTGTGTGATGCTGTGACACTGTGTGACGCTGTGTGTTATGTGATGCTGTGACACTGTGTGATGCTGTGTGGCGCTGTGATACTTTGTGGCACTGTGATGCTGTTTGACACTGTATGACGCTCTGTGATACTGTGTGACACTGTATGATGCTGTGTGATGCTGTGTGTGTAATGCTGTGTAATACTGTGTGACTGTGTGATGCTGTGTGTGGGATGTTGTGTGACTGAGTGATGCTGTGTGATGCTGTGTGTGATGCTGTGTGATGCTGTGTGATGCTGTGTGATGCTGTGTGACTGTGTGATGCTGTGTGATGTTGTGTGACTGTGTGATGCTGTGTGATGCTGTGTGATGCTGTGTGACTGTGTGATGCTGTGTGATGCTGTGTGATGCTGTGTGATGCTGTGTGACTGTGTGATGCTGTGTGATGCTGTGTGATGCTGTGTGACTGTGTGATGCTGTGTGATGCTGTTTGGTGCTGTGTGATGCTGTGTGACTGTGTGATGCTGTGTGATGCTGTGTGACTGTGTGATGCACAACAGCGAAATAAGAGCAAAAAAAAAAAAGAAATATCATCATTTAAAAATCATGTGTTACGATTAAAGGCCTAAAATAATAAGTATTATATACGCAAACCTTGATAAATAAGAGGAGATAGAAGACCTGATAACCACATATAAGGTCACGAAAGGTCGTTAGTGAATGGATAAAGAATATAAGAAGAGGCTACAGTTGTAAACTGAAGAAAGAGTGGTTTACAAATATCCCGTAGGTATTCCTGGAGTATACCTGGAGGATATTCCGATGGTCAACGTCCCCTCGGCCCGGTCCATGACCTCGCAGTGGATCAGGGCCTGATCAACCAGGCTGTTACTCCTGATCGCACGCAAACCAACGTACGAAGCACAGCCCGGTTGGTCAGGTACTGACTTTAGTTGTCTCTCCAGCTCCCGCTTGAAGACAGCCAGGGGTCTTGAAGACAGCCAGGGGTCTTGAAGACAGCCAGGGGTCTTGAAGACAGCCAGGGGTCTTGAAGACAGCCAGGGGTCTTGAAGACAGCCAGGGGGTCTTAAAACTGGATCAGCGGGTCTTGAAGACAGCCAGGGGGTCTTGAAGTCAGCCAGGGGGTCTTGAAGACAGCCAGGGGAACTTGAAGACAGCCAGGGGGTCTGGAAGACAACCAGGGGATCTTAAAACTGGATCAGGGGGTCTTGAAGACAGCCAGGGGGTCTATTGGTAATCCCTCGTATGTATGCTGTGAGGCAGTTGAGCAGGAAGGAGACTTACCCGCACTTCGGAGAGTGAACCTTATGACCATGTCAGAGGTGCATTGTTCTAGTCACGGTATTGTGCCTTTTATTCTTTGAGGATATTCGTCTTCGCTAATAAATTATTTAAACTTTCAAAAACCATAGGAATTTGTGATGAATGGTTTTGAAAACCATTCATCCCATCTGTCAGACACTGCATCATCATGGAATCTTGTTACAAAGAATTCTTCAACACTTGTTCAACCTTTGGACGAAGACCTACTTCGACTAGTGGATGGTACCACTATGACCCCGCCTCCGCCTGCTTCACCTCACCTCACTACAGTATATAAGCCACGTCTACGGCCCTATGCTGTACGTTCTACAAGATTGATGGACCGAACACATCGACTCCAGGCTGAGGGACTGATTACCTCAAACTACTCCTCTTCTTATACCTTCCTGCTTTGTGGCGAAACATTTCCTTAACATTCCCTTATGTTGTATAAGTGTCACAATGTTCAACGAGTGAATATTGCTTCAGAAGAGATATAATCAGCAACAGTTTTGGAAATATATTCATATGAGGACCAGTAAACCCGTAAGTATCATAAATCAACTGGAGATTGGGAGGTAATCAGAATCGAGCCAGGAAAGGATGACTCTAATTAATTTTCTTGGATCGAGAACCCATCACCAGCCTCAGGGAACGTCACTTGAGGGAAGATACAAATATGGTAAATTGTGCCGGGTAGCGATAAACTATACACAAATTATCTTGTAAATACTGAAAGAGTACTGCAGGTTGTAATAGCCAGGTAGGCCTGCGAGCCGTAGGTAACAACAGTCTGGTTGACCAGGCTGGCAACAATGAGATGAAAATATAATCACGGGTTTATGAATAAAAGAACTATAGAAAAAAGACACTGGAAGGTCAAGAAATTACACTTAAATGGTACGAGAAAGAAAGAGGAAAGGGGAAAAGAGAAGGGGAGGACAGATTGAGAGACAGAGAGAGAGAGAGAGGGAGAGAGAGAGAGAGAGAGAGAGAGAGAGAGAGAGAGAGAGAGAGAGAGAGAGAGAGAGAGAGAGAGAGAGAGAGAGAGAGACAGACAGACAGAGAGAGAGAGAGAATAGAAAAAGCAGAATCAATTAAATAGATACAGAGACAAAAATCGAATACAGTTGAAAGCCGAAAGACGAAACTCTTTACAAAAAACGATAAAAAATGGCTCTTACGGTCAAGGTGACATTCCCAAGTCAAGGATCACTGAGTGACCAGGAGACTTCCACACAAATACACTAATTATTATTATATTCATGGGAGGAGTGCTATGCCCGCATGGGTGACACAGCGTCTGGGTGGGTGGGAAGGCACTCAGGTTCAATCCAGGGAGACAGAGGAGAGGTTCAATACCTTTGATGGGGAACCCCTCACTCCAGAACCTTGAGAGAACACCTTCATTTATTTAAATGGAAAAAAAATGTTTTCTGTAACTTCTTATTACTTAAGATATACTAATCTTTCTCGTAAAAGTAATAATAATAATTTTATTTTCTTCTTCTTCTTCTTCTTCTCCTTCTTCTTCTTCTCCTTCTTCTTCTTCTTCTCCTTCTTCTTCTTCTTCTTCTCCTTCTTCTTCTTCTTCTTCTTCTTCTTCTTCTCCTTCTTCATTCTTCTTCTTCTTCTTCTTCTTCTTCTTCTTCTTCTCCTTCTTCATTCTTCTTCTTCTTCTTCTTCTTCTTCTTCTTCTTCTTCTTCTTCTTCTTCTTCTTCTTCTTCTTCTTCTTCTTCTTCTTCTTCTCCTTCTTCTTCTTCTCCTTCTTCTCCTTCTTCTCCTTCTTCATTCTTCTTCTTCTTCTTCTTCTTATTATTATTATTATTATTATTATTATTATTATTATTATTATTATTATTATTATAAGTAATAATTAGAAGAAAAAGAAGAAAAAAAATAGAAGAAGAATTAGAAGAAAAATTAAAGAATAAGAATAAGACCCGAAAAATAGGTGTATCATCCCCAAATGTACACACAATCTCACAAACATAATTACACCGAGACTCACTGAGCAACATCAACAACACTCCATACCCGGAGCGTGTGTACAAGCAGGTGTGCCCAATGCGCGTGTATTAACATGGTTCTCTGTGCTCCTTTGACATCACACACGAGTTTGTGAGTCTGCCTACGGGACCAAACTGTCCACACTGTGGACCCCTAAGAGCACCCACAAACCTCGTTAATCCACCGTTGTTCAGTATACATGGAAAGGTGAATCCGTTTAGAGGGCGCGGGTTGTAGCCATCACTTTCCTTGCTCCAGTGTTGAGGCTTAAAGCTTATGTGTTGCGTATAGGTCATTTGTGTATATAGGTCATTAGTGCATATAGGTCATTAAGGATCAAAGTAGACTTTCAGTGTATAAATAACCCATACATAGTAGAAAGGAAAGCTAATGACGTTTCGTTACCACTTCACAAGTCACACCCAGAGAAGAGATCGAGTCGGTATATATTGCCGAGGTGGGCAAGAACTGGAAGAAGTGGTAGTGGCAATGCTGGTCGTGGCAGTAGTACTACTACTATTATTTCCACTACTAGCATTACCACTACCACTACTTCCGTCCGGTCCCTGTCCACCTCGCCTGTATATACTGACTCGAAACCGAAACCTGGTCATTAGCTTTTCTTTCAGTAAATAGGTAACTGGGTCAGTGTCCATTACTGTAGCGTGTAGAAATCTTCGAAAGCACAAAATCAATAAAAAGATTAATACCATTACTCAGCTCCTATAACTACAAATGCTGCCATAGTGAAGAGCTCTGTTCCACAAGGCACAGTACTCGCCCCCATCTTATTCCTCATCCTCACATCAGACATAGAGATATACACTACAGCACCGTATCATCCTCTGCGGATGATACTAGGATCTGCATGAGGCTGTCATCTATTGAGGACGCGGTTAACCTCCAAGAAGATATAAACAAAGTTTTCCAGTGGGCAACGAAAAACAATATGATGTTCAATGAGGACAAATTCCAACTACTCCGTTATGGAAAACTGGAGGAGATAATAACTAGAACAGAGTATACTACAAACTCTGGCCATACAATAGAGCGGAAAAATAATGTAAGGGACCTGGGAGAAGTAATGTCTGAGGATCTCACTTTCAAGTATTACAACAGTGCCACGATCACAAGTGCAAAGAAAATGTTAGGATGGATAATGAGAACGTTCAAAACGAGAGATGCCAAGCCAATGATGATCCTTTTCAAATCACTTGTTCTCTCTAGGCTGGAATACTGCTGTACATTAACATCTCCATTCAAAGCAGGTAAAATTGCATATCTGGAGAGTGTACAGAGATCCTTTACTGCACGTATAAGTTCTGTCAAGCACCTTAACTACTGGGAACGCTTGGAAGCACTTGACATGTACTCGTTGAAAAGCAGGAGAGAGAGATATATCATAATCTACATTTGGAAAATCCTGGAAGGAATGGTCTCGAATCTGCACACAGAAATCACTCCCTATGAAAGTAAAAGACCGGGCAGGGTAGGGACGCCATTGGTACACTAAGAGAAAACACCGTAAGTGTCCGGGGCCCAAGACTGTTCAACAGCCTCCCATCACGCATTAGGGGAATTACCAATAAACCCCTGGCTGCCTTCAAGAGCTGGACAAATACCTAAAATCAGGGCCGGATCAGCCAGGCTGTGCCTCGTACGTTGGGCTGCGTGCGGCCAGCAGTAACAGCCTGGTTAATCAGGCTTTGATCCACCGGGAGGCCTGGTCATGGACCGGGCCGCCGGGACGTTAATCCCCGGAATAATCTCCAGGTAAACTCCAGGTAAACAATTACTGTTTAAACAATAGCAAAAAAATACAACGCTTTCATATTAATAATGCATTGATAAACTAACAAAATGTTAACCACACACTAACAGCCCACTAACAACAACACACTAACAACACAGTAACTCAAATTATCAACACACTAACAACACAGTAACTCAAATTATCAACACACTAACTACACAGTAACTCAAATTATCAACACACTAACTACACAGTAACTCAAATTATCAACACACTAACAACACAGTAACTCAAATTATCAACACACTAACAACACAGTAACTCAAATTATCAACACACTAACAACACAGTAACTCAAATTATCAACACACTAACAACACAGTAACTCAAATTATCAACACACTAACAACACAGTAACTCAAATTATCAACACACTAACAACACAGTAACTCAAATTATCAACACACTAACTACACAGTAACTCAAATTATCAACATCTTGGGATCTTGATGCAGGGAATTTTTCAAAACTTGACCTACTTCCACTAGTGGTTTTGTCCATTGGTGACTCCGCCTACCACTGCTTCACCTCATTTATCAATATATAAGCCCAATCTCTACGAATAAACTGCTCTTTCATCAAGATTGATGGACTGGACACATCAACTCCAGGCTGAGGGACTGATTACCTCAAACTACTACTCGTCTTCCACTTTTCTATGTATTGGACTGAAGAAGTAGTTGGCTGGCGAAACGTTTCCAGAATAAAGATGTTGCACATGTGTCTATGATTAATTCCTCAACTTGTTGGTTTTCTTGCCCATTTATCCACATCACAATATAACACAGTGTACTACACTAGTATGGTACACTATGTGGTACACTACTATGTGATGTGGCTCACTACATAGTGCAAGACGCTAAAACCCTAATAAAAACATACTAACAATAAACTAACAATATACGTTAACACACTAACAACGAGATAATTACACATGAATACATTAACATTCACTAACGCTAATTCCACACTAAGAACACACACTAACAGTCGACCATAAGCACAACACACACTAACATTCAACACACTAGTAAGTAACTAACACCATGACAATGATTACTAACTTCAAACCAACAACTCACTAACAAAACAGAAACACATTTAAATTACACTAACAACATACTAAAATATTAAAGACACACAGTGTCACTAACGCACAAATACACTAACTTAGCACAAAATTATTAACATCACTAACACTAACAATAACCTATTAACAAACTAAAACCTTAACAACAGATATTAACACATTAAAACAGTAACATGTTGATAAATTAGACACATGTACAACTCTTGGGTATCTTTATTGAGGAAACGTTTCGCCACACAGTGGCTTCATCAGTCCATACAAAGGAGAATCTTGAAGAACAGGAGGAGAATGAGGTAATCAGTCCCTCAACCTTGAGTCGATGTGGTCAGTCCATCAATCTTGAATAGATTCTATTCAAGATTGATGGACTGACCACATCGACTCAAGGTTGAGGGACTGATTACCTCATTCTCCTCCTGTTCTTCAAGATTCTCCTTTGTATGGACTGATGAAGCCACTGTGTGGCGAAACGTTTCCTCAATAAAGATACCCAAGAGTTGTACATGTGTCTAATTTATCAACATGTCGGTTCTCTGAACCATTCATCTACAAAACAGTAACATGCTGACATATTAACAACAAACTAGAAGACTAACAAATACAAGCAGATCACACTAACAACACTAAAAGCACTCTAACAGAATATTAACAAACATTAACAGCACATTAGCAACACACACGCTAACACACTAACGCACTTCTAACAAATTAGTAGCAAGCAGAAACACACTAGCAAAAAAAGTTAAAGTTCCTGGAGTTTACCTGGAGTGGCTTCCGGAGGTCAGGTCCCCGCGGCCCGTTCCCAGACCAGGCCTCCTGGTAGCTGGCCTGATCGATAACACTGTTGGTGCCTGCCACCCGTATGCCTACGTATATACCACAACCCAGTTGATCGGGAACTGTTTTGAGGAATCCGTCGAGTTTCCTCATGAAGACAGCTAGTGACTTGTGGATAATCCTTAAGCATGAAGGGTGATGAAGAGTCGTGGTCCCTTAACACTTACTTAGTTCTCTCTCTGTACTCATTGCTCCCTTGCTTTTTAGTGGAGGTATCCAGCACCGTCTGCCAAGCCTCTCTTATTCATTAGTAATTTCGGTGTGTAGGTTCGGGATCTCTCCCCCCCTAGTATTTTCCAGGTGAAGATTATGATGTATCGTTCTCGCCTGCGTTCTAAGGAGTACAGTTCTAGGGACTTCAATTACTCTTGGTACTTTAGCGTTTGACTAAGTACATAAAAGCTCTGAAGATTCGCAATTCATTTTCCAGTTTAACAGTATCATACACCTTGAAGGGTACAGCTAGTACGCAGCAGTATTCCTGCCTAGAAAGAGAACGAATGACCCGAAGAGTATCATCGCTAACTTGGCATCTCATGTTTTGAAAGTTCTTATCTAACCTATTATTTTTCTTGGAGTTGCTATAACAATACTGTTGACCTTTTTAACTGTGAGATCTTCTAACATTAAGCACATACTAACAAAACTCATAAACATCACACTAACAACACCTTAAAACATACAAAGAATCCATTAACACCTCACTCTGAGCCTTTATATACCCTCTGTGTCCATATACTGTTTATATCGGCTTGACAAAGCTCCTGGAGAGCGAAACGTTGCCACAATAAAATGTCACATTAGTTGCACTTGTGTCCTTTTACTTTACAACAATACCATAAAACACACAGAATCCACTAACAGCACCCTAAACACACAAAGAATCCCCTAACAACACAGATAAAACACATTAAAGCACATTTACAATGCGTACTAACAACAGACTTAACAGCACGTGCTAACAACACACTAAGAACATGCACTAAACACACACACTACCATCTTTCACTAACAACACACACACTAAAGACATACAACACGCAAAGAATAAGCCTACTAACAATACACACAACGTCCTACAAACACAGACTAACAAACACAGTAAAGGCAACTCAGTTTCGGCAAACAGCGTTGGGATTAACAGAAACAGGGATCATATCACCGTTGACCGCTGGGCAGGTGACAGCAAACACAACCAACCTGTCAACACCCTAACAAATATACTTAGGAAAACATCGTCCTATATATATTTCATCCCTCGTGGACAGATAATAGTGATATCCCATAACGATAAGCGACGTTCTGGGGTTTTGAGACTCTCTGATCACGGGTTCAAACCCCGCCCGTGGTATGGTTTGTTTGCAAGCGTGCCATTACGATTTCGTGGGTCGACTCGACTGAGTGTTGCTTTTGGACGCTCAGCGTCTGAAACTCGCCGCCCAAAACTGTCGGAAAAACGCGAATAGGAATTTTTCACGTGCAGCTGCGTACCTGCTTAGTAAAAAAAATAATATTATCAATTTTCTTCCCAAGATGGATTATTTAGGCGATATTAATGACAGCTGAGGTAAGAAGATATTTTAAGAAAGATGGCAGTGATTCTGGTTCTGGAGAGACACTCGGTGTTAGGTAAGACATTCTCCTCAAAACACACACACATGTATTCAAGATCACTGTAGCATGTGTGTGTACTCACCTATTTGAACTCACATATTTGTGGTTGCAGGGGTCGACTTGTAGCTCCTGGCTCCGCCTCTTCGCTAGTTATAGGTCTCCTGTCCCCCTGGTCCAAGAGGTTTATCGTACCTCTTCTTAAATCTATGTACGGATCTTGCCTCCACTACATCACTCTCAAGACTGAAGATTGAGACACTTATGCAATATATGTTGCATAAGTGTCTCAATCTTCAACTTGTAGATGAATGGAAATAAATGGTATAAAATACCGACACAATGGAAATATAAACACAAATGCAGTATAATGTGATCCTTTATTGACAACGTTTCACCCACACAGTGGGCTTTTTGAAGTCACACACGGATCTACCTGGGGTTGGAAGGTACGAGAGTATTTATAGTCTGCAGGGGTATACATAATCCCTTGTAATGACTGCAACAAATTATATGTGGGCGAAACATCAAGAGACCTCCAAACACGCATTTCAGAACACCAATATGCAAGCAGGACTGACGATACAAGGAATGCCTGTGAACAACATCGCAATTCACACAACCATTTAATTAACTACAGAAACTCAAGACTTATAGCCAACGAAGACAATACTCAATACAGAAGAATCCTGGAATCATCGCTTATCTCTATAACCAACAATTTCAACCAGAACAATGGCTTCTATAACATAGCTGAACCACTCGCCAAGAAACTTCTTCATCGCTATCCCACATAAGAACATAGAACACTGCAGAAGGTCTACAACTTGTCCAATACCCCTGCCAAGCTACCCAAGACTCTATAACCCCACCCGGTAGATCATCAGATGCAGCATTCTCCACCTGACCTCAACATTCTGAACATGACTATAAATACTCTCGTACCTTCCAACCCCAGGTAGATCCGTGTGTGACTTGAAAAAGCCCACTGTGTGGGTGAAACGTTGTCAATAAAGGATCACATTATACTGCATTTGTGTTTATATTTCCATTGTAGATGAATGGTTCAGAGAACCGACATGTTGTTGAATTAGACACATGTGCAACTCTTGGGTATCTTTATTGAGAAAACGTTTCGCCAGACAGATTGATGGACTGACCACATCGACTCAAGGCTGAGGGACTGATTACCTCATTCTCCTCCTGTTCTTCAAGTTTCTCCTTTGTATGGACTGATGAAGCCACTGTGTGGCGAAACGTTTTCTCAATAAAGATACCCAAGAGTTGCACATGTGTCTAATTCAACAATCTTCAACTTGTTGGCTTTCAAAACCATTTATTACAACAATCCAGATTATTCCACTTCATAATTGTGTGTGTGTGTGTGTGTGTACTCACCTATTTGTACTCACCTATTTGTGGTTGCAGGGGTCGAGTCCTAGCTCCTGGCCCCGCCTCTTCACCGGTTGCTACTAGGCCCTCTCTCTCCCCGCTCCATGAGCTTTATCAAACCTCGTCTTAAAACTGTGTATGGTTCCTGCCTCCACTACGTCATTTTCTAGGCTATTCCACTGCCTTACAACTCTATGACTGAAGAAATACTTCCTACTATCTCTCTGACTCATTTGTGTCTTCAACTTCCAATTGTGGCCTCTTGTTTCTGTGTCCCCTCCCTGGAACATCCTGTCTTTGTCCACCTTGTCTATTCCACGCAGTATTTTATATGTCGTTATCATGTCTCCCCTGACCCTCCTGTCCTCCAGTGAGGTCAGGCCGATTTCCCTTAATCTTTCTTCATAGGACATTCCCCTTAGCTCTGGAACTAACCTTGTCGCTAACCTTTGTACTTTCTCTAGTTTCCTGACGTGCTTTATCAAGTGCGGGTTCCAAACAGGTGCTGCATACTCCAGTATGGGCCTGACATACACGGTGTACAGTGTCTTGAATGATTCCTTACTAAGGTATCGGAATGCTGTTCTCAGGTTTGCCAGGCGCCCATATGCTGCAGCAGTTATCTGATTGATGTGTGCTTCCGGAGACATGCTCGGTGTTATACTCACCCCAAGATCTTTCTCCTTGAGTGAGGTTTGCAGTCTTTGGCCACCTAGCCTATACTCTGTCTGTGGTCTTCTGTGCCCCTCCCCCATCTTCATGACTTTGCATTTGGCAGGATTAAATTCGAGAAGCCATTTGCTGGACCAGGTGTCCAGTCTGTCCAGGTCTCTTTGAAGTCCTGCCTGGTCCTCACCAGATTTAATTCTCCTCATTAACTTCACATCATCTGCAAACAGGGACACTTCTGAGTCTAACCCTTCCGTCATGTCGTTCACATATACCAAAAATAGCACTGGTCCTAGGACCGACCCCTGTGGGACCCCGCTCGTCACAGGTGCCCACTGTGATACATCATTACGTACCATGACTCGTTGTTGCCTCCCTGTCAGGTATTCTCTGATCCATTGCAGTGCCCTTCCTGTTATATGCGCCTGATGCTCTAGCTTCTGCACTAATCTCTTGTGAGGAACTGTGTCAAAGGCCTTCTTGCAGTCCAAGAAGATGCAATCAACCCACCCCTCTCTCTCTTGTCTTACTTCTGTTATTTTATCATAAAACTCCAGAAGGTTTGTGACACAGGATTTGCCTTCCGTGAATCCGTGCTGGTTGGCATTTATACTCCTGTTCCGTTCCAGTTGCTCCACCACTCTCCTCCTGATAATCTTCTCCATAATTTTGCATACTATACACGTCAATGACACAGGTCTATAGTTTAGTGCCTCTTTTCTGTCTCCTTTTTTAAAAATGGGAACTACATTTGCCGTCTTCCATACCTCAGGTAGTTGCCCAGTTTCCAGGGATGTGTTGAAGATTGTGGTAAGTGGCACGCACAACATATCTGCTCCCTCTCTAAGGACCCACGGGGAGATGTTGTCTGGTCCCATTGCCTTTGAGGTATCGATGTCCCTTAGCAGTTTCTTCACCTCCTCCTCATCTGTATGTATGTCGTCCAACACTTGTTGGTGTATTCCTTGCTGGTGTCCCCATCTGGTCTGTCCCCCCAGAGTCCTTGTGTGTGTGTGTGTGTGTGTGTGTGTGTGTGTGTGTGTGTGTGTGTGTGTGTGTGTGTGTGTGTGTGTGTGTTTTGAGAAAGCGATTTACATCTTCCATCAAAACAGATTATGAATTGAAAATGGAATACTTCATCAACCGAGTCGATGGTAACAGCGTATATAAAATATAAATTGGATAAACCTGATAACCAAGATCAAATATCTCCCTTGCAATGTTGCTTGCAGCTTTTGGTGTGGTGATTGCAAGCTGATATGTAAAATATGCAATATTCTCGGGATTAACATACCCGCAGTGTGAACAAAGACACTTAGGTACATAAGACACTTAGGTACATAAGACACTTAGGTACATAAGACACTTAGGTACATAAGACACTTAGGTACATAAGACACTTAGGTACATAAGACACTTAGGTACATAAGACACTTATGTACATAAGACACTTATGCAAATAAGACACATGTAAATAAGACACTTACGTACATAAGACACGTACATAAGACACGTACATAAGACACTTATGAACGTAAGACATTTATATGCATAGGTGTCTTTTCCCACATCTTGTCTGTATCGCCGTACCATTTTTTACTACCCATAGTGGTTCATTTCGCACGTTGAACCTGTTACCAACAGAAAATATGTTAGGTAACAGAACACAAGTGCAACTATTGTGACATTTTACTGTGGCAACGTTTCGCATGATTGTTACAATGGGTAACTAAAACGTTCTGGATTGTCATGTCCATGAAGGTGACCACAATTTCTGTGTTGTCATGTTCAAGAAAGTGATCACAGTTTCTGAGTTGCCATGTCCCACAAAAAAATGATTTTCACAGCTGAAAACTAGAATTTATTTCTGATAATTACATTTGAGAGAGTTATTCTTGAATCGACCCAAATTGCTTCGTTTAATTACTTCAGTTTGTTCGACAATTCAATAAATTTTAACACAATATTTGACGCCCAAATAAATAATCATTTCGATTGAGGAGTCAGACACATGTGCCATATCTGGGTATCTTTATTTGTAGACGTGTTGCCATCCAGTGGCTTTATCAATACAAAAACATAATGTGAAGACTGTTGAACTATAAGAACATAAGAACATAAGAAAGGAGGAACACTGCCGCAGGCCTGTTGGCCCATACTAGGCAGGTCCTTTACAATCCATCTCACTAACAAAACATTTGCCCAACCAATTTTCAGTGCCACCCATGAAATAAGCTCTGTTAACCCTATCCACTCATATGCAAGTCCCACTCAAATCCAACCCCTCTCACTCATGTATTTATCCAACCTAAATTTGAAGCTATCCAAGGTTTTACCCTCAATAACCCAACTAGGTAGACTGTTCCACTCATCAACTACCCTATTTCCAAACCAATACTTTCCTATATCCTTTCTAAATCTAAACTTGTCTGATCTCTCTCTTGGAGACATATCCTCAAGACCTTGTCTATATCACCTTTATTAATACCCGTCTTCCACTTATGCACTTCGATCATGTCTCCCCTCATTCTTCGTCTAACAAGTGAATGTAATTTAAGGGTCTTCAGTCTTTCTTCATAAGGAATATTTCTAATGTTATGTATTAATTTAGTCATTCTACGCTGAATGTTCTCTAACGAATTCATGTCTATTCTGTAATATGGAGACCAGAACTGGGCTGCATAATCTAGGTGAGGCCTTACTAATGATGTATAAAGCTGTAATATGAGGTAAACAGTCTCTTATCCTTGTAGCTAGTTAGGTTAGGTTAGGTAAGGTTTGTCAGGAAACAGGACAAGTTACCTAGCGCGGGTCTTAGTCAGATGATAACCCCCCTTTGAAGCTGGTGAAGAGCACCGAAGTCTTGACTTCGGATAAGGTTGACTAATACCTTTTCCTAGTGACCAGTTAAGTCATTTTAGCTGAAGAGGCCATGCGATGTAATTTAACATTACTAGTTCTCTGTGTTCTTTAAATAACGATTCTCTTTTAATGTAACCTTATATATCAGAATAACAGTTTCTTTTGTTTTGAATACCGTCGGCAAAGTGGTCTGCTGCTGCTCCTTTGGCTCCATGTGCCACCATATTCATCTTATATGCTGTTATGAGTTCCTTGGGTGCTGTGTCAGCTGCCGCTCTTCCTTTATTTCCTTGCCGTTGTGTGTGTGTGTCGCTTGCATTTGTGGAGAGTGTGGCTTCCAGTTTCTGTTCTTTCTGTTTCCTGTTCTTTTATCTGACTTTCAGTGAGTTCTGCCTTTCTCCTGTTGTGAGATAAAAGTTAATTTTTGTATATGCATATCTGTTATTTTGTGTTCCGGTGAGTAGTCTAGACCTAGGGAATGGCTGTTTGAATCATTACTTCTCTATCTGAAGGTTTGCATATATCAGCGCCGCCTAGCGACCCTGGCAGGAACTGTTTTAGCGGGTTAGAGTTGACACGGCGTTGAAATTGTCCAGTCCTCTTAGATTAATCCTATTTACCTTCGGTTTAATTGAGGTTACCTACATTGATTTCCGGTCTGATTATACATTAGAATTCACCCATTTCTCTAAGTCATTAGCCTAACCTGTGAGTGTTTTTCCCAGCCTCTCTGTTGTTTTGCTTAACCCACAGGACTGGCCTAGGGTTATGGTAGTCGTCTCAAAGAATCTTAACTGCCGACTACGGCAAGTATCAGTGTCGGGAGTCGTTCCTATTTAACCTTTAGTCATCTTGTGGCTGTTGGACAAATATCAATATCGGGAGTCGCTTCTATTCAATCTTTACTCTTCACCTGACTATCGGGCCGCCTAGTGCTGTCAAGGTCTCAAATCTCTCTTAAATACTCCTGAGTCCAGACTGCGATACTCATTCCAAACTAGCATCTTCAGTTACGGGTTGGAATACTCCAACAATTACTTCAATTCAGGTCTCTACGAGGGCAATTTCCTTCCTAAATTTTATGCAGTATATTTATATAGACAGTATTCATTTTAAACATGGACATCCATTCTAGGGGAGGGAGGGCCTTGATGCAGGTAAAAAGCTCTTTATCCAAGGGATTGAAGGTACTCTGTCATTTCCCTCATCAACTCTAAGTATTGTCTAGCAGTCCAAACTCCCAGGCGCTGCCTTATCCTTGCTAGTTTAATTCCTTAGAAAAATATAGCAATAGCTGACAGAGTATATTCTGCTGTCCTAGGGTACCATACGTGCTACGTCATTGTAAGGTAATCCATGCTACATCCCTGTAATGTAATCCATGCTACATCCCTGTAATGTAATCCATGCTACATCCCTGTAATGCAATCCATGCTACATCCCTGTAATGTAATCCACGCTACATCCATGTAATGTAATCCACGCTACATCCATGTAATGTAATCCACGCTACATCCATGTAATGTAATCCACGCTACATCCATGTAATGTAATCCACGCTACATCCCTGTAATGTAATCCACGCTACATCCCTGTAATATAATCCATGCTACACCCCTGTAATGTAATCCATGCTCCATCTCTAGCAGATAGTGCATGCTGCATGCATAATATATCCTCCATGCTACCAAGAGAGCTATTGTTATTGTCACTTTGATGTAGATAACAATATAGGAGATCATGTCATGATTTCAAGATATTGCTCATTCACCCTGAATATACAGCGTGTCTTGCATTGGGTCCACTTAATACATACATACACACACACACACACACACACACACACACACACACACACACACACACACACACACACACACACACACACACACACACACACACACACACATATATATATATATATATATATATATATATATATATGTATATATGTATATATGTATATATGTATATATATATATATATATATATATATATATATATATATATATATGTGTGTGTGTAATATATATGTATATATTATATATATATATATATATATATATGTATATATATATATATATATATATATATATATATACATATATATATATATATATAACATATATATATATATATATATATATATATATATATATATACATACAGATATATAATATATATATATATATACATATATATATATATATATATATATATATATATATATACATATACATTCATATATATATAATATATATATATATATATACATATATATATATATATATAAACACCGTAGTCGTGATTCTACAGGACTACGGTGCTCATCACACCTCCAAAGCTGGGGGACTTATTACCTCATCTTTTGTGTATAGTTCTTCTGTCTTCCAGTTATGTCCTTGATTGTTTATTGATAAAGCCATTGGATGGCAAAACGTCTACAATAAAGATACCTCCTCAGGGAAGGTTCCTTGATGTTGGTGAGGGGCTCTTGATTTAGGAAATTGGATCTGTGCTCCAGTTCCCCGAATTAAGCCTGAATGCCTTCCACATCCCCCCCCAGGCGCTGTATAATTCTACGGGTTTAGCGCTTCCCCCTTGATTATAATAATATTAACAATGCACATGTTAATCAGGGAAGAGAGAGGTGAAGGTTTATAAACTAAAAGAGGAGGCAGTTAGGATAAGATATAAACAGCTATTGGAGGATAGATGGGCTAATGAGAGCATAGGCAATGGGGTCGAAGAGGTATGGGGTAGGTTTAAAAATGTAGTGTTAGAGTGTTCAGCAGAAGTTTGTGGTTACAGGAAAGTGGGTGCGGGAGGGAAGAGGAGCGATTGGTGGAATGATGTAAACAGAGTAGTAAGGGAGAAAAAGTTAGCATATGAGAAGTTTTTACAAAGTAGAAGTGATGCAAGGAGGGAAGAGTATATGGAGAAAAAGAGAGAGGTTAAGAGAGTGGTGAAGCAATGTAAAAAGAGAGCAAATGAGAGAGTGGGTGAGATGTTATCAACAAATTTTGTTGAAAATAAGAAAAAGTTTTGGAGTGAGATTAACAAGTTAAGGAAGCCTAGAGAACAAATGGATTTGTCAGTTAAAAATAGGAGAGGAGAGTTATTAAATGGAGAGTTAGAGGTATTGGGAAGATGGAGGGAATATTTTGAGGAATTGTTAAATGTTGATGAAGATAGGGAAGCTGTGATTTCGTGTATAGGGCAAGGAGGAATAACATCTTGTAGGAGTGAGGAAGAGCCAGTTGTGAGTGTGGGAGAATTTCGTGAGGCAGTCGGTAAAATGAAAGGGGGTAAGGCAGCGGGGATTGATGGGATAAAGATAGAAATGTTAAAAGCTGGTGGGGATATAGTTTTGGAGTGATTGGTGCAATTATTTAATAAATGTATGGAAGAGGGTAAGGTACCTAGGGATTGGCAGAGAGCATGCATAGTTCCTTTGTATAAAGGCAAAGGGGACAAAAGAGAGTGCAAAAATTATAGGGGGATAAGTCTGTTGAGTATACCTGGTAAAGTGTATGGTAGTTATTATTGAAAGAATTAAGAGTAAGACAGAGAATAGGATAGCAGATGAACAAGGAGGCTTTAGGAAAGGTAGGGGGTGTGTGAACCAGGTGTTTACAGTGAAACATATAAGTGAACAGTATTTAGATAAGGCTAAAGAGGCTTTTGTGGCATTTATGGATTTGGAAAAGGCATATGACAGGGTGGATAGGGGGGCAATGTGGCAGATGTTGAAGGTGTATGGTGTAGGAGGTAGGTTACTGAAAGCAGTGAAGAGTTTTTACGAGGAGAGTGAGGCTCAAGTTAGAGTATGTAGGAAAGAGGGAAATTATTTCCCAGTAAAAGTAGGCCTTAGACAAGGATGTGTGATATCACCGTGGTTGTTTAATATATTTATAGATGGGGTTGTAAGAGAAGTAAATGCGAGGGTCTTGGCAAGAGGCGTGGAGTTAAAAGATAAAGAATCACACATAAAGTGGGAGTTGTCACAGTTGCTCTTTGCTGATGATACTGTGCTCTTGGGAGATTCTGAAGAGAAGTTGCAGAGGTTGGTGGATGAATTTGGTAGGGCATGCAAAAGAAGACAAAAGTGAATACAGGAAAGAGTAAGGT
The DNA here is from genome assembly GCF_038502225.1 of Cherax quadricarinatus. Classification (NCBI taxonomy): domain Eukaryota; kingdom Metazoa; phylum Arthropoda; class Malacostraca; order Decapoda; family Parastacidae; genus Cherax; species Cherax quadricarinatus. The sequence goes on along the minus strand of NC_091363.1, from coordinate 14,880,891 downwards.
TATGAGGATAACAAAAAGATTAGGTGATGAAAGATTGGATATCAGATTGGAGGGAGAGAGTATGGAGGAGGTGAATGTATTCAGATATTTGGGAGTGGACGTGTCAGCGGATGGGTCTATGAAAGATGAGGTGAATCATAGAATTGATGAGGGGAAAAGGGTGAGCGGTGCACTTAGGTGCACTTTGCCTCCAAGAACTTTGTCCTTGGAGGCAAAGAGGGGAATGTATGAGAGTATAGTTTTACCAACGCTCTTATATGGGTGTGAAGCATGGGTGATGAATGTTGCAGCGAGAAGAAGGCTGGAGGCAGTGGAGATGTCATGTCTGAGGGCAATGTGTGGTGTGAATATCATGCAGAGAATTCGTAGTTTGGAAGTTAGGAGGAGGTGGGGGATTACCAAAACTGTTGTCCAGAGGGCTGAGGAAGGGTTGTTGAGGTGGTTCGGACATGTAGAGAGAATGGAGCGAAACAGAATGACTTCAAGAGTGTATCAGTCTGTAGTGGAAGGAAGACAGGGTAGGGGTCGGCCTAGGAAAGGTTGGAGGGACGGGGTAAAGGAGGTTTTGTATGCGAGGGGTTTGGACTTCCAGCAGGCATGCGTGAGCGTGTTTGATAGGAGTGAACGAAGAGAAATGGTTTTTAATACTTGACGTGCTGTTGGAGTGTGAGCAAAGTAACCTTTATGAAGGGATTCAGGGAAACCGGCAGGCCGGACTTGAGTCCTGGAGATGGGAAGTACAGTGCCAGCACTCTGAAGGAGGGGTGTTAATATATATATATATATATATATATATATATATATATATATATATATATATATATATACATGGGCCTACAGGAATACTGCAGTGTTTCTCCTTTCTTTTGTTCTTCCTATGACCAGCTTTTCTATGAAAGAATATGTAAGTGTAAAACAATATCTGTAACACTATGTATTTCTTTGATACATTCTCACATAAATCACTGTTACATTCTCACTTAAGTCACTGATACATTCTCACATAAATCACTGTTACATTCTCACTTAAGTCACTGATACATTCTCACATAAATCACTGTTACATTCTCACATAAATCACTGATACATTCTCACATAAATCACTGTTACATTCTCACATAAATCACTGTTACATTCTCACATAAATCACTGTTACATTCTCACATAGAACATTGTTACATTCTCACTTAAGTCACTGTGACATTCTCACATAAATCACTGTTACATTCTCTCACATATCACTGTTACATTCTCACTTAAATCACTGTTACATTCTCATATAAATCACTGTTACATTCTCACATAAATCACTGTTAATTTCTCATATAAATCACTGTTACATTCTCATATAAATCACTGTTATATTCTCACATAAATCACTGTTACACTCTCACATAAATCGCTGTTACACTCTCACATAAAACACTGTTACATTCTCACTTAAGTCACTGTTACATTCTCACATAAATCACTGTTATATTCTCACATAAATCACTGTTACATTCTCACATAAATAACTGTTACATTCTCAGATAAGTCACTGTTACATTCTCGCATAAGTCACCGTCACATTCTCATATTAGTCACGTTCACATCATTCTCACATCAGTCACTTTCACATTATCACATCAGTCACTTTCACATTATCACATCAGTCACTCTCACATTCTCATATCAGACATTGCCACATTCTCATATCAGACATTGTCACATTCTCATATCAGACATTGTCACATTCTCATATCAGTCACTATCACATTCTCACATCAATGTCACATTCTCACATCAGTCACTGTCACATTCACACATCAGTCACTGTCACATTTTCACATCAGTCACTGTTCTATAATTCTCACATCGGTCACCGTCACATCATTCTCACATCAGTCACTCTCCCATCACTCACTCTCATGCATTAATCTCCTCCCCCTCCCTCATCAAATGTTCCACCATCAGTCAACGATATTGATGATTCAGGTATTGAGATTTACTTACCGTGAGGAAAATGGTCGCAATTAATGTTGGTGTCAAAGGCTGTTGGTAGTTTGTGCTTTATTCCGTCCTCTGACACATTAACTAATTATTTTAATTAGAATTTGAGGTAAATTTAAATATATTTCTCGTTTACTGATGCTAATTTGTATTAAGTACAGCGGAAACATATGACTTGTGACTTGATAAAGCCCGCTGTGTGGGCGAAACGTTGTCAATAAAGGATAATATTAAAGTGCTTATGTGGATTTTATTTCCACTGTATTAAGTACATAGATCCATTTCTGACATTGGTATAAACGTTGGTAATACAATATACCGATAAACTGGTTTAGAAAGATCAAAGTCCCAGGACCGAAACGTTTTTTTAATAAACACGTCCTAGTGCCTACTCACGTGTATTTCTAAACCATGGCACTGTTTATATCTTAATTTATTTCAATTTATTCCATTTTTTTGATAAATTAGACATATGTGCTGCGCTAGGGTATCTTAACTGCAGAAATGATTCTCCACACAGTGGCTTCATCAGTCCAATACCGAAAAGAATGGTGAAGATTAAAAGGACTTTGGGGGAATCAGTCCATCAATCTTGATAAGAATAGAAAATTAATGGACTGATTACACAGACTCCAGGCTGAGGGACTGATTACCTCAAACTTCTTCTAATCTCAACTATTCTGCTGTGTATTGGACTGATGAGTCACTGTGTGGCGAAACGTTTCTCTGAGAAATTTATCTACATTATTCTGTTTCCACTGAAGTTATCCACAGAAGGTAGCTAATTTTTATTAGTGACACATTTTTCGTAGCGTCTCCTAAATGACTTTCTATTACACTGGCTTACAAAAGATCCCGCTAAAGGTTAATTAACCTAAGGAGGCAAACTTTATTATTTTCTATGTCATCTTGACTCACGAAATCGTAATGACACGATTGCAAACAAGCCATACCACGGGAGGGGTTAGAACCCGCGATCAGAGAGTCATAAAACTCCAGACCGACGCGTTAGCCACTGGACCAGCTAGCCACAATAAGATTAATCCAACTAGGTATATTTATACACCATACGAAAGTTAGCATAGGCACCACTGTGACAAATAGTCACAGTAGTGAATCTTATTGTGTCTAGCTGGCCCAGTGGTTAATGCGTCGGTCTGGAGTTTTATGACTCTTATCGCGGGTTCTAACCCCTCCCGTGTTATGGTTTCTATGTCAACTGTTAGACTGTTAGAGCGATGTAAAGTCAGCCAATACTGCATACAGAGAATGTCTGAGTAAGCTTAAAATTCTTTATTCCTTATGTAGGCCATTAACACGGCCTTCAAGAAGTACATACCAGAGTCCTAGACAACACAGAACGCCAGCACAGTATCAGGGATTATATAGCACAAAAGAACTTCCTAACCAAGCTTTCAGCTTCACTTCAGGACCTGTCTTCTCACCTACCCACTCCTAGACAGGTCCCAGATCACTGTCGCGTACGGGGTAAGCTGTTAACCTTCCCTATATATTCTTGTGTTCATTTCACACATATACCTGCTGAAGAGAATCCCAGGAGGGGGATCGAAATGTACAGACGAACTATTGTGTGCTTCTAAGTTCCATGAAGGTTACTATTGAGCATGACTACATATATATAGACGCTTTAATTTCCCGTTTCTGTCTACATGTGTGTTCCTGCCTCTCGTCGACAATTTCGTCAAATGCTCCTCATGTGAGAGGAAAACAAAAGTAAGTAAACTCACTGAAAATATAGTTCTATTTTATTAATTATTCTGTGTTTTGACTCCTAACTTCAGTTAGTATACATGTACTCGACTGGTATATTTCTGTCAAGGAGGCCTATTTGTTTTTGGATCAATTAAATATGCATAATTACTGGCGGCTGTTCATTCCAGGGTATTTTTTTCCCTCGAATCATGGCAGTATTTGATAATAATGGATTTTTTTTTCATCTGGATAACCCTGAATATATAATTCCGACTATGATAATTAAAAATGCATTATTGCGACATTCTACTTTTTTTTATTCACCCATGATTTAAAAAAAAAAAAGTTTATACAAACAATAAAAAGCTAGCTCATTAGCATGATTTATTAAGCAATATGGTAAGGGGATGTTCTTGTCAAAATTAATTTTTAATTAATCTGTGGCAAAATTATATATTCTTATGCAAAAACAAAAAAGAAAGTTTAAAAACACTGCAGTAATATGGAAAAAGATGTTTTTGTACAGTTGAGATATTTATTGTACATATGTCATTTTCTTTTTACATCTAGTCGGTCACAGGTCATCATAAAGGCCTCCGGCAGAGGATGGTACTGGAGAGCCGTCACGCCTCACAATGATCAAAAAATATCCATTATTTTTAAATACTGCCATGATACGAGGGAAAAATGACCTGGAATGAATGAACAGCCGCCAGTAATTATGCATATTAGATCCAAAAACACACAGGCCTTCTTGACGGAAATAGCATACCAGTCGAGTACATGTATACTAACTGAAGTGCATATCAGTCTTAATCTGCAGTGATGCTGGATCGTTTTCTAGGTGACCTTGGCAGCTGCGTTCTTGCAGAATCATGGATGGAGAGAAGTGAGGGTAAGTGGGCAGCTTGAACCAGAGTTGTTCCGCTACAACATGACGCCCTCATCATGAGATAAATTAGAAGTTTACCTGGAAAGGGTTCTGGGGGTCAACGCCCCCGTGGCTCGGTTTGAGACTAGGCCTCATGGTGGATCAGTCTGATAAACCAGGGTAATTTATTATTAAAATAACACATTACAGAGATGTACATGAAGTAGTTCTTGGGACTTAGAATCTATGGCGCAATGTGTGGTGAATATACACTTGCAATAACTTTTGTAGATGAATGGTTCAGAGAACCGACATGTTGATAAATTAGACACATGTGCAACTCTTGGGTATCTTTATTGAGGAAACGTTTCGCCACACAGTGGCTTCATCAGTCCATACGTAGGAGAAACTTGAAGAACAGGAGGAGAATGAGGTAATCAGTCCCTCAACCTTGAGTCGATGTGCTCAGTCCATCAATCTTGAATAGAATACGGCATATGAGCGGAGAAGCAGCTTATAAACCGTATGGCAGGAGAGGTGCAGCAGTCATAGGTGGTGTCACATTTGTTCAATGTGGAAGTAGGTCGTGCCCAAGACACTGCAACTTCTTGGGATCTTAATACTTAGGAATTCTTGCCCCAGACACTGCAACTTCTTGGGATCTTAATACTTAGAAATTCTTCGCTTGCCTAATTCTTGGGCACGACCTACTTCCACATTGAACAAATGTGACACCACCTATGACTGCTGCACCTCTCCTGCCATACGGTTTATAAGCTGCTTCTCCGCTCACATGCCGTATTCTATTCAAGATTGATGGACTGAGCACATCGACTCAAGGTTGAGGGACTGATTACCTCATTCTCCTCCTGTTCTTCAAGTTTATCCTACGTATGGACTGACGAAGCCACTGTGTGGCGAAACGTTTCCTCAGTAAAGATACCCAAGAGTTGCACATGTGCAATAACTTTGTTATTAAGCATTTATTAATTTATTTTTTTGGCTCTGTCCTGCTAATGTAGCGATCTATAAGGATATATGTATATAAGGTTTTTGCCTGGTTCTAATGGAAAAACATGAGTTATAAGATAAATAGAACTAATTTTCTCACCTGACAAAGCAATAGCACATCTATGCTAGTTAGGTGCTTTAAGTCAACTAGATATATTATTCTTAATATTTGTAGGTTATATATCTTTTTCTTCTGTATACAGTACCTACTCACTCGTCTGAAGGAAATATATCTTCCACTCTGACTGGATATGAATAATGATCACAAGTAAAGTTCTGTTCTTAAGAAGTGTGAGTTCCTTCTTAAGCAATGGCAATATATAATCCCTCCATCTTATACAGTGTACAAGGATTCAAGAAACAGTTCACTGGTCAGTTGAATTCTCAGGAATATCATTTCACTCACTGAAATGTCCTGCATATGCAAGTGACATTCACCACAGATGGCGTTACTATAGCTCTTTCAAAAAGTTATCTGACTAGGTATTCCCTGTAAAACAAATATTTGTCGAATTAGAAGCTTACACAGAATAAGTTGTTTAGCCAAGATCATTCTGGCTGTCCTTTGACAACCGAAATCTCGCGCTCTGCAGTAGAGTTAGTGAAAGTAACTGATGTGATAATATAGCCAGCTCCTGAATCCTCTGAATGAAGATCAGAAGACGAGTTTACATATGAACTCGGTTTAATATGTGAAACTTGAGAATTCTTTATATTTACTGGAATATTCTGAGAAAAATCTAAATGGGTTACTGGATTTACTAAGTGAAAATGTCCATGGTTTCCATTTTCAACAAAATTAAAGATTAGATCGGCTCGTCTTTTTAATTAGAGCTTGTCTTGCATCCCTCGGTATTAAAAACAGAAGCTTGATCCACAGGCGAAACTTCTCAGTGAAGTTCCTCTCTCAGTAATTATCTTTTTATCCAAGAAACACTATATATATATATATATATATATATATATATATATATATATATATATATATATATATATATATATATATATATATATATATATATACTCTACACGCCCCTCAAGTGTTTACACGTTACTGCTGGTAACTTCACTTCTTTCCTTATTTATGACACAGCGTAACTATGGCAGTATCGCTTACTGGAAACCTCTACTAATATGCCAACCTTCACTGATACTTTTATTTTGCTTTCACTTTCTTCCTCTTGCTTGTTTGTAATCTTTTCGCACTTGTTATATGCTACCTCACAATTCACTCACTAACTTGACTTACACTTGACTTTTTGACTTTGAGCTCACTTGCCCTTGTAAGTTGGCTGTAGGTCTGTGGCTAGCAGGTTTTGGTACTTCCAAATTTCCCGAAATTTCAGTCTTTCTCTCGCCTATTTCACATTTAAGACTTCGTTGTCACTTGTTGGGTTGTTCACTGACGCAGTCACCATCTCTGGTTTATGTTAAGAGCTAAAACACGCCCTAAAAACACTAAAATTCTGGGAGCCTTGTTGCCCTTACAACCTAACTGCCTTGTCGTGTGTGTGTCGTGTGTGTGTCGTGTGTGGTGTGTGTGTGTGTGTGTGTGTGTGTGTGTGTGTGTGTGTGTGTGTGTGTGTGTGTGTGTGTGTGTGTGAAAAAAGATCACACGAAACTGGTTTAAATGTCACTAGTGGTTTTCCATTTGATCAACTAATTTCCTTTTATCAAACCAACTTGTACTCACATTTTCATTTATCCCCTGAATGAAAAAAAAAAATCTACTCCCTGTATGCCTAGCTTATTGCCGTTATCTCAACATACCAACAGTACTTTTTTGTAGTTTATTGATGAAACCTAAAAATTAAACCGATTTCCAGGTCAGATCTCCAGACAAGCGACATTAGGGTAATACTCGCTAGAGATTAAAGGCTTTTGGAGGGGGAGCCACTAATGACCAGCAGAGAGTTTAATACCACGCTCCCGCAGCTAATATGGTGAGTGGACACCGTCCCCTTGCCTCGTGTTCCACTGGGCTCTTTGGGGCTCCGATTGAGGTTTCATCTCACAGTTCTTTCATAAGCTCTCTTCAGTGGGGGTGCTTTGATGCTAGTAAAGGGCTCGTGGACTGAAGATTTCCAGTTTTCCCTCCTTGGGTCAAACCTGTGTATCTTTCATTTTACATTAGTGGAATGCCCTTACGGATTTAACACTTCGTAGTGAATATCACACTACAATGTATTTCGCTCGCTGCGCGATCCAAGAAAAAATCCCTAAACGCATAACCCCAGCCTCCCATGCAAATCAATACACGCAAAAGAAATAGTTCAGAGTGCGGCATAATCTTCTAAATACAATCTATTATTACTGGTAACCAGGGCCATTCTGGCGTTAGTTACCATATACCAGCATTGAAAATTTGAAACCGCTTGAGGCCTTCTCGACTTATGGTTGAATAAAACGAAAAACTAGGGGAAGAAAAAAAACGAAAAAAAAAAAACGAAAAATATTCAGGCAACATCTTGAATGTCTTCGGGACACCAAATAATAACTATAAAACTAGATATGTATGTTGGTTTGCGTGCAGCCAGCAGCAACAGCCTGGTTGATCAGGCTCTGATCCACCAGGAGGCCTGGTCTCAGACCGGGCCGCGGGGGCGTTGACCCCCGGAACTCTCTCCAGGTAAACTCCAGGTAATCCAGCAAAATTTGTACATACACAATCCATACACACAAACAAAATATTTGCCTATGTCATACGATACGTAAGCCATTAATGATTGGTGCTATTTACAATTGTTTTATTTTAAATAGCTGTATAACCCTTGTAGGTTTAGCGCTTTTTATTGTAATTGTTTTAAATAGAGAGAAGAGGTAAATCCTTAGTGGTAATATAGGAGTAATATAACGCTTATGAGATGGGCGGCATTAATATTCGACCCAAGGAAGATAAGGAGTAGCTAATTCCTTGGATTAAGAGCCTCTCTTGAGCATGTAAAGAATAATCCAGTTAAATGTAAAACATTACTTTGATATTAAAAAATTACTAATTTTACACAGATAACCCGGTCCGACTTGGACCATTATACAAATCACTAAGAATATTGTGTCCTTTGGTTCTTCAATACTAACCTTCTTCTAAGTAGGATACAACAGTACTAGAATTGTGAAGCCGGTGAGAAGAGGCTTTTCAAAGGTATCTCCTGGAGACCAATTTCTCGAATGGTCTATAGAAAAGCTGCTCCACGGATCTTGAACCTAGTAATAGTTGACCAGGGACTGAAATATGAAGCCAGTTGAATAAGGTTTTCTGAAGTTATAAACGAAAACATTAGACACGACGAGAAAAATGTAGCCAAAAGCAGGACAATTGTGAGATCACTCTGTGCAGTATTTAAGGATTCATTCAACTTAGAAAATTTAGAAACATTACAAAAACGAGTTTTCAATATATCTCAGTTCTGTACAAGTCTCTAAGCTTTTTTTTTTTAAGATAGGCCTGTCTGATAAAAATTTCAAGTTTCAGAAAAATTATTAAATTGACAAATTTGCCCAGTGAAACTAAAGTGAGTGGGTACTAACTTGGCTCACGAAATTGTAATGACACGATTGCAAACAAACCATACCACGGGCGGGGATAGAACCTGCGATCAGAGAGTCGTGAAACTCCACACCGACGCGCTAACCACTGGCCCAGTAGCTAGCGCGTCGATCTGGAGTTTTGTGACTGATCGCGGGTTCTATCCCCGCCTGTGGTATGGTTTGGTTACTATCTTGCCTGTAAGGTGTGTTCAGAAAAGAAGCATAAATTTTAATCGTGATGGTTAAATGGTAATCAAAGTTTTGCACAAAATTTTACACACAAAATGGTCATATCTGCACCTGTCTACTTCGTGTACTGTAGCTCGATCGGTAGCGCACTCAACTCACACACTGAAGTCGGGGGATTGATCTCCTGGTACGGCTGGAAAACGTGTTCCCATTAAGACACCTGCTTCCCTTTACACCTATCAGTAAAATGGGTATCTGGGTGTTAGTCGACTGGGTCGCATCCTGGGACAAAATTGATCTAATTTTCCCGAAATGCTTTGCATAAGAAGAGGCTTTCTATATAGCAGCATGTTATTGATGTCAGTTAGGTCTATATACCTCGTACATGCACTTGTAGAAATAAAATTATTATTATTATTATTATTATTATTATTATTATTATTATTATTATTATTATTATTATTATTATTATTATTATTATTTGAATTTTACTCTTCGCCGTCGTTGAATGAAGGAGTCCCTTTTTTCTAAACGCTTGAAGCTACGCCACTGAGGATTTTGGAAGCTGACTGAGTCATTCCAAGATGCTGGGAATGGCTTCAATAACTTTGGCCAGAGAACACCTGCACCCACCAAGTTTTTCTAGAACCTGGTCCTCTTTACCGTACATAGGAGATGAAAATTTTGAAGCCGGCTACATGAGGTGTTGTCAGGCTATGAGCGAAATAAAATCGAGACTAAGGAGGAAGAAGAGGTTTCATGCGACCTCCTAGAGGTACCACTGTGATAACAAATAACGTTTCCACTTTGCTTTTGGCTTTCTGTTTTCAATTGCTCTATATTTTGCGCAGTTTGTTAATTTCAAAATGTTTTCAAGCCAGTCACTTATTTTTTGTTAAATCCATCAATGAGAAAAGCTTCAAGCTGGCGACAAAGCCGTGTTTCCCCAATCGTCACCTATTCTCAGCCTCTGGAAGACGCCAATATACAGTCTTAGAGCTTAACCAAAAATTTATATTATTTTTTCATTTAAGTTTACTACTTTGCTCACAAAATTACAAACTCGAGTGTTTCCATTTCATTACATCTGATTCCAAAATGTGTGAATCATCAAAGTCTTTGATTTTATTGTCTGAATCATCAACCGAAGTTAACATACATATTTCCAATTATTAAATCTTTAGAAAAATTGAAGATACTTACATTTCCATTGAAAAAAAAAACTCAAACTATCACTGGATCTATCTCCTTGGTGCGTATTTGTTTGTGTTATCATGTGAGGTTAATACCTGATAACCACATCTTATGATGCAATCTAAATGTTTTTTTTTCCTATGAGGTCTATAGGAAAGCCAGCGGAAGACCTCGGTCATTTGAACATAAGCTCCACTGTATGGGAGAGAGATCTTGGTCATAAAAACAGTAGTTCCAATGTGCAGTAGAGAAACCTTCACTCCCCTGTCTGTCTCTTGTGCCACTTCACTACTCCCCCTACCAATTACTACTACTATTACCATCATTACCTTAACTTTTATTATCTCCTCTTCCTTCTTTCTTCCTCTCTCTTTGTCCCGTCCCTACCCTCCTCTTGTATATATATATATACAGGCCCCTTTACCTTAGTGTGTTAGTGTGTGACTAGTTAATGGTCCAAGACGGACCGAAATGTCGTCATAAGTTCTGTCTCCAATGTGCGAGTTATTTGTATATTAAGCTCCAGTGTCTGGTAGAGACACTTAATGCAAAGCACATCTGGATTATAGTCTAGGTAGAGCTTTATAAAGTCAGATGATCCTTCAGTGTGGTAGTTGTGGGGTGACTTAATTCTGGTGAAGGAGCATTGATCCAACGAACTGGAACTACCTTGACCTTCCTTGAAGCAAACCTGATTATCTTCCATTTCCCAAGCCCCGCATAACCTTTGCAGGTTCAGCGCTTCTCAGTTAATGAAATAATCAAGTCATGCCTTGATAAAGGTCTACCCAGAGCGAACCATTGTTTAAAGCACAGATACACTCTTCCCAGAAGTCTACTTGGCTGCAGTATCTACCATCCAACACATGAAATCTCCACTGTTTATCATCTGACGAAGACCAGCCTTCGTGGAACTTTTTATATGTCGACTGACAACATACCACCAGATTCTTACAATTTCTAGAAATCTTCGGGCAACACGATTTATTGAATTGTCATTCGCAGTCACTGTTAGTGCAGTCTGGAATTCTGAGAGGACAGTGCATTTTCCTTCTGAGGCCAGGTCATGGACCGGGCCGCAGGGGCGTTGACCCCCGGAACTCTCTCCAGGTAGGTTCCAGGTAGGTAGAGAAATCAATCACTTTAAGTGTTGTCAGAATGGCATGCAACTCTTACTATGAATTTTGATTATCCCTTCGGCATTTCAGCAACATTGTATACACCAAGAAGTGTTTGTCTCCCAGTGTATATATGCCGAGAGTTATTTCAATCTCTGAAACACTGAAGTATTCTTGATAAGTGATGAACAGGTCACCTACAGTCTTAATGGTCTTCGTATAGGCGTGAGGCTTTAAATTCAAATAATCAGTTAAACAACTCAACACACTATGACGGTATCACTCTAAGTGGTGCTGTCTTAGTGAGAGCTCAATCCCCGAAAGGAGGATCGAGCCTCCGGCATTTCATGTATTGCATATATTATAGACACTTCAGCAATAATTAATGCATAATCTATTGCATCATTAGCCTAACTGAGGGAAGCCTGCACACTAGTAAAGGGTTCTTGATACAAAGAATAGATACAACTCATCATTGCCTTTGATTAACACTGATTGCTTTCCATTTTACAGGTGCTGCATAACCCCAATGAGTTTGGTACGACCCTTGATTAAAATAATAAATAATACATATATACAGCAACCTTCAGAGACTCCTGAGCGTCGCCACTGACGCCCGAAGGAGCGAGCCAGACAGTATTCCTGGAGATGTGTCAACGTGTCGATGGATTTTACCTGTGTACAAATATTGTATTTCAGCACCAGAAAGGACAGGAGTAGATCGATACAGCCGCACCAGAACACTCCACAATAATGGAAATTTCTTAACCACAGGTGATATCCTCTGTGGAAATCTAATGAAGGAAATTCAGGACGGCACTTGAATAATACAGTAGTTATGCATTCTTTACGTCGTTAAAAACGACAGTTAATCTCATTATTCTGGACACATTTACGATCTAGAATTGATACTTGATGCGACTCCTCATATAAGAAGCCGACAAGAGTATATCTTGAGAATCGAAGTACGCAGTCATTGCCTATTAATTTGAACAGTATGTGTATAACAACTGATACCATGAATCATTACCTGGCCACACAGGTTTTACCTATGTGATCAAGCAACTTATAAGAAAAACATGTTCTTCACAGTATCTCAAACTAAACAATGAATTGTCGTAGCTGTAACATCGATTTACCGGCAGTAACATAAATTAACCGGCTCTACTAACTCAAAGACCTCCGACTCGCGCCAGGAATATTTTCTTCCGCATCCATAGAAAAGCTCTCGGCAGAATAGAAAATATCTGTATTTTTTTTTTTTTTGGAGGGGGGGAAGGGGATAGCGTTACGCTGCAGAACATCCAGCACGAAGCAGTTAAGTGTTGGAATTCATTTGTTATTATGTTATATAATACCTATATAACCTTTCGACATGTCTATGAAAATGTCACTATGAATATTCAATGCCCCTTTCCTATTTCCGTGTCATACAGTCTACTCTTACCAATTACTGTATTCCAGAATGTCTAGTAAACGCTTAGGTGCTCATGTACAATAGTAACTAGTGTACTAATAAAGATTTTACTAATTAAAATTTACTAAGAGTTATCAGGTTAACTGTTAACCTTCTAAGGGGGTTTGAAAAATAGACAGAGAGAGGACCCCATAATCTGCCTCAATCATTCCTGGTTTTTGTTATCGTATTTGGAAGATTTTGCTAATTCTGGAAGAGCCCCATAGTGACGCTGGTGTATTCCTTCTAACCAGATTAGGTATAGTATTGTCCGTACTCTAAAGTAGTTATTACAGCAAACATTGAGAGATTTCCAACATGCGGAGTACATAAGTTTGACAAGGTAAGATAAGATAACCCTTATTCAGAAAAGCTAGAAATCATTTTTCCGGATAGCATAAATTCTTTAGTGGTTCTGAGGACATTTAGATGTTAGTAATAATGGTGGAATTACCGTCAAAATATCAGGTTACTTAACCCATAGATGTTGTAGGCAAACGTTAATGGTATATTATATAGATTACACCTAGGACTGCCCAGTAAGACATTCTTTTTGGATATGCTAGGCACTGATTCTAAGCTTTGCAATGGAGTGTAAAATCTATATTTGGTGACACTTGTCTTTGAGAAAGACCCGTGTCAAGAGACAATAGTCCTCTTTCCCGATAAATACATCATCACCACCACCACCACCACCACCACCACCACCACCACCACCACCACCACCACCACCACCACCACCACTGGGATACTTTACACAACGTAAAACAAAAAATAACTTTTGTTTTGGAGAACGTGGGTATAAAAATATGTAGAACAAACTTTTATTTAGACCACGATTTGCTCAGAGAAGAACTTTATCAAATTATAACTTGATAAATGTTAACCCAGAGAGAATTGTGGATGAATGGCTCAAAGAACCGACATGTTGTTAAATTAGACACATGTGCAACTCTTGCGTATCATTATTGAGGAAACGTTTCGCCAGTATGGACTGATGAAGCCACTGTGTGGCGGAACGTTTCCTCAATAAAGATACCCAAGAGTTGCACATGTGTCTAATTTAACAACCTAGAGAGAAAAAAGTCCAAATAAAATGTTGTTTTGTGGATTGCATTTGTTTACCCAGACCTGTGGGCATCAGGACTCTGCATTAACCCTAGGAAGACATGCAGTTTATAGGAAACCATTGTGTCAATAATGCCTCGGTCTTAAATTGCTGACTCCCACTAGTGCAACACTTGGGTATTATATTACCGAAACGTTTCTCCATCTATAGGCTTCCTCAGTCCATTACAGAGATGGGTGATTAAAGATCAGAAAGAGTTTGAGGTAATCAGTCTATCAACCTAGGGTCGATGTAATCAGTCTATCCATCTTAATAAGAGTACAGCATGTATGAGAAGGAGCTTATATACTACAGACAGGTGAGGTGAAGCAGTCATAGGCGGTGTCACCTTGGACAAATCCACAGGTGGATGTAGGTGCCTATAGGTTAGGCAAGCACAGAATTCCCTGTATCAAGATCCCAAGAGGTTGCAATGCCCGACATTAATGTAGAAAAATGGTTCTCTGAACCATTTATTTACATTAATGTATCTTGTGTGTGTAGGTAAATGGTTCTCTGAGTCATTTATCTACACACACGATACAATAACAATACTGCGGCTAGCCGGGGATCGAACCCCAGTATTTTAGCACGCCTCCCGAGAAGCCGCCAAAATCTCGAGACACCTTAGTCCATTTGGCCACCAATGCTTCACACATCAGGTACCCAGTACCACTGGACATGTCACCCCTGATGCGAGTACATACATGGCCATGGAGGCTACAGGACTAATTTCATTCTGCTCCCGTTCTGGACTACCAGCTTCACGAGAAGTACGTATATTAATGCTACGTTGCCTGGAGACCCGCTCCCCTAACCTCCCTCTCTTTCTCTCTCTCTCTCTCTCTCTCTCTCTCTCTCTCTCTCTCTCTCTCTCTCTCTCTCTCTCTCTCTCTCTCTCTCTCTCTCTCTCTCTTTCTCTCTCTGTTCCTCCAATGGCGGGTCATCATCTGACTAAGACCCGCGTCAGGAGACACTTGTACTGCTACCTGACAAACCTAACCTAACCTATCCTCTCCACGTATGTACCTTTGTGTTGTTCACATGTTTTAATAGTGTTACTAGTGTTTCTAGTGCTTTCACCTATTACATGGAGTGTAAATACGGGTCTTCGTTTGCATTAACGTTATCCTACGTGACAATGTTGTAGTACCATTACAATGTGGTACTGTTATAGTGTAGAAACGTTATAGTTTGGTACTGTTACAGTGTGGTACCATTATAGTGTGGTGTCATAGTATGGTACCGTTATAGTGTGGTGCCATAGTATGGTACCGTTATAGTGTGGTACCATTGTGTGGTACCGTTATAGTGTCGTATCATTATAGTGTCGTACCCTTATAGTGTAGAACCGTTATATAGCGCGGTACCCTTATAGTGAGGTACCATTATAGTGCCCTACCATAATAGCGTCGTACCGTTATAGTGTGGTACCTGTATATAATGCAGTACCATTATAGTGTGATACCATTATAGACTGATACCGTTATAGTGGAACTAGTCCACTACTTAAGACCATTGGTTCTTCAGTGCCCTCTCTTTCACCTTCTTGAAAAGCGGAAGCGATAAAAGATGCACAATAACCTGAGTTGAATGATAGCTCTAGGCAGTTCGTGTTGCAATCAACACATCAGGAGCTTGCAATGTTACAGAAATGAGTTGGAAGTCCAGGTAGATTTGTTCAGCGAAACGATTCTTTTTCCGTGTACGAATCACCCTGGACTTCCTACTCATTTCTGCAACATTACAAGCCCCTGATGTGTTGATTGCAACGCGTAAGGCTTAGAGCTATCATTCTGAGGGAGTGGAAAAAGTCACTCTCTCTCCTGTTGCAGTAGGCAGCGTTGCTGTCTATTGCAGTCTATTGCAGCAGTAGACAGTAAGATTGACAGGTGTACCGCAAAAATTCCCATCAATTGGCGTATCAGGAAGGGCGTTGCTCTTTTTCCAGAAGGTTTTAAGCCTCTTAACAAGTATTCTGAGGTTTGTTTAAAAAAAAATATTCGAAAAGTCAGCTTCCTCAAGGGGATCACTTACTTCAGCGGCTTGATGAGTAAGGCAAGCACCTCGGGGAATACTTTCCACCCAGCTTAATGATTTCCTCCAGACTTTCTTAGGTCTTGTATTGAAGCTGATACCTGACTCGTATATTTTTCCCAAGACGCCTGCTTGGCTTAAATTAAAGT
>NC_091363.1:14849525-14859525 GCF_038502225.1 Cherax quadricarinatus | reverse complement strand
CACCAACCTCTGCAACTTCTCTTCAGAATCTCCCAAGAGCACAGTGTCATCAGCAAAGAGCAACTGTGACAACTCCCACTTTATGTGTGATTCCTTATCTTTTAACTCCACGCCTCTTACTAAGACCCTCGCATATATATATATATATATATATATATATATATATATATATATATATATATATATATATATATATATATATATATATATATATATATATATGTATATATAATATCAATAACAACATTCAGAATAGCCCACGAATCGAACCCATGCTGCTTTGGCCCGCCTTTTGGGGGCGAAAACTCATGACGCCTTAATCCACGGACCACACAATCCTTAAGAGTAGCGCATCCAGCCAAGCTGGATGATGTACCCACTACATTCGTGGGTACAATAATATACATATATATATATATATATATATATATATATATATATATATATATATATAGAGAGAGAGAGAGAGAGAGAGAGAGAGAGAGAGAGAGAGAGAGAGAGAGAGAGAGAGAGAGAGAGAGAGAGAGAGAGAGAGAGAGAGGCAGAGAGAGAGAGGCAGAGAGAGAGAGAGAGAGAGAGAGAGAGAGAGAGAGAGAGAGAGAGAGAGAGAGAGAGGCAGAGAGAGAGAGACAGAGAGAGAGAGAGAGAGAGAGAGAGAGAGAGAGAGAGAGAGAGAGAGTGAGAGAGGGAGAGAGAGAGAGAGAGAGAGAGGGAGAGAGAGAGTGGCAGAGAGAGAGAGAGAGAGAGAGAGAGAGAGAGAGAGAGAGAGAGAGAGGCAGAGAGAGAGAGAGAGAGGGGCAGAGAGATAGAGAGAGAGTAAGACGGAGAATAGGATAGCAGATGAATAAAGAGGCTTTAGGAAAGATAGGGGGGGTGTGGACCAGGTGTTTACAGTGAAACATATAAGTGAACAGTATTTAGATAAGGCTAAAGAGAATTTTGTGGCATTTATGGATTTGCAAAAGACGAATGACAGGGTGGATAGGGGGGCAATGTGGCAGATGTTGCAGGTGTATGGTATAGGAGGTAGGTTACTGAAAGCAGTGAGGAGTTTTTACGAGGATAGTGAGGCTCAAGTTAGAGTATGTAGGAAAGAGGAGATTATTTCCCAGTAAAACTAGACCTTAGAGAAGGATGTGTGATGTCACCTTGGTTGTTTAATATATTTATAGATGGGGTTGTAAGAGAAGTAAATGCGAGGGTCTTGGCAAGAGGCATGGAGTTAAAAGATAAAGAATCACACATAAAGTGGGAGTTGTCACAGTTGCTCTTTGCTGATGATACTGTCCTCTTGGGAGATTCTGAAGTGAAGTTGCAGAGGTTGGTAGATGAATTTGGTAGGGTATGTAAAAGAAGAAAATTAAAAGTGAATAGAGGAAAGAGTAAGGTTATGAGGATAATAAAAAGATTAGGTGATGAAAGATTGGATATCAGATTGGAGGGAGAGAGTATGGAGGAGGTGAATGTATTCAGATATTTGGGAGTGGACGTGTCAGCGGATGGATCTATGAAAGATGAGGTGAATCATAGAATTGATGAAAGGTAAAGGGTGAGCGGTGCACTTAGGAGTCTGTGGAGACAAAGAACTTTGTCCTTGGAGGCAAAGAGTTGAATGTATGAGAGCATAGTTTTACCAACGCTCTTATATGGGTGTGAAGCATGGGTGATGAATGTTGCAGCGAGGAGAAGGCTGGAGGCAGTGGAGATGTCATGTCTGAGGGCAATGTGTGGTGTGAATATAATGCAGAGAATTCATAGTTTGGAAGTTAGGAGGAGGTGCGGGATTGCCAAAACTGTTGTCCAGAGGGCTGATGAAGGGTTGTTGAGGTGGTTCGGACATGTAGAGAAAATGGAGCAAAACAAAATGACTTCAAGAGTGTATCAGTCTGTAGTGGAAGGAAGGCGGGGTAGAGGTCGGCCTAGGGAAGGTTGGAGGGAGAGGGTAAAGGAGGTTTTGTGTGTGAAGGGGCTTGGACTTCCAGCGGGCATGTGTGAGCGTGTTCGATAGGAGTGAATGGAGACAAATGGTTTTTAATACTTGACGTGCTGTTGGAGTGTGAGCAAAGTAACATTTATGAAGGGATTCAGGGAAACCGGCAGGCCGGACTTGAGTCCTGGAGATGGGAAGTACAGTGCCAGCACTCTGAAGGAGGGGTGTTAATGTTGCAGTTTAAAAACTGGCAAGACAGTGATGGAGTTAATGATGGCGAAAGTTTTTCTTTTTCGGGCCACCCTGCCTTGATGGAAATCGGCCAGTGTGTTAAAATATATATATATATATATATATATATATATATATATATATATATATATATATATATATATATATATATATATATATATATATATTATTGTGTGTGTGTAAGTAAATATATACGTATATGCATGCAAAACAACCGCTGTGAAAAATTAGTGAAACATCCTAGAGCTTTCATGAGAAGTTGCGAAAGTGGTTGGAATTCACATTTTAATTCACCGTCCTTGTTTTGCATATTGCGATATCACCTGTTTACTGTTATCTTATTGCAAGTACATACATACATCTCTTAGTGTATATAACTTTCTTCAACTCTGGATTAAAACATCTTGTACATATACCGCTGAGGACGTGAAGGGAACTTCCGGAGCGCTGCAGTGGGCTCGCGGTCGTCAGTGTTTGACCGTCTCTCGTGGAGTTAGCACGCGTTGCCCAATACGTCCAGTGTAGTGCTGCTAGTCTCTGCCTCCCGTACACACCATGTGATCGTATAGTGAAACTGTGTCGACTTGATCAGTGCTTCTTCCTGACTTTTTTTGATGTAGAAATATTGTTTTGATGCATGAAGGTGAGGGTATTTATTAACCTATTAGGTTAATTTCTTTTAACATCTCGTGATAATGTGTACGAACTGTAAAAGGTGGAATATATATCAAATATTTATATTTTTGATTTTAGAGTGGAATAGATTAAAATGTTAAGCTTCAAATTATGGGACAAATGTTCTCATTCATATATACGGTACGTGCCCTCAGTGGCCACTATATTAGGTACAACTGTACATCTGCTCGTTAATGCAAATATCTAATAATAATAAAATCACGTGACAAAACCTCAATGCCTAGAAGCATGCAAACATAGTCAAGAGGTTCATTAGTTCATATCAACCATCAGAATGGTGAAGAAATGTGATCTAAGTAACTCTGTAATAATCGTTGGTTTGAGAATCTAAGAAACTTTTGTTCTCCTGGAATTTTCACGCACAGCAGTCTCTGGGATACATGCAGAATGATGTGAATACACGAAACATCCTGTGAGCGGCACTTCTGTGAGCGAAAACGTCTTGATAACGATAGAGGTCAGTGGAGAATGGCCAGATTGGTTCATCATGACAGGAAGGAGACAGTTACTTAAATAACCACGTACTACAACAGTGGTATGCAGAAGAGCATGTCTGACTGCACAACACATAGTGTGGTCTTCTGCTGCTACAGCAGCAGAAGGCCACACTAGGTTCCATTGCTGTCAGCTAAGAACAGGAAACAGCCTACAGTGAACACTGGCTTACCAAAACTGAACAGTTGAAGAAAGAAAAAAAAAGTCGTCTGGCCTGATGAATCACGATTTCTGTTGTGATACGCGGATGACAGCGTCAGAATCTGGCATAAAATTTTGGGATGCTGTGTAACACAAGATTAGCAACGTAAATGTGCAGCTGATGTTCATCAGCTGCACGATGCTATCATGGCTGCATGGATCAGAATCTCTAAGGAATTGTTGAATCCATGCCACGAAGAATTCAGGCCTTTCTGGGGGCAAAGGGAATCCCTACCCATTACTAGAAGAGTATAATAAAGTGGCCACTGAGTGTGTGTGTCTCCCCCCGAGGCAGGGTGACCTAAAAAGAAAAACGAAAGTTTTTGTTTTAAAAATTAGTAATTTATACAAAAGGGGGTTACTAACCCCATGCTCTCGGTATTTTAGTCGCCTCTTAAGATACGCATGGCTTACGGAGGAAGAATTCTTTTCCACTTCCCCTTTTAGACAAGAGGACATAAAAACAAAAACTATTAAGAAAATAAAAGAAAACCCAGAGAGGTATGTAAATATATACGCGTGTACATGCATGTGTGACTAAGTGTAAGTAGAAGTAGCTAGACATACCTGTTATCTCTTGTGTTTATGAGACAAATACACCAGCAATCCTACCATCATATATATATATATATATATATATATATATATATATATATATATATATATATATATATATATATATATATATATATATATATATATATATATATATACACACACACACTTACCGGTATCAAATCACCATCTATTGTCATGACCTCTGTAAATGCCATCTTCCCACTTTGCAATAACAAATGCGGAAATTTGGCAACATTCTGTAATAAATTGAACAAATTTGCATTCTCCCTCAAGTTTAGAGAAGAAATAGAAAAAAAATATATCCAACTTCTTTTCAGAGATGTCTGAGAGATCAAAAAAATCATCTCCAACTAGAACTGACTGGCAACCGCAGACATTTCTTACTATTATAGTGATGTAAAAACAGTGTATACTGTCTCCATCCCTTTCCTGAGGTCCCTGAGAATCTGGAGCTCTGACAAATTAGACACATTTCTGTAGCAGACGATCTGTGAGAAATATTCCCGCATCCTGTGAGCCCAGTTCCCTCTAGGTCAGTGCGTGCAAGAGAAATATCGTTGGGCTGCTATAAAATTCTTGTAAAGCAAAATATAAAAACATGCTTGCACGTGCGTCTGTGTTTGCGTTTTTATACATGCATGTATGCTCACTTTCGCGTATGCGTACGTGCGTATATGTATATTTATACATATGAATGCGTGTGTTTATGCATGCGTAAACTTTAGGTGCATTTTTGAGAATGAATACGTATGAATATGCACGTGTGTATTGTATTTGCGTGTATGTAGGTGTATGTATGTATGCATCTACGGATGTATTCTTGTACATCTACATAAGTGTATGTTTACAAATGTGTGTGTGTGTGCTTATGTTTACAAAAGTACATATACATCCACATATACGTACGTATGAATAAGAATGTCTGCGTTGGTTGACATCGACTCCAGGCTGAGGGACTGATTACCTCAAACTCCTGATCTTCACAACTCTTCTTTGTATTAGACTAATGATTCCACTATTTGGCGAAACGTTGCCTCAATAAGATACCCAAGTGTTGCAAATGTGTCTAATTTATCAACTTGTCGGTTTTCTGAACCATAAACGAAATTATTGCATATACAAATTTTCGCTTTCTTTATTCGGCAAGAAAAGCGTTGCTATTTAAGCCAAAATCGCAAGTTTTGCCTATTGGGCACGACATTATATATATTCAAACGGCTTCAGGAAGAAACCAAAATATTCTTCCTTGAAGCCTTTTTATCCACTTCTCCGAGGCTATGGGTCCCACAATTTACACCAGAGGTGGACCCCATCTATATATATGTATGTATGTATATACGTATATATATATATATATATATATATATATATATATATATATATATATATATATATATATATATATATATATATATATATCATAAACATATATGAAGCTACATTCACCATTCCTCGCTCTCTAGTTTTCTTCACAAAATACGAGTATGTCCCGACTGAGGTAAGATTGGACTCTCATTGGATTAGGTTTAAATCCCTACTTCAACATTATCATATATTCAGTGGAACACGGCTGGATGTCCATGAAGCAAGATTTAACTCTCCTCATCGAAGACTTTATAATTTTCTTTAATTAAGGTATGTCTTGATGTTGCTGGTGGTCTCTTGCTTCTGGGAATTTATTCTACTCTCCTGCTGTCTCGGATCAAACCTAATTTCCGGTTTTGTATATAAGAAACGTATGTGTGGTGCCATGGGAAATTTTCATTTGGTTACGTTTCTCTCACTTTGAGTTATAAACCCATGCGAGTTGAGAGCTTCACCATAATTTATTTTTAAGAATGCATGTTTTATTGAAATTTAAGCTTTCAGAATGAGAAATCATCCTGTTGTAATGATTAGTAAGATCACTCATCACATGTTACTGTAAGAAGCCAGAATGAAGCTTCATTAAGGAGGAATTTTGAAAAAAGTTTGAGTCATAATTGATTGGAATCTTCAGGTAATCCCTATAGAATATATAAAAAATGGAGGAATACTGTTTGTACAAAACTGTTTGAACAAAATTAAATCCTCTTGTAGCAAAACTTGAAATACAAATTAATTGCAGCTCCTGCACTACACTTGCTTCACACTCCTCTGAACTACTCTCTCTTCACCTTTGTAAAACCAAGAGAACCAAATACCAAAATAATTGCTTAAGCGTTTCAGTGCTGACGTCTAGTGGGAGTGGTTGTAGTAGCCTCTCCCATGCATTCCGCGAGGCCTTTGGTGAAGGTTGTCTCACTGAAAGCCAGAGGTTATTGCTTCAAATACGGTTTCCAGAGATGTGAGCCGATGCGTAGGAGGTTGAGTTTAAATGGTTGGAGGGCCAGAGTACAGAGGCAGAAATGGAGGATTTGAGAGTAAGCAATTAATTCTCTTCAGTCACTGTGCAGTTTCCTTCCTATTTCAGCATGATTGTTTACTTAAAATAACGCTTCTTTAATTAAGCTCTTCAGCTTTCCTTATTGCAATATTTTTGGTATGATATTATACGATAGTTATCGTCACAATGTATATAGTGTGTGACATATAATAGTGATCTCCGTCAGAACACAGTATGATAACAAGTGTTGGTCTATCAGTACAAAGTATGATAACAAGCGGTGGTCTCTTTCAGCATATAGTGTTTGCAATATATGGGGCTTTCAGCACATACAGTGTGTGATATATGGTGGTTTCTGTCCCAGCATATGTGATAACAGACGGTGATCTATGTCAACACAGAGCACGTGATAACATGTGGAGGACTCTGTCAGAACATAGTACGATAAATATAGGGAGGTCTCTATCAGCATATAATGTGTGATAACATATGGAGATATCTGCCAGCACATAATGTTTTGATAACGTATAAAGGTCTATATCATCACATATAGTGTGTGATAATGAACAAAAAGGCACAATACACTGACTGGAACAATTTATAAATAACCCGCACGTAGGAGACTGGAACTTATAACGACGTTCCGGTCCGACTTGGATCATTAACTAGTGACACAGAAGCGTGAAGGGAGGGGAGCCAGACAATATACGAAAGCGGAGGTCACGGGCACGGGAGTAGTGTAAAGAGAAGAGGGAATAGTATTAAAGTGGTGGGAGTAGTACTGGTGGAAGAAGTAGTAGTAGTAGTAATAGTGGACGTAGTCTAAGAATAAATGAGGAACACTGGACGCTGGCCCACACACACACACACACACACACACACACATTATATATATATATATATATATATATATATATATATATATATATATATATATAAACAGTGCGACTAGCCGAGGATTCGAACCCATGTTGTTTTAGCCCGCCTCATGGTGAGAGAAAATTCACGATGCTCTAACCCACGAGACCATACAATCCTACAAGAATGACGCACCCAGCAGAGCTAGGTGTTGTACCGTGATCCGAAGACATACGATGGTGTGGGTACCTCAGAGCTAATTTCATTCTACTCCCCATTTGGTGTAGTAGCCTCCATGAGCAGTATATATAGTATTGTAACCACGAACAAGTGGTATTTAATCAATAACAACACTGTGACTGAGATCTCTAGTAAGGCTGATGCATGCAGGGGATGAGATGAAAAGCTGTAAGCCTTCTCTCTGAAAGCTGGCTGCCTTGGATCAAACGTCTAGCACAAGATGGACGCCAAGGTATTGGTCCTGTGTGGTGAGAATGGTATAGCACTGCGTACCTTGTTCCAAGGTTCGTAGGTTCGAGTCTCCTTCAGCCAGAGACCAGTGTTTGTGTATATTTCGCCTGCTCTTTCGAATTCCTTGCATATATATATATATATATATATATATATATATATATATATATATATATATATATATATATATATATATATATGAGAAATGTGGAGGAATTAGGTTAATTGCCGTGGTCAACACTCTTTGCCGGGTTGTTTCCAAAGTTGCTGTCCGAAGTATTCGGAGAGAGGCGGCCATGATGCTTCAACCAAACCACCTTGGTTTTGGGGGTCCCTCAAGGAAACGAAGCAGCAGTTCATGCAACAAGGGCGTACATCAACAATCTGCCTAAGGACAATGAAGTGGTAAAATTAGACTTTAAGAATGTATTTAATCTCCTGAGAAGAGACGTTGTATTCACAGCTGGTCTCTAACCTTTGGTTTCAGCTGGATACAGCAAGAAATCATTGTTCCTGTTTGGAGAGCATGAAATTACGTCTTCAGAGCGTGCCCAGCAAGGGGATTCTCTCGCACCATTTCTCTTCTGTATAGCTGTTAGGGAAATCACAGTTAGGCTGACCAGTGAGCTAAACATCTGGTTCCTGGATGATGACACACTGGCGGGCACAAAGGAGTCCCTTGAAGATGATCTTGTGTGCACTCACCTATTTCTCGTTGCAGGGGTCAACTCACAGCCCCTGGCTCAGCCTTTCGCTGATCGCTGCTAGGTTCTCTCTCTCCCTGCTCCAAGGGCTTTTCCGTACCTTCACCGTGTTAATGTGTGTGTGTGTGTGTGTGTGTGTGTGTGTGTGTGTGTGTGTGTGTGTGTGTGTGTGTGTGTGTGTGTGCAGCAAGGGTTGTTAATGGGTTGAGGCAGACCCCCTGATCTCACGTCACAGATGATTGATAATACACGTCATGACACACACAGGGGTGTGATTATTGATCTCCGGGAGGACAATGCTCCTTATTGCCCACATATATGGACATATTTCCTCGCACCTCCGGTATACCACGCAACACAATTTAAAAAGAAATACGTAGAGTGTATAAAAATATTTTTTCCGATAACTTTTACCTACAAAATATTAACAGATAAGAAAAAGCATATCTTCTAAGCATTTGAAAGCAGAACTAATGAAGTTCATATTAAACTACAAAGTTGTCTTTTATATGTAACTCAACATATGGGTATTTTATACCCATATGGGTATTTTATACCCATATGTGGGTGGTAGGATTTTGGAGTCGCAATCATAGAATGGGTCGGTGAACCTACTATACTGCTCCTGTCTTATGTTTATTTTTGAATTTATGACCTGAAATGCTTAATCTGAATTATCTGTGAAACTTTTTCCTTATTTGTTGGATATAAGTTTAATATATGCAGTTTATTGTCTTATTGAAAATACTTCACTTGTTTAGAACTGAAATTGAGGACCAATATGAATCCTACATTACAGTGTAAATGGGGACAATTTCGAAAAGATTATTTTTGGTTTATATTGAGGTAATATAATTTTGTATACCATGATAATTTTAGTTAAATGTTTAGTCATTTCCGTTTGGCTTAACTTGCTTAAATACTAATAAAAGTAATTACAAGAATAATAAAAATATCGATGATAATAATAATATATTACTATTATTATTACTATTATTATTATTAAAAATAATTAACTCGTACTTAGGTGAGTTGTTTCAGTTGACCTTTGTTCATCTTCGGTATAATACCTTGGTGTAGATGTACCCTTCAGTAAATCCACCATGCCACAACTAAATAAGAAATGCAAAGATAGGCTAAATGCTCTTAATTAAAGCTGTTGCTCCAACCCCAACTATGTTGCTAATATGAGAATAGTGAGAATGATGTACATTGCCTATGTTAAGTCCTTAACTGATTACGCTGCTTCCTTGTTGATATTATCTAGGGAATGTTTTCTCCTACCCTTTTAGTTAATGCAAAATGAAGCCCTCAGAATCATTCTTGGCTGTCTCAAATCTACGAAGGTTGGTAATGTGAGGAAGGAACCTGGTATCTCTAGTATCAGTGCATCGGTATAAGAATGTTAAGAAATGGACCAGACATTGTCACCATGAACCTCACTAAATG
>NC_091363.1:14594525-14844525 GCF_038502225.1 Cherax quadricarinatus | reverse complement strand
GGTTAGATAAATACATGAGTGGGTGTGGGTGGGTGTGAGGTGGACCTGATTAGCTTGTGCTACCAGGTCAGATGCCATGCTCGTTCCTTAATTGAATGTGACTTGACTAGGTTAGGGCGTCGGCTAAAGCCGGTAGAAGAATTGGAACTGCCTCGCATGGGCCAGTAGACCTGCTGCAGTGTTCCTTCTTTCTTATGTTCTTAAATCCAGCCACTAAAAGTGTAAAAAATTGAAAGTGAGATCTGGAAATGAATGCTTCACAGAACCGACAAGTTGATAAATTAGACACATGTGCAACACTTGGGTATCTTTATTGAGGAAACGTTCCGCCACACAGTGGCTTCATCAGTCCATACAAAGGACTGATGTTAGTTTTTACCAAATTCACATGAGAACTGATTCCCTGGCCTCTGACGAGAGACGCTGTAGCTCCCAGCGGGAGCTTCCTATTGTGTCATGATGGTATGGTGGTCAAGCCTAGCAATCCTGAAGTGTCTAACTCCTAAAGACATATTGCTGTGTTGCCCAGAGAGATGATATACGAGTCTTCCAGGACTTACAAGAGTCTAGTGTCAGAATGAGAAATGTAGCTACCCCATTAATCCAGACAGACAAAATGCATATGAGATCATTATTATGATGTAAATATCAGAAACACCTATCAATAAGCAAGTAAATTCCACATTGACGGCTATATCTCGCACTGATGAAAAATTCAACATATTTTGGTCTCAGTGACCATCTTCAGATCAAGGTTTCTGATCAAGGGAGAAATACACAGTCTTTTCCTCAGAGTCTTTTTTTACTTTTCATCCATTTGGGATTTTCCGTCCATGTGGAATTTACGTTCCATGTGGGATTTAACGTGTGTCTGGGATTTATTTGACAATTCAAAATCAATTTTGAAAACTGCATGACAGAATTTCTCAAAATGGTGGTAGAACACATCGACACAAAAATTTACCATGGAACATAACCAAATCAACAGCTGGAGAGATGATTCTGCCAGGCGACTGTCCCTACCATAAGTGGATTATCTTTTATTCCCTCCAAGGAAGGCGCCTCGATGCTTGTGAAAGAGTTCTTGAGACAAAGAATTAGTTTTAACCTCCCCTTCTCGAATCAAACCTTTTTCACTTCGAGTTCTCCAAGCGCTGAACGATTCCTGTGGCTTTTAGCATTTCTCGGCGGCAATATTAGTAATGGTCTCATAGTTTTTAATTTTATAATAAGAAAGCTGTTTTGTAAAAGACATTTTAATGGATTAAGAAAGTAAGAAGACTCCAGTCAAGTGCTTCCCCTGGGAAATCTGAGAATAATAAGAACAGAAACTAATAAAAATCGTACTACCGTGGCTGGAACGTATCACACCACGCTAGACCTTGGAAATGAGATCTGGAAAACATTTCAGTCCCTTCTGGACCATTTCCGAGTGATGAATTGTCTTTCCGCTCACAAGTGGGTGTGTGAGCAGAAAGATGCACTGCCAGGTTACACTGCTAGCGACCTCACTATTAATAACACGAGTCTCCGCCTTTGCTCTCGATATTACCAACAGGTTGTCTGTCTGTAAAACCGGGCTGCGATCAGCAGACGGAGGCTAGAGCCTTCACCACTCTTTGCAGTGAATAAACCACATCGTGTTAGCATTTCATGACATGCAAAAAATGCATTTTCTTCCGTATGGCTCAAATTCAAGAAGCAGGAGACAGCGTCCAGACACACGGAGAGTCATAAGCCAGATTCAGATTTGATAAATGGTTTTGAAAACCGACAAGTTGAAGAATTGAGACACTTATGCAACACATGGGAATCTTTATTGAAGAAACGTTTCGCCACACAGTGGCTTCATCAGTCCAATACAAAGTAGAAATGGGTAAGGAGAGTAGAAGTATGAGGTAATCAGTCCCTCAACCTGGATTCGATGTGTTCAGTCCATCACTCTTGTAGTAAGTGCAGCATAGGGTCAGAGAGGTGGCTTATATACTGCGGTGAGATGAGTTGAAGCTTCAACTCATCTTCAGATTCAGATTTGAAAGGCACAGCAACGGCATTTGTTTATATCAAGAGGGTGGGGCACTAAACCCCTAGGGGTCATACAGCTCTTTGGATGCAGTCATATTTGATCCGAGGAGTGGGAGAGTAGCTTCAATTCTTTGGACCAAGATGCCCCTTATAAGTGTCTAGGTTAAGTTTGGTAAGATTCGTCAGGAAACAGGACAAGTGTTTCCTGACGCGGGTCTGAGTCATATGATGACCCGCAGCTGGAGTTTTTGGTCATCTGACCAAGGTCTTCCCCTGGCTTACCCTTCCACCCCTTTAAAAATTAAGGTTATAATTAAGCGTCACGAGAGGATGGGCGAAATAAAAACACACAGCAATCCTTTATCAAGACAACGTTTACTTCATAAACAGCATTGTCAAGCTTACCAAAGCTCTCACTGTGAGAAAAGCTGTCTTAAAGAACTGCTTGTGTCTATATAGTACCGATTTGTGTTTACCCTCTACCGGGACACAAGAACATTCAGAGCCACTCAACGATGCCTTAATAGATACAAGAGTGGCAGCGTGTTACGAAGTGGGCTACAGTAAAATTTATGTAAGAATTAACGCTCCATATGTCATTTTCCGGAGCATTAGGCAGCAGAAGTGACGAGGTTTGGAATAATAATATTACAGGCTATAGAGCTGAATTCTTCTCCAGGCTGAAGGACTGACGACCTCTATTTCTACAAGACTGATAGACACATTACATCATCCTTACCTCGTCATTTCTGCTGCCTTCAATTTTTACTCTGTATTTGACTGAAGAAGCCTACCGTGTAAGCGAAACGTTTCAACAATAAACGCACCCAACTTTTGCGCAATTGTCTTGCTCATTATAATCGTCATAGCTTAAATCATCCGTAATTAACCACTCAGTGACCAAAAAAAATGACAAATCAAAAGATCATTACATGAATTCAGTTCGAGGGTCGGCATAACCTCCCGGCATTTAAAGGAAAAGAAGTGACTAAAAACTCCAATAAGCTACTGTGAGAGGTAAATGAAACCTCTAGAGAATATGAGGATAATTGCAATATTCCAAGACCAGGAAATGTTGACTGACGACCATAGAGCTTCTAAAAACAAGGCTACAATGGCATGTAGAAGCTACACGACACTTGTCATAGAAGTAAACACGATACACAAATAAACCGCACATAAAAGAGAGAAGCTTACGACGACGTTTCGGTCCGACTTGGACCATTGACAAAGTCACACTAACCAGAAGTGGAGCAGGACGGCTATATATAGGCAGGAAGATTTGGTGGTAGTAGTAGTAGTACAAGAATGGTATATAATACCGACAAGATGAAATTAAGACATGCGCAACACCCGGGTATCCCTCTCGTAGACGTTTCGCCATGTTGTTGAATCGTGCTATGTAGTTTGAACGATGTCTAGTAATGGGAACACTGGTACAGATGAGAAGTGCACGTCCATTGAATGAAGTGTTACAGAAGGGATAGAAGGTATATATAAGATTGTAGCAAGACAGAGGGAGAATAATGCTATTACGAAGTTACCATTCCTATAAGCCAGTGTTCATCATCGTTCCATGTAGTATACCTTCCTTGGAGATCATGTTCTTCCAGACCCACCCTTCCTTAAATAAGAACATAAGAATGGAGGAACACTGCAGAAGGCCTACTGGCCCATGCGAGGCAGGTCCTTAAAAAAATCATTATGAGAAATAAAATATTAACATTATTATACTGCTGACCAAACAGCTGATCACATAACACAGTCAGACAATTCATTGGTCCACAACTAACTATTGTGGACCAATAGCTGGTTGGTTGGCAACCATAGAATCCATGAAATACCAGTATATACATGCACGATCCAGTGTTTACTAAAATATTTTTCCACTATAGTCTAATGCACACACGCCAGAAAACTGAGAATTTTAGCAATAATGGTAGAATGTTAGGTAAATAGATAAAGATGCAAATAAAGTGACATATTGTGGCAACGTCTCGCTCTCCAGGAGTTTTGTTAAGTCGGAACAATACGGAACTTAGTGCTGGAGGTGGTAGTGTCGGTTATTTGCTTATAGTTTGAAGGAGGATGAAAAAGCACTGTGGGTTCGTTGATATTAATGTGTGATACGCAGTTATATGTGAAACTAAAGGTCTATCTCGAGGGTATTTCGGGTATCAACACCCTCGCGGCCCGGTCCACGACCAGAGCCTGATCAACCAGGCTGTTACTGCTGACCACACGTAGTCCAACGCACTAAGCACATCCCGGCTGATCCAGCACCGACTTTATCTGTCCAACTCCTTGAAGGCAGCCAGGGGCCTATTGGTAATTCCCTTTATGAATGGTAGGCTGTTGAACAGTCTTGGGCCCCGTCGTCTTTATATTCGAGGAAACAAATGGTTGTGGATTGGAACAAATAATGGAAGAAGCAATGGCAGGCGTTCCTCAGGAAATCGTCCAACGATGAGCGAGCGTCATCACATGTAGGAAAAGAGCGCCTCTTCTCGTCTGTGATGTTGGTGAGCTGAGGGTGAAGATGTGGACCTCCATCTTTACCTATTTAGTGGAGGCAGAAGAGGCTTTAGGAGGCTGAACGGATCAAAATCGTGAGGACCAAAGTCGACCCTTTATCTGAAAGTAATGGATGCTATGAGGAAATACTAGGACATATGTTCAATACCTGGCTGTCTATGGTGAATAAGACACATGTGCAACACTTGAGTATCTTTATTGCCGTTATGCTTTGCAAGTAAGCCAGGTTTCTTCAGTCAAATAAAGGCTAGTATAAAGCTGGAGACATTAGAAGAAGTAGTTTCGATGTGATCAGTACTTAAACCTTGGTACGAGGTGGTCAGTCGTCAAGCCTAAAAAATAGCCATGGAGCTAGAGCTCACTTTTCTCTGATATACAAGGCCCTGCTGCATACCTGTGAGGGACTGACCACCACCTACCAAGACTGATCACGTCGAAACTACCCCTTCTACTGTACTGTGGCCAGTATTATATTCGTCTCTATTCGACTGAAGAAGCTTCTTGTGTAGGTGAAAAGTTTTAGCAATAAATTGCCCATGTGTTTCATTTATCACCTTATTGGTACTGTATACCGTTATAATCTGATACCTAGAAATATGTATTGAAAGTAGTCTCGCCTTCACAGAAAGCTATATCATAAATTCTGCGGTGCTGGTGAAGTTTTCTCAATGAAGATTCTACGGTGTTGCTCATATATCATTCATTAACGAGTCTGTATTATACCACTGATTATGGAGACCCCAGGACGAGAAATGGAACACAATAGGTAAGTGTGTTCGTAGAGAGTAAGTGCAATGAGTATGTGAAATGGGTGTTCAATACGACAAATGAGTAAACGAATTAGTAAGTAGAAGGATTGGAAGCTTGAAAAGGAACATGTCTCTCCTAACCGAGAAGTCGCTCCTTCGCCTGTAAAATGCGTCCATTATCTTTGCTTACGAATATGGAATACTCATGCGAGTGCTCCATATTCGTAGAGAAAAAATGAATATAACTGACAGAATTATACTCAATGATTGTCATTGTTGATGGGGCATTACGAAGGAGGTGGACGGTATTTCACTCTACTTACAGGTAAATAACAGTTTTGAAACTTGATGGGTTATGCAGAAGTTAGTAATAGATGCTATGAGGAAATACTGTTGGAGGGAGTGGGTGGTAGTTGAAAGCAATTTTCGTGAAGTTGTTTAGAAAAGTGCAGTTAACCATTGTTTAGGAAAGTGCTGTTGACCATTGTTTAAGAAAGTGCTGTTGACCATTGTTTAAGAAAGTGCTGTTGACGATTGTTTAGGAAAGTGCTGTTGACCATTGTTTAGGAAAGAGCTGTTGACCATTGTTTAGGAAAGTGCTGTTGACCATTGTTTAGGAAAGTGCTGTTGACCATTGTTTAGGAAAGTGCTGTTGACCATTGTTTAGGAAAGTGTTGCTAACCATTTGTGCGACAACCAAATGTTTCAACAGTTAGTGGTATGCATGACCTAGAGTTTAAGTTGATGGGGAGAATCATCCACACAACTCTGAAAACAGTTCCAGTAAGACCCTTCCAGGAAGCATACCAACTTCTCATTGCGTATTTAGCTAAATCTATCAACCCAGTTCGATGTGTCTGTGCTTTTCAAATCCTTGAGTTTGGTGTTAGCCACTGAACCAGCTCGCACATAGACAATTCAGTTCTGTATCCTCACAACACTTAAGGTGATGTGTAAGTGCTCTAAAATTGTTGCTGTATCAAATTTCTTATGTAATATATCTTTACTAGATGGTGAAAAAATATTTTTTATTACCATGGTGAAGCGCTAAAGCCAAATGAGTCTTGCATCGCCAGGTAAGTAGGAGGCAATCGAGTTCAATCCAAGAAAAGATGGATAGCTAAGAGTCTTCTTAACAAGAATTCTTCAACCACATCAGAGAAAACCTTGAAGAAGTGAATGGAAAGGAGCTTAGTTCAAGAGTAAGAAACAGTGGTAGACATTCTGCCGGCGAGTTGAAGAGCAGATCTGGTAGGAACACCACTAGTTTAAGCAGTGGTAGTATATCTAGTAGGAACACCTCCATTTAGTGCGAGCAGTGGTAGTAGAGTCTTAGGAAGTTACAAGACCTCGGGACTTGTCTGAAGAAGACATTGATAGAGTGAAGATTTGTATGTCTGGTCTCCTGCCGTACAAGTCCAGCGAGAAAAAGGTGGGTGTGTTGTGTGTGTTGGAGAAATGTGGTGTCTTGAGTAGTCTGATGTATTGCAGGTGTGTGATGTGTTGTAGGTGTGTGATGTGTTATAGGTGTGTGATATATTGTAGTAGGTATGTGATGTGTGTTGGAGAAGTGTGATGTGTTATGGGTGAGCGATGTGTTTTGGAGAAATGTGGTGTGTGTGTGTGTGTGTGTGTGTTGTAGGTGTATGATGTGTGTTGGAGAAGTGTGGTGTGTGTGTGTGTGTTGTGTAGTGTGATGTGTGTTGGAGAAGTGTGGAGTGTGTTGTGTAGTATGATGTGTGTGTTGCGTAGTGTGATGTGCTGTTGGCGTGTGATGTGTATTGGAGGAGTTACCTGGAGGTTACCTGGAGGTTATTCCGGGGATCAACGCCCCCGCGGCCCGGTCCACGACCAGGCCTCCCGATGGATCAGGGCCTGATCAACTAGGCTGTTACTGCTGGCCGCACGCAGTCCGACGTACGAGCCACAGCCCGGCTGATCCGGCACTGACTTTAGCGCATTGCACGGTGTGTTGTGGAACTGTGGTGTGTGTTGAGTAGTGTGGTGTGTGCTGACAGTATCAGCTCCTTCAACCTAGGTGATTCGTTGGCAAGGATCAACCATTATAGATACGCAAATGTAATTCCGTGCAATGCGCTTATGGTCTTTTCAGGGTAATACAGTGACTCCATCTGGGCACAAGCAATCCAACTTGGAAAAAGTAACTTTGAAGTAAAGAAGAATACTGTTTCTTTCGGCCTTCACTTAGCCTCTTTCTAGCAGAGTAAAATTTGTGGAAGGGCTGCAGAATATATATAAAATCGGTCGCTTGATAAAAATAAAAAATGCTTATCCAGGACCAGGAAGAAATGACTTCAGGTTAGTGTTTATATTTTCAAGGTTAAAAAGGCCTTTGTAAGATGCTGATACGATGAGTCTGGACTTGGACGTATAATTTGTTCTGTATACAATTTTACGATAAGAATTCTTGACATTCCGAAACGCTGCTCAGTTATCTCGTGCATTTCCAACAGATCTTTTGTCTTCAGTTCCATTAGTGTTTCAATTTCTTCCTGTTTGTCCCACGTATAATAAACTGACTGAAGTTTGGCTGAGTAGATGTTGACACAACTACTTACGTTGCCATGATAATGCGTAGGAATAACAGTCTAAATGTTCTTCAACACGTGACTACAGTAAGTCATTACTAGTTAATTATTAGAATCAACTACACTTTCATTTTTCTTATCTGCATTTCAGTAACTAGTATTAGTTAATAAAAATAACTATAATTAAAATCAACTCAGTAGAAGTGGTCGCCCCAGAAAGGATAATATATACCACGAGACTGTAAATAAATAAAAAAAAAAAGCTTCGTTGCAAACGTCTTGTAAAGAAAATACAATTTCCTTGAGTAGACGCTGTTGGATAAAATTTTATAATGAAACCATCAATTATAAAGTGCTGTCTGTGTTGGAGACGTGTATGTTGGAGGAGCGCGGAGGGTGTTGAAGGAGGGTGGTGCTTGTTGGAGGAGTATGGGTGTGTGTTGGAGGAGTGTGGGTGTTCAGGAGGAAAGTGCAGTGTGTTGGTGGAGTGTGGGTGTTCAGGAGGAAAGTGCAGTGTGTTGGTGGAGTGTGGATGTTCAGGAGGAAAGTGCAGTGTGTTGGTGGAGGGTGGGTGTTCAGGAGGAAAGTGCAGTGTGTTGGTGGAGGGTGGGTGTTCAGGAGGAAAGTGCAGTGTGTTGGTGGAGGGTGGGTGTTCAGGAGGAAAGTGCAGTGTTCTGGAGGTGTGTGGGTGTTCAGGAGGAAAGTGCAGTGTTCTGGAGGTGTGTGGGTATTCAGGAGGAAAGTGCAGTGTGTTGGTGGAGTGTGGGTGTTCAGGAGGAAAGTGCAGTGTGTTGGTGGAGTGTGGATGTTCAGGAGGAAAGTGCAGTGTGTTGGTGGAGTGTGGGTGTTCAGGAGGAAAGTGCAGTGTGTTGGTGGAGTGTGGATGTTCAGGAGGAAAGTGCAGTGTGTTGGTGGAGTGTGGGTGTTCAGGAGGAAAGTGCAGTGTGTTGGTGGAGTGTGAGTGTTTAGGATGAAACTGCGTGTGTTGGAGGTGTGTGGATAAGTTTCAGGGTGGTATCTGTGTTAGAAGTGTGGAGTGTGAATTGGATGAGCGTGGTGTTTGTGGGGGAGTGTAGTATACTTTGTAGGAGTGTCTCAGTGGGTACTTGAGGAGAGTTGTGTGTGTTGGAGGTGTGAGTGTGTATTGGAGGAGTGTGGATATGTTGGAGGAGTGTGGATATGTTAGAGGAGTGTGGATATATTGGAGGAGTGTGGATGTGTTAGAGGAGTGTGGTTTGTGTTGGAGAAATATGGGTGTGTTGGAGGTATTACATCAAATGACTTTCTGCAATCCAAGAAAATAAATATCCATTCAACTCTTTGACTCTTAAGACAACCGTGATGGGCGTAGTTTGTTACGCAGTTTAACAAGACGAAGCTATGCGATATACTTTAATACAGTGGTAAAAATTGATTAAAGTTGATACAACAGAAGATTCTTAAGGTTTCTTCAGAAGAAAGCTAACGAAAATGATCTCCGTTGGTAGAGCATTCATCTCATATACTTAGTGTCCGTGGTTAGATTTCCAGCATGGGTGGCAACGATGGGCATGTTGCCCCTGCTGCCCCTCTTCACCTAACAGTAAGTAGGTACCTGGATGTTAGTCGGCTGTTGTGGGTCGCATCACAGGGGATTGGGATTTAGTATCAGCTGAGGTAGGATAACAGCTCTTGGCTTATAAAGTTGATGTGTAAAATAAAATCCACGTGGAAATCTAATAAGTTGTACATGAAAAGTATACAGTACCGACAATATGAAGAATTAGACGCATGTGCAATATCTACATATATCTTTATTTTTAAACCAGATATCTTTATTTGTAGACCAGATATCCTCTGAGCCAAGATTTCATGATGTTCAGAGGACATTCAGATTTTTCTGGACTACGGTGCTCTTCACCAACTCCAAGGCTGAGAGACTGATTACCTCGTCTTTTGTATATATTTCTACAGTCTTCCAATTATGTTCTTGAATTTGTATTGATAAAACTACTGGACAGCGAATTGTCTAGAAATAGATACCCAGATGTTGCGCATGTGTCTAATTCTTCATCTAATAAATAAATGTGAGTTGGCAAACTGTAGAAATAACACAAACACCTGAGGAAACGCTGGAATACTGGAACACATACAACTACCAGTGTGCTGGAACACTAGAAATAATGTGTGATGGGTAACTCAGTTCAGTTTTCCTGACACCAATGTTGGAGGGCGCATACATGGCCTGGGGAAATGGGAGTTAATCAGGTACCATGACTGGAAGAAGAAGAAGAAATTCCAGGTCATTGGATCAAAGGCCCATCACCAACATCGAGGTACACCTCGAAGGGATCATGGTGACGAGGTGACGAGACGAGATAGTCAACAACTATAGTGCTGAGTGCCGTAAATATATTAATTTACGCTCTGGAGCCAGGGAACTGAAACTGCTCTCCCTTTCCTTTTGTGTGTAATATGATAAAGG
This sequence comes from Cherax quadricarinatus, assembly GCF_038502225.1. Classification (NCBI taxonomy): domain Eukaryota; kingdom Metazoa; phylum Arthropoda; class Malacostraca; order Decapoda; family Parastacidae; genus Cherax; species Cherax quadricarinatus. Next base: position 14,834,203 of record NC_091363.1, on the reverse strand, counting down.
GGTGGACCAGTAAGCCAGCGGAAGGCCTCGGTCAGATGACCAAGAGCTCCAGCTGTGGGTCATCATATGACTAAGATCTTCGTCATGGAAACATTTGTCCTGTTTCCTGATAAACCTAACTTAATCTGTCCTAACCGTTCCTAAGCTAATGTATCCTAAACTATCCTAACCTATCCTATCCTAACTTATTTTATCCTAGCCTCTCCTATCCTAACCTATCCTAACCTAATCTATTGTAAACTATCCTAACCTAACCTAACCTTACCTAACCTATCCTAACCTAACCTTACCTAACCTATCCTAACCTAACTTATCCTAACCTAATCTATCCTAACCTATCCTAACTTAATCTATACTAACCTATCCTAATCTAATCTATCCTAACCTACCTTATCCTAACCTAATCTATCCTAACCTATCCTAACTTAATTTAACCTAATCTAACCAAACCTTTCCTAACCTAACTTTTCCTAACCTAACTTTTCCTAACCTAACCTAACCTAACCTAACCTAACCTAACCTAACCTACCCTAACCTATTTCCTGGCGGTGCATGACACCTACGGGGTTATCGATGTCTTCCTGAATGAACAGCAAAACTGATCGTTGAAGACTGAGACACTTACGCAACATATGCGAATCTTTATTCAATAAAGATTCTCATTTGTTGCATAAGTGTCTCAATCTTCAACTTGTCGCTTTTAAACCATTTATCACAAAAAAAAAACTGATCGTCAATAACGATCAGTTGAAACAATGAATTGAGTTCATATTAAATTCACAATCTCAAAATGAATCTTTTCCACGACATTTCGACAGTCCAGAATTTTGTAATGGTCTTAAGCAAACACAAATGTCTAAAGTCCGGGGAGGACCGAAATGTTGTCTACAGACCGTAAGCTTCAATTTTGTGGATTTGGTGCGAATTGTTTCAGCATAAGTCTTGTATGTTCTGTATATTAGAATGTTATGGAAAAGATAAGTATCTTGATGAGGTAATGTAAGCCTAATCCCCAACCCCCCCTAATCAAAATCAATCAAAACTCACTCTCAATCTAGTCTAATCTATATTCACCCTCGGTAAAGTCGAATCCGGACTCACTACTCAATCAAATCTATTCTCGACTGCCTCTCAGTTCAGTCTAATCCCGACTCACTTGCAGTCTTATCGAGACAGAATTCACTCCTCTGTTTAGTCTAGTCCAAACTCACCTTCAGTCAAGTCTAGTTCAAATTCACTATCAGTTAAGTCTAGTACAAATTCACCCATAGTCATGTCTAAAAAAGACCCGTTCTAGGTCAGCTCAAGTCCAAAATTACCCATAACTTAGTCTGGTCTAGATTCACTCTCAATTCTAATTCCAGATTCACCCTTACTGGCCCAACCTTGCACTCCATCCAACATTATCCAGACTTACTCTCAACTTGCCTTCCTGGCTGAGTGCGTGAGTGCAATCAGGCAAGTGTATTGCGAGTATTCATGAGTTAAACTCCCTAAGTTTGACTCGTGAATACATCACATCACGTAACTGTGTTAAAGCTTTCTTCAAAGCTCTCTTAAGGATTAAAGCTTCAAAGTATTTCCACAGTGAATGTGTTTGTGCATTGATATAGCAACTGCATAATAATAGCTTTTTCTGGCTAACAGAGTGAGAGAGAGAGAGAGAGAGAGAGAGAGAGAGAGAGAGAGAGAGAGAGAGAGAGAGAGAGAGAGAGATTTAAACGATGTAGAAGACACAGGCAAAATAACAGACGATAATTTCAAGCTGAGTTGAGATGACTGACCTAAAATGCTAAATATAGGAAGAGCATATTAGGGGCTATGATCACAACACGCAAAATATACCGACATGTAGACATGCAAGGGAAAGTGTGGGTTCGTTACTAAGGATGATGCAAGAACAGGAATGATGGGAAATTATGTACCAGGATGATCCTTGGGAATATCATTCAACATTTCCTCGAATATGGAACAGCAAGGAAAGAGAATTAGTTCAACAGTGACACAGTGAAAGCTATCTCCACGTAAGGGAGATAGATCTCAACCCCCACATATATAGTCAACAGCAGCCAGATATATCCTGGACTGAAAATTCTTTATATTCAACTTAAAGTACATATCGCTTAGAGTGTACAGCTGCTCAGGAATGTTCGGTTATTATGTTTGATACGAGAACGGGGTGAAGGAGAGTTTCAGTTCCTTGGATCAAAGGTACTTCACCAGCATCAAGGTAACTTCCCCTCCCTTTCAAGGGTCACACTGATAGACACCAGAGTGAAAAGCCTCATCATTCACGTTCATGTTGCTGACAGCACTAAGCAGTAGCTGTCACTGCGGACAGCACTGAGGGGTAGCTGTCACTGCTGACAGCACTGAGTAGTAGCTGTCACTGCTGGCAGCACTGAGCTGTAGCTGTCACTGCTGACAGCACTGAGCAGTAGCTGTCACAATGCTGACAACGCTGAGCAGTAGCTGCTACCACTGACAAAATTAACTATGTTCTGCACGGTAATTCCCTAGGGAGAAACATCTGGAGTTCTACCCTCTCTGCTGCTCCACCTGGACAAGTCTCTCCTTCTTCACCTGGACAAGTCTCTGCTGCTCCACCTGGACAAGTCTCTCCTACTTCACCTGGACAAGTCTCTGCTGCTCCACCTGGACAAGTCTCTCCTACTTCACCTGGACAAGTCTCTGCTGCTCCACCTGGACAAGTCTCTCCTACTTCACCTGGACAAGTCCCTGCTGCTCCACCTGGACAAGTCTCTGCTGCTCCACCTGGACAAGTCTCTGCTGCTCCAACTGGACAAGTCTCTGCTGCTCCAACTGGACAAGTCTCTGCTGCTCCAGCTGGACAAGTCTCTGCTGCTCCAACTGGACAAGTCCCTGCTGCACCAACTGGACAAGTCTCTGCTGCTCCACCTGGACAAGTCTCTGCTGCTCCACCTAGACAAGTCTCTGCTGCTCCAGCTGGACAAGTCTCTGCTGCTCCAACTGGACAAGTCTCTGCTGCTCCAACTGGACAAGTCTCTGCTGCTCCAACTGGACAAGTCTCTGCAACTTAGTAACACTGAGACACGACCGCTGACCGTACCCAAATTATTTTTATTTCCATAAAAAGATACAAAACCGTAGGGGTCACACAGCTCCTATGGAATGAAATGCAATTTGGGTTCTACCCAAGAAAAAGGAATTAAATTCAGTTCCCTTGATCAAGATCCCCTTAGCCGGCATCAAGACACCCTCCCATCAAAGTTTCCCTTGAAAAAATAAATAAACAAGGATTTAATGCATTGTGATACATCTCTAGTGCAAATTGTGGGATCCATAGCCTATGAAAAGTGGATAAAAAGGCTTCAGAGAAGAATATTTGGGTTTCTTCCTGAAGCCATTTGAATACTCCACTTCCTCTACCACTCCATCTTTTTTTTTTACCAATAGGTATAATTTATTGCATGTTACACAAGGCTTAAAAAGATACATTTATGGTACGAAGATGACACATACAGTACATAAGGTTGGAGGGATACAGCCTGCAAATGTTTTTTCTGACATTTTTAAATTAAATCTACCGAACCATGATACAAAAATCTTAACGTGGAGAAAGATTTATAACATATGTACACGGTCCATTAAGGCTGTGCACAAGCATCAAGAATATATAACTCTTGATGTATAACACCGATATATCCCTCTCTTGTTTTTATATCCCTCTCTTGTTTATATATCCCTCTCTTGTTTATATATCTCTCTCTTGTTTATATATCCCTCTCTTGTTTATATATCCCTCTCTTGTTTATATATTCTGTAAACATGTATTTAAATCGGAAATGCATTTGAGAGTTAATTTTAAGGGAAATCTAATGAGTGATATGTGGCTTACAAATTCTAGAATACTAGTAACGATGTAGTTGAGAGAGATGACAGCTAAATCAACATACTGAATATACCAAACAGGAAAAGCTAAAACAACCAGCAGTTAAACAATGACTAGTTGGGGAGGCTAACACAGAACGTTTGAAGGTTGTAGCGGTTAAATGAGGATGATTTGAGACAACACCTGACTTTAACGGCTTAAATATTAAGGTCATGTACCATACATGACTGTGGCAGGTAATGCAATAAGCATTAAGGCTAGATAGAAAAGTTGACTGGCAGGCCATACCCGACTCTAACACATACAGTGTAAGAAAACTCTTAAGACCATACCAAACTATGGCAGCTAAAACAGAAAGTTTTTAAGGCCATTCCAGATTATGAGCAGCTAAAACAGCAAGTTTTAAGACCATACCAGACCATGGCAGCTAAAACAGCAAGTTTTTAAGACCATTCCAGACTATGAGCAGCTAAAACAGCAAGTTTTTAAGATCATACCAGACCATGGCAGCTAAAACAGCAAGTTTCTAAGACCATACCAGACTATGGCAGCTAAAACAGTAAGTTTTTAAGACCATTCCAGATTATGAGCAGCTAAAACAGCAAGTTTTTAAGACCATAGCAGACTATGGTAGCTAAAAGAGTAAGTTTTAAGACCATAGCAGACTATGGCAGCTATTTAGCAAGTTTTTAAGACCATACCAGACTATGACAGCTAAAACAGCAAATTCTAAGACCATAGCAGACTATGGTAAGCTTTAAAGGCCCTGCTTTGGTGTGGACGCCTTCAGTGTAAAGTCTGAAGCAAGAGAATACCTGGCTGTGGCAGCTTACAGCAAAACCCTGGCAGTGGAGGCATGGTTAAGAAGTTTAATCAAGTCTCCACGTTGTTCTGAGAAGTTGTGTGCTAGTGAAGTGTGTAGGCAGGTAGGTGGCTGGAAAATGAGAAGACGGGGAAGTGGGGGAAATGCTGGTGGGAATAGATGGAGAATGAAGGACTGCTGGCAGGGAGTGATGGAGGCGTTTATCTCAGTTCTGAAGACAAGGCCTCATCTTGGGAAGGTGCTGTCGAAGATGTATGTGGCTTGAGGAGGCTGGGAGGGTAAGTCTCGTCAGTAAATTATTTAGGATTGTACAATGTACATGGGTGTTCACACATGTGCACACACACACGTGTGTGTGTGCGTGCGCGCATGTGGCCAGCTACGAGGTGGGTCCAGGAGCAATGAATCGACCTCTGCAACCATAACTAGGTGAGTACACAAACACACACGTGTGTGTGTGTGTGTGTGTGTGTACTCACCTAGTTATGGTTGCAGAGGTCGATTCATAGCTCCTGGACCCACCTCGTAGCTGGTCACTACTAAGTCCACTCTCTTTCCCATGAGCTTTACCAAACCTCTTCTGAAAGCTGTGTATGGAGCCTGCTTCCGCTACATCACTCTACAGATTGTTTCACTGTGTGTGTGTACTCGCCTAGTTATTCACCTAATTGTGGCTGCAGAGATTGATTCATAGCTCCTGGTCCCGCCTCTTTACTAGTCGCTAATAGGTCCCTTTTTGCTACATGAGCCTCATCATACCTCCTCTTAAAGCTATGTATGGATCCAGTCTCCACTTCATCACTCTCCGAATTGTTCCACTTCCTGACAACTCTATGACTGAAGAAGTACTTCCTAGCATCCCTGTGACTCATCCGAATTTTCAACTTCCAGTTGTGACCCCTTGTTGCTGTGTCACATCTCTGAAACATTCTGTCCCTATCCATCTTGTCAATTCCTCTCGGTATTTTATATGTAGTTATCATGTCCCCCTCTACCCCTCCTGTCTTCTAGTGTTGTCAGGTTCAGTTACCTTAACCTCTTCTTGTAGAAAAAAAACCTCAGCTCCGGGACTAGTCCTGTTGCAAACATTTGCACCATCTCTAATTTCTTGTCGTGTTTGACCAGGTGTGGGTTCCATACTGGTGCTGCGTACACGGTGTACAGTGTCGTGAATGACTCCTTACTTAGATGTCGAAACGCTATTCTCAGGTTTGTTAGGCGACTGTACATTGCAGCAGTTATTTGGGTGTTGTGCATCTCAGGAGATATGCTCGGTATGATGCTCACCCCAAGATCTTTTTGAGTGAGGTTTGAAGTCTCTGACCTCTTAGGCTGTACTCCGTGTGCGATCTTCTTTGTCCTTCCCCAATCTTCATAACTTTGTACTTGCTGGGATTAAATTCCAGGAGCCATTTATCGGACCAAGTTTTCAACCTGTCCAGATCCCCTTGTAGAATTACCTTATCCTCGTCCGCTTGTATTCTCCTCATTAGTTTAACACTGTCTACGTACAGGGACACCTTCCTTCTCTATCCCTTCCGTCATGTCATTCACATATACAAGAAAGAGCACCAGCCCTAAGACTGACCCTTATGGAACCCCACTCGACACATGCGCCCAATCTAACACCTCCTCTCGTACAAACACACGTTGTTTCCTTCCTGCCAGGCATTCCCTGGTCTATTGCAGTACTTTCCCTACTATACTTGCCTGCTCCTCTAGCTTTTCAACCAGTCTCTTTTGTGGTACTTTGTCGGAAGCCTTCTTAGAGTCCAAGAAGATGCAGTCTACCCATCCTTTTCTCTCCTGTCCTACTTCTGTTACCTTCTCATAGAACTCCAGTAGGTTATTGATGCAGGATTTTCCTTCACTGAAGCAGTGCTGGTTGTCATGAATTAGGGAATTCCTATCTAGGTGCTCCACCACTCTTCTCCTGATAATCTTCTCCATAACTTTACATACAGTACATGTCAGAGACACTGGTCCGTAGTTTAGTGCAGCCTGTCTGTCTCCTTTCTTAAAAATCGGGAGTACATCTGCTGTCTTCCACACCTCAGGCAGTTGCCCTGTTTCAATAGATTTATTAATGACTGTTGTTAGTGCATCTGTTCCCTCTCTCAAAACCATGGATAGATATTATCTGGGCCCACCGCCTTCGATGTATCTAGTTCCTCTAATAGTTTCTTCTCCTCCTCAGTTGTGTGAATTGTGTCCAACATTTGCTGGTGCATCCTACTACCTCGGTTTGCTGGAAACCTCTCTGTCTTCACTGTAAATACCTTTCTGAGTCGAGAGCTGAGCTCTTCACGTGCTTTCTGGTCGTTCCTTGTTAGCTCCCCTCCTTCCTCAGTCTGATTACCTGGTTCTTGACTGTTGTTTTCCTCCTGTTATGGCTGTATAACAACTTTGGGTCAGATTTGACTTTTGATGTTTTGTCAGTCGCGTATTGACGCTTGTCTTCTCTCCTTAACCATGCATGTTCGTTTCTGGCTGTTCAGCACATCTTTTCCTGGGTCCTTTGCCTTCTATACTTTTTCCATGCTTTCGCACACTTGTCTTTGACCTCTCCACACCTCTTGGTAAACCATGGGCTCACTCTGGTTTTTCTGTTGTTTCTGTTGCCCCGTACGATCTTCACTGCCTCCCTGTTCTTTGTAGTAACGTGTTCCATCATTTAATTTACTGTATTTCCCTGTAGCTCGTGTGTTTGTATCCGTCTGTATGTGTCTGTATGTTCAACAGCTGCATGTACAAGTGTAGTCATGTCCTGTGGTTGCATACGTGCACCCACCAGCTGTGTTTGTACATGTGTAATCACCAACTATGTGTACGTACGTATGTACTCACCAGCACTGTGTGCATACAGACACACACCAAATGAGAGTACGTACTGCACATCCACTCAACAGCTGAATGAGTACATGAGTACTCACTAGCAGCGTATATATATGTACTCTCCAATTTAGCTTCCACTTAGCTAGCATTATCTGTAATTATCTTCTTTTGTGAGCCGTGTACTTGCTCCACATTTTCTTCACACTTGAATTTACTGGTTAAGGGGAAAACAAAGACATAGAACAGTGCAAGCCTGTATTTAGCCAACATTAATCTTAGAAGAAACTTAATTTGACGAAGCTATGAACGTAGCAAAGCTTTATTTACCAACATTACTCTTAGGAGCATTATCAAGTTATGATTTGACGATGCGCTCCAAGCGTAGCAAAGCTTTAAAGATTTACTCTGTGTTAAGCGACCTTGGATGGTCGATATACGTCGCGGTTCGACCATCCAACTAGGGTAAGAGCTCTCTTATCCCACCTCAGTTGTCTTCCCAACCCGGCCTTATCTAACGTACCCTATTGTAGAGGGAGTATAACTGTGGGACGCAGTCTGCAGGACGCGGCGTGTAAAGTGCAGTGATCTAGACTGCGGAAGTCGGTCTCACAGACGGTCGAACATTCAACTGCTCGATTTTATAAGCTGTTGCCGCCTTCGGCACCATCCCCTGCCGTCGCTCAAGTCGCTGTCCAGGTAACTCTTAGAGGATAACACTCGCTGGAGGAGCATAACAATCATTGGTGGAGCATAACGATCGTTGGTGCAGCATAACGATCGTTGGTGGAGCATAGCAATCACTGGAGCTTAACACCGGTGGAGCATAACAGTCACTGGTGGAGCATATCAATCATTGGTGGAGTGTAACAATCACTGGTGGAGCATAATCATAGGAGGAGCATAACAATCACTGGAGCTTAACACTCACTGGTGGAGCATAACAATCACTGGTGGAGCATAAGTCACTGGTTGGTAGGTTGGTAGACAGCAACCACCCAGGGAGGTACTTCTGTCCTGCCAAGTGGGTGCAAAACGGAAGCCTGTAATTGTTTTACATGATGGCAGCATTTCTGGTGTCTTTTTTCTGTCTCAAAACATGCAAGATTTCAGGTACGTCTTACTACTTCTACTTACACTTAGGTCACACTACACATACATGTACAAGCATATACATGTATTTACAAACCCCTCTGGGTTTTCTTCTATTTTCTTATTAGTTTATGTTCTTGTTTATTTCAGATTATCTCCACAGGAAAGTGGAACAGAATTCTTCCTTCATAAGCCATGCGTGTCGTAAGAGGCGACTAAAATGCCGGGAGCAAGGGGCAAGTAACCCCTTTCTCCTGTATACATTACTAAAGCTAAAAGGAGAAACTTCTGATTTTCTTTTTGGGTCACCCTGCCCCGGTGCGATACGGACGGTTTGTTGAAAGAAACAAAAGATATGTATATATATATATATATATATATATATATATATATATATATATATATATATATATATATATATATATATATATATATATATATATATATATGTCGTGCCGAATAGGCAGAACTTGCAATCTTGGCTTAAATAGCAACGCTCATCTTGCCATATTGGACAAGCGAAAATTTGTGTATGCAATAATTTCGCCAAAATCATTCTTAACCTAACGAAAAAAAATATATTTCACTGTGTTTGTTAAGTATTAAATTATTGTAAACAAATTTAAAATATATTTAGTTGGGTTAGGCTAAAATAAATTGTTCTTGTTATAATAAGGTTAGGTAAGTTTTCTAAGTTCCTTTTGGTGCAAAATTAAATTTTTTTACATTAACATTAATGAAAAAAATATATCTTTAAACGTATAAGAGAAAATTTTAGAAAGGACTTAATTTTAAATGAGTTCTTGCTAATTGACCAGTTTTACATATTCGGCACGACATTTTATATATATATATATATATATATATATATATATATATATATATATATATATATATATATATATATATATATATATATATATATATTATTCAGAGGGCTGAATAGGGGTTGTTGAGGTGGTTTAGTCATTTAGAGACAATGGATTAAAGTAGAATGACATGAAGAGCGTATAAATCCGTAGGGGAAGGAAGGCGGGGTAGGGGTCGTCCTCGAAAAGGTTGGAGGGAGGGGTTAAAGGAGGTTTTGTGGGCGAGGGGCTTGGACTTCCAGCAAGCTTGGGTGGTAGATAGGAGTGAATGGAGACGAGTGGTATTTGGGACCTGACGAGCTGTTGGAGTGTGAGCAGGGTAATATTTAGCGAAGGGATTCAGGGAAACCGGTTATTTTTATATAGTCGGACTTGAGACCTGGAAATGGGAAGTACAATGCCCGCACTTTAAAGGAGGGGTTCGTGATATTGGCAGTTTGGAGGGATATGTTGTGTATCTTTATACGTATATGCTTCTAAGCAGTTGTGTTCTGAGCACCTCTGCAAAAACAGTGATAATGTGTAAGTGTGGTGAAAGTGTTGAATGATGAAAGTATTTTCTTTTTGGGTATTTTCTTTATTTTTTGGGTCTCCCTGCCTCGGTGGGAGACGGCCGACTTGTTGAAAAAAATATATATATTATTTTTATTAACACATCGCCCGATTCCCACCAAGGCAGGGTGGCCCTAAAAAAAAAAAAAAAACTTTCATCATTCACTCCATCACTGTCTTGCCAGAGGGGAGTTTTACACTACAGTTATAAAACTGCAACATTAACACCCCTCCTTCAGAGTGCAGGCACTGTACTTCCCATCTCCAGGACTCGAGTCCGGCCTGCCGGCTTCCCTGAATCCCTTCATAAATGTTACTTTGCTCACACTCCAACAGCACGTCATGTATTAAAAACCATTTGTCTCCGCTCCTATCAAACACGCTCACGCATGCCCGCTGGAAATCCAAGCCCCTCGCACACAAAACCTCCTTTACCCCCTCCCTCCAACCTTTCCTAGGCCGACCCCTACCCCGCCGTCCCTCCATTACAGATTTATACACTCTCGAAGTCATTGTTTCGTTACATTCTCTCTACATGTCCGAACCACCTCAACAACCCTTCTTCAGCCCTTTGGACAACAGTTTTGGCAATTCCGCACCTCCTCCTAACTTCCAAACTAAGAATTCTCTGCATTATATTCACACCACACATTGCCCTCAGACATGACATCTCCACTGCCTCCAGCCTTCTCCTCGCTGCAACATTCATCACCCATGCTTCACACCCATATAAGAGCGTTGGTAAAACTATATTCTCATTCATTCTTTGTTTTCATTATATATATATATATATATATATATATATATATATATATATATATATATATATATATATATATATATATATATATAATGTAGTGTAGAATATGTAAAACTGGTCACTTAGCAATAACTCATTTAAAATTAATTCCTCTCTGAAATTTTTTCTTATACGTTTAAAAATATATTTTTTCTTTAATGTTAATGGATTTTTTTTAATTTTGCACCAAAAGAGTCTTAGAAAACTTACCTAACCTTATTGTAACAAGAGTAATTTATTTTAGCCTAACCCAAATAAATATATTTTAAAAACGTTCACAATTATATTTGCACTTAACAAACACAATCAAATATATTTTTTTCGTTAGGTTCAGAATGATTTCGGCGAAATTATTGCATACACAAATTTTTACTTGTCCTATATGGCGAGATGAGCGTTGCTATTTAAGCCAAGATCGCAAGTTCTGTCTATTCGGCACGACATATATATATATATATATATATATATATATATATATATATATATATATATATATATATATATATATATATATATATTTAAAATGCCGGCCGTCTCCCACCGAGACAGGGTGACCCAAAAAAGAAAGAAAATCCCCAAAAAGAAAATACTTTCATCATTTAACACTTTCACCTCGCTCACACATAATCACTGTTTTTGCAGAGGTGCTCAGAAACACAACAGTTTAGAAGCATATACGTATAAAGATACACGACATATCCCTCCAAACTGCTAATATCCCTAACCCCTCCTTTAGAGAGCAGGCATTGTACTTCCCGTTTCCAGGACTCAAGTCCGGCTATGTAAAAATACCCGGTTTCCCTGAATCCCTTCACTAAATATTACCCTGCTCACACTCCAACAGATCGTCAGGTCCCAAATACCATTCGTCTCCATTCACTCCTATCGATCACGCTCATGCACGCCTGCTGGAAGTCCAAGCCTCTCGCCCACAAAACTTCTCTTTCCCCTTCCTTTCAACCTTTTCGAGGACGACCCTACCCCGCCTTCCTTGCCCTACAGATTTATACGCTCTCCATGTCATTCTACTTTGATCCATTCTCTCTAAATGACCAAACCACCTCAACAATCCCTCTTCAGCCCTCTGACTAATACTTTTATTAACTCCACACCTTCTCCTAATTTCCACACTCCGAATTTTCTGCATAATATTTACACCACACATTGCCCTTAGACAGGACATCTCCACTGCTTCCAACCGCCTCCTCGCTGCTGCATTCACAACCCAAGCTTCACACCCATATAAGAGTGTTGGTACTACTATATTTTCATACATTCCCTTCTTTGCCTCCATAGACAGCGTTTTTTTGTCTCCGCATATACCTTAACGCGCCACTCACCTTTTTTTCCTCATCAATTCTATGATTAACCTCATCCTTCATAAATCCATCCGCCGACACGTCAACAACGAGTATCTGAAAACATTCACTTCTTCCATACTCCTCCTCCCCAATTTGATATCCAATTTTTCTTTATCTAAAACATTTGATACCCTCATCACCTTACTCTTTTCTATGTTCACTTTCAACTTTCTACCTTTACACACACTCCCAAACTCGTCCACTAACCTTTGAAATTTTTCTTTAGAATCTCCAATAAGCACAGTATCATCAGCAAAAAGCAACTGTGTCAATTCCCATTTTGTATTTAATTCCCCATAATTTAATCCCACCCCTCTCCTGAATACCCTAGCATTTACTTCTTTTACAACCCCATCTATAAATATATTAAACAACCATGGTGACATTACACAACTCTGTCTAAGACCTACTTTCACTGGGAAGTAGTCTCCCTCTCTTCTCATTTAAGTCAGTCAAGGAGCTTAATTTATCAACCAAGTCTATGTTGTTTTTAACATTAAAGTTAGAAGTTTTGCCAACAAATGGCTTGTTGATATTTTGAGCCCTCTTGTTTGCAAAATTTCTAACTTTAATGTTAAAAACAACATAGACTTGGTTGATAAATTAAGCTCCTTGACTGACTTAAATTATTTTAACATGGTTAGTTTTGATGTTACTTCCTTGTTTACGAAAGTTCCTGTTGATGATTTATTAAGTTTCTTATCTGAAGAACTCGTTAACTATGATTTACCATTGCCAGTTCCTACTATCATTAAACTTATTAAACTTTGCATGGTTGATGCAAAATTTGTATTTAATGATAAGTTTTACACTCAGAAGTTTGGTATGGCAATAGGAAATCCTCTTTCACCTGTTCTTAGTAACCTATACGTGGAATTTTTTGAAACAAGGTTGCTTAACACAATCCTCCCTAATAGAGCTAAATGGTTCAGATATGTTGATGATATTTTGTGTCTTATGCCCAAAAATGTAGATATACACCATTTCCTTGGAAAATTAAATAGCTTAGCCCATTCTATAAACTTTACTGTTGAGTTTGAAGAAAATAACTCATTGCCTTTTCTAGATGTTTCAGTTATTAAGGGTAATAATGAATTCAAATTTAAAATTTACAGAAAACCTACAAATAACTGTTCCTATGCCCACTATTGTTCCTCGCATCAAGATAGAGTCAAACTGTCTGTTTTCTAATCAATGTTTTTGAGAGCTTTACGAATTTGTAGTCCTGAGTTCATAGATGAGGAAATATCCAAAATTTATGAAATAGGTAATGATTTAAAATACCCAAGAAATGTAATTGATAAATCTTTTAAAGTTGCTAGAAATACTTTTTACAATCCAAAAAGGGACAACCAGCCTTATTCAACTAAAAATATGTTGGTTCTCCCTTACCATGAAAACTTGGTTGATATGCCTTCTCTTCTTAAGACTTTTAATATTAAAGTTGTATTCAAAAATCTTGATACAGTAAAAAAACTTTTGATAAAGAATTCCCCCCAAAATGCTGATGGATGTGTCTATAAGATTCCTTGTAAAATTTGCGATAAAGTTTATTACGGTCAAACTGGTAAAAATCTCGAACTAAGATTAAAACAACATAAATATAGCATTAGAACTGGACAAAATTCCAATGCTCTATTTATTCATGTAAGAGATTTTAACCATCCAATTGATTTTCAAAAAGTTGAGAAAGTAGTATCAAGCAAGTCCATGGTCGACAGGAATATAATTGAATCTTGTTTCATAAAAAGCAGTTTTGACAATAATATGAATATTTCCTTTGGTTTATATAAATTAGATCCATTTATAATTAATAGAATTTGGGAAGAATTTAATAATACACTGGACAAATAATAATTTTTAAATTTTCTTGGGTAGAATAGTTTGTGGGTGAGTTGTGCAAAGGACCTATCTAGTTGGGTCGTCGCGCGTCAGGTGTTTAACCGTTGTGGGATCTGACAGTGAGGTGTTGGCCAGACCCCTTATATAGCTTCCTTGAATGATTTACTTTCATAGTTCCTTGATAATGTGAGTAGTCACGAAAGCGCTTGGAATTTCTCTATTCTTTCAGAGTGGTTGTTTTGCATATTCTGAAATCACCTGTTTACTGTGATCTTATTGCATATATATATATATATATATATATATATATATATATATATATATATATATATATATATATATATATATATACATATACATATATATATATATATATATATATATATATATATATATATATATATATATATATATATATATATATATATATATATATATATATATATATATATATATATATATATATATATACATATACATATATACATATATACATACATATATATATATATATATATATATATATATATATATATATATATATATATATATATATATATATATATATTATATATATATATATATATATATATATATATATATATATATATATATATATATATACAATGTCGTGCCGAATATGTAAAACTGGTCAATTAGCAAGAACTCATTTAAAATTAAGTTCTTTCTAAAATTTTCTCTTGTACGTTTAAAGATATATTTTTTTCATTAATGTTGATGTAAAAATTTATAATTTTGCACCAAAAGAATGTTAGAAAACTTACCTAACCTTATTATAACAAGAACAATTTATATTAGCCTAACCCAACTAAATATATTTTAGATTTGTTTACGATAATTTAATACTAAACAAACACAGTGAAGTCTATTTTTCTCGTTAGGTTCAGAATGTTTTTGGCGAAATTATTTCATAAACAAATTTTTGCTTCTCCTATATGGCAAGATGAGCGTTGCTATTTAAGCCAAGATCGCAAGTTCTGCCTATTCGGCACGACATATATATATATATATATATATATATATATATATATATATATATATATATATATATATATATATATATATATATATATATATATATATATAATCTTAGTGTATATATACTACTTCGGGATTAATCTAACTCCTTTTAAATTATACTTTACTGGCGGTAAACATGTTACAGCCTTAACGACCTTCGAGTTGTCGATAGGTTTCCATCTCAATTAACCAAGCGACCAGCTTGGCAGAGGTCAGTACCTTGAAGTCAGTGGGAATGAGTGGGTGTGTGGTACGCGAGCAGGCATTGTTTGTGACTCAAATATCGGACATCTTGTTCGTAGTGACATGTGTAAACGCCAGCCGATCATTGTTAAAGTTAACGCAGAGTGCTACACTGGTGAGAGGTAACGCACAGTGCTACCTGTACTACCCACATGTAAGAGTTACACATTGTAAATGTACACACAGTTCTGCCACCCCTTCCCGCGCGCGCGCGCGCGCGCACATACACACACACACACACACACACACACACACACACACACACACACACACACACACACACACACACACACACACACACACACACACACACACGGAGATTATCAGAAGACTGGTGGAGCACCTAGAAAGGAATGATCTTATTCACGACAGCAAGGATAGTTTCACGTAGGGAAAATCCTGTGTCACAAACCTACTGGAGTTCTATGACAGGGTAACAGCAGTAAGACGAGAGAAAGAGGGGTGAGTAAATTGTGTTTTCTTGGACTGTAAGAAGGCTTTTGACACAGTTCCTCAAAGAGATTAGTGCAAAAAGCTTGTGGACTGGGCATTTATAACAGGAAAGGCAGTGCACTGGATCAGAGAATACCTGACAGGAAGACATCAGTGAGTCATGGCATGTGACGAGGTGTCAGAGTGGGCGCTTGTGACGATCTGGGTTCCACAGGGTCAGTCTTAGAACCGGTGCTGTTTCTGGTATATGTGAATGGCTTGACGGAAGGGATAGACTCAGAAGTGCCAGACGATGTGATGCTAATGAGAAGAATTCTATGGGATGAGGATCAAGCAGGATTACATAGGGACCTAGTCAGGCTGCAAGCCTGGTCCTGCAGCTAGCTCCTAGAATTTAACCTCACTAAACATAAAGTCATGAAACTCAGGGAGAGCTAAGACCGCAGGGGTAGGGGAAAGACTGCATACCTCACTTAAGGAAAAGGATCTCGGGGTGAGTATAATACTGAGCACATCTTCTGAGGAGCACATCAACCAAATAACTGCTGCAGTATATGGGCTATTAGCAAACCTAAGAATAGCATTCCGACACCTTATTAAGGAATCGTTTAGGACTCTGTACACAGTTCACGTCAGGCCCATACTAGAGTATGCAGCACCAGTTTGGAACCCACAGCTGGTCAAGCACGTCAAGAAATTAGAAAAAGTGCAAAGGTTTGCAAGGAGACTAGTCCTAGAGCTAAGGGGCATGTCCTACGAGGAGAGGTTAAGGGAAATCAACCTGACCACACTGGATGACAGGAGATAGAGGGGACATGATAACGACATATAAATGTATTGGTAGTAGGATTTATACATAGCTTTAATAAGATGTATGATAAGGCTCATATAGCAGGGAGAGAGTGGACTTAGTGGCGACCAGTGAAGAGGCGGGGTCAGGAGCTATATATCGACCCCTGCAACCACATACAAATGCACACACTCACATAGTGCTACCCACATGCAAGTACACACACACACACACACACACACACACACACACACACACACACACACACACACACACACACACACACACACACACACACACAGTGCTACCCACATGCAAGTACACACACGCACACACACACACAAACACAGTGCTACCTACATGCAAGTATACACACACACAGTGCTACCTACATGCAAGTAACACACACACACACACACACACACACACACACACAGTGCTACCTACATGTAAGTAACACACACACACACACACACACACACACACACACACACACACACACACACTGTGCTACCCACATGCAAGTACACACACGCACAAACACAGTGCTACCTACATGCAAGTACACACACACACACACACACACACACACACACACACACACACAGTGCTACCTACATGCAAGCACACACACACACACACACACACACACACACACACACACACACACACACACACACAGTGCTACCCACATGCAAGTACACACACGCACGAACTCAGTGCTACCTACATGCAAGTATACACACAAACATACACACACAGTGCTACCCACATGCAAGTACACACACGCACAAACACACAGTGCTACCTACATGCAAGTATACACACAAACACACACACACACACAGTGCTACCCACATGCAAGTTAACATACAGTACTACCCGCTTCGAGTATCGTAGCTCAAACGACATGACGAGACAACACCAGATCTGAGAGTAAATGTTAAAGAACGAAGAAAAATTATATTGGAAAAAACTCATTAATTGTATATGAAACTCAGAATTATTGACAAGAAGGCCAATGCAAAGACAATGTTTCGCTCAAATATTAATTTTTTTAGATATCCCATTAGTTCTCTTTAAATACATTTGAGTCAACATTTCTGAAAAGCTTCATTATTTTACGGTCAGGGAAGGACCGAGTACCTCATCTTCTGTATATTGTTCGTCTGTCTTCAAATTATGCCCTGGAATTTGTACTGATAAAGCCACTGGATGGCGAAACGTCTACAATACAGATACCCAGATGTTGCACCTGTGCCTTAATTTAATCTTGTCGGTATTGTATACCATTCTTGTACAAAAAAACAGTCAAGATAGAAAAGTCCATTAAGTTTAGTTTTTGTAAAGGCTAATTGGCAATATATTAAATTAGTTTAAAGAATTTGAAATCGTTGAAAATGTTGGGATAACTGGAGAATGCGTTTTCTGATCGGTGTGAAAATTTTCAGGCCTGGTGTGTTTTCCAGACACATGTGCAATAGTTAAGTAACTTTATTCCGTAGCGTTTCACCCACTTATGAGACTTCCTCAGTCGAATATAGTTCTAGGAGGCAGTAGAGATGTAAAGAGGATGTAATCCGTCCATCACCCTCGAAGACTGAGTTTTGAGGTGGTCAGTCCCTAAGACTGGAGTAGTCTGCTTCCTAATGTAGCATTTGCCCTCTCAAGACCATCTCGTCGGTATCATTACACCATTTCTCATTTGAGGTACAAGGTACCGGAGTTAGTCAGTACAGAGATACCTTTCTAGGATGACGCTCCGTTCTGAGTTTAATGCCCATCAACAGAGGTTGTCTAGATTTTAGTGAAGAGCTCTTGACGATAGCAGTATCAAGCACTCTTCCTTTCCTTGGCTCAAACCTCATTACTTCCAGTTTTCCAGGCGCTGTATAACCTTTACGGTTACAGCGGTTTCCACTTGAACATGACTGGAACAATATTAACATTTAAGGTCCGCTCAAGGAAGGTTCCTTGATGCTGGTGAGGGGCTCTTGATATAGGGAATTGGATCTGAGCTCCAGTTCCCTGAATTAAGCCTGACTATCCCCTCTCCCTCCGCACAGGGGCTGTGTAATCCTACGGGTTAGCGCTTCCCCCTTGATTATAATAACAATAATAATAATAATAATAATAATAATAATAATAATATTTAAGCTAGACCTACACTAACTTATAAATTACAATATAAGCAAAATAATGCTTTTGTATCAAATTCACCCGCAGATATTCTCTCGTGTAGCTATGTACCATTTTCCCAGCAACACATTATATAACAATAACCCTTATGTGAGTGTGGACACGTTACCAGCTGCAGTTCATGACATATTGTTCACGTTTAAAGCTCATTTAAATGTGTTTAATAAATAGTTTGGGAAGTTTTATAGGTAGCTGGGCTTTAATGGTGGGTTTTCTTTACGGCCTGCTTCACTTGGAGTAATATTGTGTGTTAATACTTGCTGTATATTACTTTGGGTGGAAAATTTGCCTGGTCATCGCGTAAATATTAGCGGGAACGTACGTGACCATTGGACAACTTATATATATATATATATATATATATATATATATATATATATATATATATATATATATATATATATATATATATATATATATATATATATATTTATATATATATATTTATATATATATATTTATATATATATATTTATATATATATATATATTTATTAGAAAAAAGAATAGCCCTCCTTGAGACGATTTTTTTTTTAATTTCTGAGAAATTGGCATGGGCGAACGATAATCAAAAACATCAATCACTCACATATACAAGAACAGATAAATGGTTTTATACAACAAATGACAAACATAGCACAGGTGAGAAGGCCACACCTCCCTACTGACCTCAACCAATAGGGAAAAGCATAAGGAATTTCAGATGCTGCTCTATTTCTGTGCCTGGCCAGTCGTCACGGCCTCATCTCCCTTAGTAAATTACGTTGCACCTATATACAAACCCACATTAATATACTAAACGTTACTGGTTCATAGGTTCGTGTCTCCTTCAGCCAGAGAAAAGTGTTTGTGTTTATTTCGCCTGCTCTTGCGAATTCCTTGCATTGTTAATATCTCTAGTAAGGCTGATGCATGCAGGGGATGAGATGAAAAGCTGTAAGCCTTCTCCCTGAAAGCTGGCTGCCTTGGATCAAAGTCTAGCGCAAGCTGGACTCCAAGGTATTGGTCCAGTGTGGGTAGATTGGTAAAGCCAGTGCTTTACCTTGTTTCAAGGTTCGTAGGTTCGAGTCTCCTTCAGCTAGAGATCAGTGTTGGTGCATATTTCGCCTGCTCTTTCAAATTCCTTGCATATTATATATATATATATATATATATATATATATATATATATATATATATATATATTGCATGATAGTGTTGGGAACCCTAACGAAATGTACGAACATCGAAAATAGTGTTTGTTAAAGAGTTTGTTCACTTACAATTTCTGCTAATTGACATTAGGAAATTAGCAAGAAAATGAAAATGCTAAGACGGGAAATAGGTTGAGTATTGTCAGGAAATCAGAATGTGACTGTCTTCCTTCAGAGACGTGAGAAATTAAACAAATCGCGTTCATCGAATGGTGTCATCAGGGACCTAAGAGACACAGTGGAATAGCATATTGAGAGAGAGAGAGAGAGAGAGAGAGAGAACCAGTATAGGCAACAGCTGTTAGCTTGTAAGGATCTTTAACCTAACCTTGTAAAACCCTGTGTAATAAAAAAAATGTAGTTCTGTGTACATCAGCAGAGATTTAGAGTATTCCTGACTGGTACAGAACAGTTTCATGCAGCTTCAGTGGCCCCTCGTGTAAGTGGATAGAATTTTCAGATAGTGGATAGACCTTTCAGCACTACTTGCGCCTAGACGAAATAGGCTCAGAGCCTCACAAAATACAGTACAGAATCATTCTGAATAACATTGAATAACAGCTGAAATACAGAGAAATGTACTGTAGGAGTGTGGTGAAGAGTTACATGTCTCACGAGGAAATACACTGGGTGGCAACAACCAACACGGATTTAATATCTTTCTGTTTAACATTTTGCAGTCTAGCCTGTTCGTTGTCTTCTTGTTTCGCCCGGGTCTTTTCCAGATAGTGACCCGGCCTTAGGAGTGTCTGAGACCTATGACTGCCATGGGAGGAGGTACAAGTACCTCCTCATCTTCTGGGACCAACTGTCCCCAGACCTAGGGGCTAGTAGGGAGAAGCTAGGCCTCTGGTCTCCCAGTTGGCTGTCTTGGATACGTAAGATAATTGGCAAAATGCTACGAACTTGACACAGAACGCAACTTACTGTTCACACTTCCTTAATAGTTTTGGTTGTATATCTAGAGCCTTCATGAGACTGCCCAGTACGGAGGTACTTGTCACATAGAGACGTAGCAAGTCACAGGTAATGAGAGTATTCCAGTCAGAGGTAAATTCACTCACAGTCACAGGTAGTAGCCGGAGGTAGCTCCTCCAGTCACAGGTAGCACCCTCCAGTCACAGGTAGCACCCTCCAGTCACAGGTAGCACCCTCCAGTCACAGGTAGCACCCTCCAGTCACAGGTAGCACCCTCCAGTCACAGGTAGCACCCTCCAGTCACAGGTACCACCCTCCAGTCACAGGTACCACCCTCCAGTCACAGGTACCACCCTCCAGTCACAGGTACCACCCTCCAGTCACAGGTAGCACCTTCCAGTCACAGGTAGCACCCTCCAGTCCCAGGTAGCACCCTCCAGTCCCAGGTAGCACCCTTCAGTCCCAGGTAGCACCCTTCAGTCCCAGGGGGCACCTTCCAGTCCCAGGTAGCCCCCTCCAGTCCCAGGAAGCACCCTCCAGTCCCAGGTAGCACCCTCCAGTCCCAGGTAGCACCCTCCAGTCCCAGGTAGCACCCTCCAGTCCCAGGTAGCACCCTCCAGTCCCAGGTAGCACCCTCCAGTCCCAGGTAGCACCCTCCAGTCCCAGGTAGCACCCTCCAGTCCCAGGTAGCACCCTCCAGTCCCAGGTAGCACCCTCCAGTCCCAGGTAGCACCCTCCAGTCCCAGGTAGCACCCTCCAGTCCCAGGTAGCACCCTCCAGTCCCAGGTAGCACCCTCCAGTCCCAGGTAGCACCCTCCAGTCCCAGGTAGCACCCTC
Organism: Cherax quadricarinatus; assembly: GCF_038502225.1. NCBI lineage: Eukaryota > Metazoa > Arthropoda > Malacostraca > Decapoda > Parastacidae > Cherax > Cherax quadricarinatus. Next base: position 14,812,486 of record NC_091363.1, on the reverse strand, counting down.
CAGTCCCAGGTAGCACCCTCCAGTCCCAGGTAGCACCCTCCAGTCCCAGGTAGCACCCTCCAGTCCCAGGTAGCACCCTCCAGTCCCAGGTAGCACCCTCCAGTCCCAGGTAGCACCCTCCAGTCCCAGGTAGCACTCTCCAGTCCCAGGTAGCACCCTCCAGTCCCAGGTAGCACCCTCCAGTCCCAGGTAGCACCCTCCAGTCCCAGGTAGCACTCTCCAGTCCCAGGTAGCACCCTCCAGTCCCAGGTAGCACCCTCCAGTCCCAGGTAGCACTCTCCAGTCCCAGGTAGCACCCTCCAGTCCCAGGTAGCACCCTCCAGTCCCAGGTAGCACCCTCCAGTCCCAGGTAGCACCCTCCAGTCCCAGGTAGCACTCTCCAGTCCCAGGTAGCACCCTCCAGTCCCAGGTAGCACTCTCCAGTCCTAGGTAGCACCCTCCAGTCCCAGGTAGCACTCTCCAGTCCGAGGTAGCACCCTCCAGTCCCAGGTAGCACCCTCCCGCCCCAGGTAGCATCGTCCCGCCCCAGGTAGCTCCCTCCAGGTACTGGTAGCTCCGCAGGTAGCACCGTCCAGTCCCAGGTAACACCCTCCAGTCCCAGGTAGCACCCTTCAGTCCCAGGTAGCACCCTCCTGTCCCAGGTAGCACCCTCCAGTCCTAGGTAGCACAATCCAGTCCTAGGTAGCACCCTCCAGTCCTAGGTAGCACCCTCCAGTCCTAGGTAGCACCCTACAGTCCTAGGTAGCACCCTCCAGTCCTAGGTAGCACCCTCCAGTCCCAGGTAGCACCCTCCAGTCCTAGGTAGCACTCTCCAGTCCTAGGTAGCACTCTCCAGTACCAGGTAGCACTCTCCAGTCCCAGGTAGCAACCTCCCGTCCTAGGTAGCACCCTCCAGTCCTTGGTAGCACCCTCCAGTCCCAGGTAGCACTCTCCAGTCAAAGGTAGCACTCTCCAGTCCCATGTAGCACTCTCCAGTCCCAGGTAGCACCCTCCAGTCCCAGGTAGCACCCTCCAGTCCCAGGTAGCACCCTCCAGTCCCAGGTAGCACCCTCCAGTCCCAGGTAGCACCCTCCAGTCACAGGTAGCACCCTCCAGTCACAGGTACCACCCTCCAGTCACAGGTACCACCCTCCAGTCATAGGTACCACCCTCCAGTCACAGGTACCACCCTCCAGTCACAGGTAGCACCCTCCACTCATAGGTACCACCCTCCAGTCACAGGTACCACCCTCCAGTCATAGGTAGCACCCTCCAGTCACAGGTACCACCCTCCAGTCACAGGTACCACCCTCCAGTCACAGGTACCACCCTCCAGTCACAGGTACCACCCTTCAGTCATAGGTAGCACCCTCCAGTCACAGGTACCACCCTCCAGTCACAGGTACCACCCTCCAGTTATAGGTACCACCCTCCAGTCACAGGTAGCACCCTCCAGTCACAGGTAGCACCCTCCAGTCACAGGTAGCACCCTCCAGTCACAGGTAGCACCCTCCAGTCACAGGTAGCACCCTCCAGTCACAGGTAGCACCCTCCAGTCACAGGTAGCACCCTCCAGTCACAGGTAGCACCCTCCAGTCACAGGTAGCACCCTCCAGTCACAGGTAGCACCCTCCAGTCACAGGTAGCACCCTCCAGTCACAGGTAGCACCCTCCAGTCACAGGTAGCACCCTCCAGTCACAGGTACCACCCTCCAGTCACAGGTACCACCCTCCAGTCACAGGTACCACCCTCCAGTCACAGGTACCACCCTCCAGTCACAGGCAGCGCCTTCCAGTCACAGGTAGCACCCTCCAGTCCCAGGTAGCACCCTCCAGTCCCAGGAAACACCCTCCAGTCCCAGGAAGCACCCTTCAGTCCCAGGTAGCACCCTCCAGTCCCAGGTAGCACCCTCCAGTCCCAGGTAGCACCCTCCAGTCCCAGGTAGCACCCTATAGTCCCAGGTAGCACCCTCCAGTCCCAGGTAGCACCCTCCAGTCCCAGGTAGCACCCTCCAATCCCAGGTAGCACCCTCCAGTCCCAGGTAGCACTCTCCAGTCCCAGGTAGCACCCTCCAGTCCTAGGTAGCACCCTCCAGTCCCAGGTAGCACCCTCCAGTCCCAGGTAGCACTCTCCAGTCCCAGGTAGCACTCTCCAGTCCCAGGTAGCACTCTCCAGTCCCAGGTAGCACTCTCCAGTCCCAGGTAGCACCCTCCAGTCCTAGGTAGCACCCTCCCGCCCCAGGTAGCACTCTCCAGTCCCAGGTAGCACTCTCCAGTCCCAGGTAGCACTCTCCAGTTCCAGGTAGCACTCTCCAGTCCCAGGTAGCACCCTCCAGTCCTAGGTAGCACCCTCCAGGCCCAGGTAGCACTCTCCAGTCCGAGGTAGCACCCTCCAGTCCCAGGTAGCACCCTCCAGTCCCAAGTAGCACCCTCCAGTCCCAGGTAGCACCCTCCCGCCCCAGGTAGCATCGTCCCGCCCCAGGTAGCTCACTCCAGGTACTGGTAGCTCCGCAGGTAGCACCGTCCAGTCCCAGGTAACACCCTCCAGTCCCAGGTAGCACCCTTCAGTCCCAGGTAGCACCCTCCAGTCCCAGGTAGCACCCTCCAGTCCTAGGTAGCACCCTCCAGTCCTAGGTAGCACCCTCCAGTCCTAGGTAGCACCCTCCAGTCCTAGGTAGCACCCTCCAGTCCTAGGTAGCATCCTCCAGTCCCAGGTAGCACCCTCCAGTCCTAGGTAGCACTCTCCAGTCCCAGGTAGCACTCTCCAGTCCCAGGGAGCACTCTCCAGTCCCAGGTAGCACCCTCCAGTCCTAGGTAGCACCCTCCAGTCCTTGGTAGCACCCTCCAGTCCCAGGTAGCACTCTCCAGTCCCAGGTAGCACTCTCCAGTCCCAGGTAGCACTCTCCAGTCCCAGGTAGCACCCTCCAGACCCAGGTAGCACCCTCCAGTCCCAGGTAGCACCCTCCAGTCCCAGGTAGCACCCTCCAGTCCCAGGTAGCACCCTCCAGTCCCAGGTAGCACCCTTCAGTCACAGGTAGCACCCTCCAGTCACAGGTACCACACTCCAGTCACAGGTACCACCCTCCAGTCATAGGGACCACCCTCCAGTCACAGGTACCACCCTCCAGTCACAGGTAGCACCTTCCAGTCACAGGTAGCACCCTCCAGTCCCAGGTAGCACCCTCCAGTCCCAGGTAGCACCCTCCAGTCCCAGGTAGCACCCTAAAGTCACAGGTAGCACCCTCCAGTCCCAGGTAGCACCCTCCAGCCCCAGGTAGCACCCTCCAGTCCCAGGTAGCACCCTCCAGTCCCAGGTAGCACTCTCCAGTCCCAGGTAGCACCCTCCAGTCCTAGGTAGCACCCTCTAGTCCCAGGTAGCACCCTCCACTCCCAGGTAGCACTCTCCAGTCCCAGGTAGCACTCTCCAGTCCCAGGTAGCACCCTCCAGTCCCAGGTAGCACTCTCCAGTCCCAGGTAGCACTCTCCAGTCCCAGGTAGCACCCTCCAGTCCTAGGTAGCACCCTCTTGCCCCAGGTAGCACTCTCCAGTCCCAGGTAGCATTCTCCAGTCCCAGGTAGCACTCTCCAGTCCCAGGTAGCACCCTCCAGTCCCAGGTAGCACCCTCCAGTCCTAGGTAGCACCCTCCAGTCCTAGGTAGCACCCTCCAGTCCCAGGTAGCACCCTCCAGTCCCAGGTAGCACCCTCCAGTCCTAGGTAGCACCCTCCAGTCCTAGGTAGCACCCTCCAGTCCTAGGTAGCACCCTCCAGTCTTAGGTAGCACCCTACAGTCCTAGGTAGCACCCTCCAGTCATAGGTAGCACCCTCCAGTCCTAGGTAGCACTCTCCAGTCCTAGGTAGCACTCTCCAGTCCCAGGTAGCACTCTCCAGTCCCAGGTAGCACTCTCCAGTCCCAGGCAGCACTCTCCAGTCCCAGGTAGCACCCTCCAGTCCTAGGTAGCACCCTCCAGTCCCAGGTAGCACTCTCCAGTCCCAGGTAGCACTCTCCAGTCCCAGGTAGCACCCTCCAGTCCTAGGTAGCACCCTCCAGTCCCAGGTAGCACTCTCCAGTCCCAGGTAGCACTCTCCAGTCCCAGGTAGCACTCTCCAGTCCCAGGTAGCACCCTCCAGTCCCAGGTAGCACCCTCCAGTCCCAGGTACCACTCTCCAGTCCCAGGTAGCACCCTCCGGTCCCAGGTAGCACCCTCCAGTCACAGGTAGCACCCTCCAGTCAGAGGTAGCACCCTCCAGTCAGAGGTAGCACCCTCCAGTCACAATTAGCACCCTCCAGTTACAGGTAGCACCCTCCAGTCACAGGTAGCACCCTCCAGTCACAGGTAGCACCCTCCAGTCACAGGTAGCACCCTCCAGTCACAGGTACCACCCTCCAGTCACAGGTAGCACCCTCCAGTCCCAGGTAGCACCCTCCAGTCACAGGTAGCACCCTCCAGTCACAGGTACCACCCTCCAGTCACAGGTACCACCCTCCAGTCACAGGTACCACCCTCCAGTCACAGGTAGCACCCTCCAGTCACAGGTAGCACCCTACAGTCCCAGGTAGCACCCTCCAGTCCCAGGGGGCACCTTCCAGTCCCAGGTAGCCCCCTCCAGTCCCAGGAAGCACCCTCCAGTCCCAGGTAGCACCCTCCAGTCCCAGGTAGCACCCTCCAGTCCCAGGTAGCACCCTCCAGTCCCAGGTAGCACCCTCCATTCCCAGGTAGCACCCTTCAGTCTCAGGTAGCACCCTCCAGTCCCAGGAAGCACCCTTCAGTCCCAGGTAGCACCCTCTAGTCCCAGGTAGCACCCTTCAGTCCCAGGTAGCACCCTCCAGTCCCAGGAAGCACCCTTCAGTCCCAGGTAGCACCCTCCAGTCCCACGAAGCACCCTCCAGTCCCAGGTAGCCCCCTCCAGTCCCAGGAAGCACCCTTCAGTCCCAGGAAGCACCCTTCAGTCCCAGGAAGCACCCTTCAGTCCCAGGTAGCACCCTTCAGTCCCAGGAAGCACCCTTCAGTCCCAGGTAGCACCCTTCAGTCCCAGGAAGCACCCTTCAGTCCCAGGTAGCACCCTTCAGTCCCAGGAAGCACCCTTCAGTACCAGGTAGCACCCTTCAGTCCCAGGAAGCACCCTCCAGTCCCAGGTAGCACCCTTCAGTCCCAGGAAGCACCCTTCAGTCCCAGGAAGCACCCTTCAGTCCCAGGTAGCACCCTCCAGTCCCAGGTAGCACCCTCCAGTCCCAGGAAGCACCCTTCAGTCCCAAGTAGCACCCTCCAGTCCCAGGTAGCACCCTTCAGTCCCAGGAAGCACCCTTCAGTCCCAGGAAGCACCCTTCAGTCCCAGGTAGCACCCTCCAGTCCCAGGAAGCACCCTTCAGTCCCAGGTAGCACCCTCCAGTCCCAGGTAGCACCCTCCAGTCCCAGGAAGCACCCTTCAGTCCCAGGTAGCACCCTCCAGTCCCAGGTAGCACCCTTCAGTCCCAGGAAGCACCCTTCAGTCCCAGGAAGCACCCTTCAGTCCCAGGTAGCACCCTCCAGTCCCAGGTAGCACCCTTCAGTCCCAGGTAGCACCCTCCATTCCCAGGAAGCACCCTTCAGTCCCAGGAAGCACCCTTCAGTCCCAGGTAGCACCCTTCAGTCCCAGGAAGCACCCTCCAGTCCCAGGAAGCACCCTCCAGTCCCAGGAAGCACCCTTCAGTCCCAGGTAGCACCCTTCAGTCCCAGGAAGCACCCTTCAGTCCCAGGTAGCACCCTCCAGTCCCAGGTAGCACCCTTCAGTCCCAGGAAGCACCCTTCAGTCCCAGGTAGCACCCTTCAGTCCCAGATAGCACCCTTCAGTCCCAGGAAGCACCCTTCAGTCCCAGGTAGCACCCTTCAGTCCCAGGTAGCACCCTCCAGTCCCAGGTAGCACCCTCCAGTCCCAGGTAGCACCCTTCAGTCCCAGGTAGCACCCTCCAGTCCCAGGTAGCACCCTCCAGTCCCAGGTAGCACCCTCCAGTCCCAGGTAGCACCCTCCAGTCCCAGGTAGCACCCTACAGTCCCAGGTAGCACCCTCCAGTCCCAGGTAGCACCCTCCAGTCCCAGGTAGCACCCTCCAGTCCCAGGTAGCACCCTCCAGTCCCAGGTAGCACCCTCCAGTCCCAGGTAGCACCCTCCAGTCCCAGGTAGCACCCTCCAGTCCCAGGTAGCACCCTCCAGGTACTGGTAGCTCCGCAGGTAGCACCGTCCAGTCCCAGATAACACCCTCCAGTCCCAGGTAGCACCCTCCAGTCCCAGGTAGCACCCTCCAGTCCTAGGTAGCACCCTCCAGTCCTAGGTAGCACCCTCCAGTCCCAGGTAGCACCCTCCAGTCCCAGGTAGCACCCTCCAGTCCTAGGTAGCACCCTCCAGTCCTAGATAGCACCCTCCAGTCCTAGGTAGCACCCTCCAGTCCTAGGTAGCACCCTACAGTCCTAGGTAGCACCCTCCAGTCATAGGTAGCACCCTCCAGTCCTAGGTAGCACTCTCCAGTCCTAGGTAGCACTCTCCAGTCCCAGGTAGCACTCTCCAGTCCCAGGTAGCACTCTCCAGTCCCAGGTAGCACTCTCCAGTCCCAGGTAGCACTCTCCAGTCCCAGGTAGCACCCTCCAGTCCTAGGTAGCACCCTCCAGTCCCAGGTAGCACTCTCCAGTCCCAGGTAGCGCTCTCCAGTCCCAGGTAGCACCCTCCAGTCCTAGGTAGCACCCTCCAGTCCCAGGTAGCACTCGCCAGCCCCAGGTAGCACTCTCCAGTCCCTGGTAGCACTCTCCAGTCCCAGGTAGCACCCTCCAGTCCCAGGTAGCACCCTCCAGTCACAGGTAGCACCCTCCAGTCACAGGTAGCACCCTCCAGTCCCAGGTAGCACTCTCCAGTCACAGGTAGCACCCTCCAGTCACAGGTAGCACCCTCCAGTCACAGGTAGCACCCTCCAGTCACAGGTAGCACCCTCCAGTCACAGGTAGCACCCTCCAGTCACAGGTAGCACCCTCCAGTCACAGGTAGCACCCTCCAGTCACAGGTAGCACCCTCCAGTCACAGGTAGCACCCTCAAGTCCCAGGTAGCACCCTCCAGTCACAGGTAGCACCCTCGAGTCACAGGTACCACCCTCCAGTCACAGGTACCACCCTCCAGTCACAGCTACCACCCTCGAGTCACAGGTAGCACCCTCCAGTCACAGGTATCACCCTCCAGTCCCAGGTAGCACCCTCCAGTCCCAGGGGGCACCTTCCAGTCCCAGGTAGCCCCCTCCAGTCCCAGGAAGCACCGTCCAGTCCCAGGTAACACCCTCCAGTCCCAGGTAGCACCCTTCAGTCCCAGGTAGCACCCTCCAGTCCCAGGTAGCACCCTCCAGTCCTAGGTAGCACCCTCCAGTCCTAGATAGCACCCTCCAGTCCTAGGTAGCACCCTCCAGTCCTAGGTAGCACCCTCCAGTCCTAGGTAGCACCCTCCAGTCCTAGGTAGCACCCTCCAGTCCTAGGTAGCACCCTCCAGTCCCAGGTAGCACCCTCCAGTCCTAGGTAGCACTCTCCAGTCCCAGGTAGCACTCTCCAGTCCCAGGGAGCACTCTCCAGTCCCAGGTAGCACCCTCCAGTCCTAGGTAGCACCCTCCAGTCCTTGGTAGCACCCTCCAGTCCCAGGTAGCACTCTCCAGTCCCAGGTAGCACTCTCCAGTCCCAGGTAGCACTCTCCAGTCCCAGGTAGCACCCTCCAGACCCAGGTAGCACCCTCCAGTCCCAGGTAGCACCCTCCAGTCCCAGGTAGCACCCTCCAGTCCCAGGTAGCACCCTCCAGTCACAGGTAGCACCCTCCAGTCACAGGTACCACCCTCCAGTCACAGGTACCACCCTCCAGTCATAGGGACCACCCTCCAGTCACAGGTGCCACCCTCCAGTCACAGGTAGCACCTTCCAGTCACAGGTAGCACCCTCCAGTCCCAGGTAGCACCCTCCAGTCCCAGGTAGCACCCTCCAGTCCCAGGTAGCACCCTATAGTCACAGGTAGCACCCTCCAGTCCCAGGTAGCACCCTCCAGTCCCAGGTAGCACCCTCCAGTCCCAGGTAGCACCCTCGAGTCCCAGGTAGCACTCTCCAGTCCCAGGTAGCACCCTCCAGTCCTAGGTAGCACCCTCTAGTCCCAGGTAGCACCCTCCAGTCCCAGGTAGCACTCTCCAGTCCCAGGTAGCACTCTCCAGTCCCACGTAGCACTCTCCAGTCCCAGGTAGCACTCTCCAGTCCCAGGTAGCACCCTCCAGTCCTAGGTAGCACCCTCCCGCCCCAGGTAGCACTCTCCAGTCCCAGGTAGCACTCTCCAGTCCCAGGTAGCACTCTCCAGTCCCAGGTAGCACCCTCCAGTCCCAGGTAGCACCCTCCAGTCCTAGGTAGCACCCTCCAGGCCAAGGTAGCACACTCCAGTCCAAGGAAGCACACTCCAGTCCCAGGTAGCACCCTCCAGTCCTAGGTAGCACCCTCCAGTCCTAGGTAGCACCCTCCAGTCCTAGGTAGCACCCTACAGTCCTAGGTAGCACCCTCCAGTCATAGGTAGCACCCTCCAGTCCTGGGTAGCACTCTCCAGTCCCAGGTAGCACTCTCCAGTCCCAGGTAGCACTCTCCAGTCCCAGGTAGCACTCTCCAGTCCCAGGTAGCACCCTCCAGTCCCAGGTACCACCCTCCAGTCCCAGGTAGCACCCTCCAGTCCCAGGAAGCACCCTTCAGTCCCAGGTAGCACCCTTCAGTCCCAGGAAGCACCCTTCAGTCCCAGGTAGCACCCTTCAGTCCCAGGAAGCACCCTTCAGTACCAGGTAGCACCCTCCAGTCCCAGGTAGCACCCTCCAGTCCCAGGTAGCACCCTTCAGTCCCAGGAAGCACCCTTCAGTCCCAGGAAGCACCCTTCAGTCCCAGGTAGCACCCTCCAGTCCCAGGTAGCACCCTCCAGTCCCAGGAAGCACCCTTCAGTCCCAAGTAGCACCCTCCAGTCCCAGGTAGCACCCTTCAGTCCCAGGAAGCACCCTTCAGTCCCAGGAAGCACCCTTCAGTCCCAGGTAGCACCCTCCAGTCCCAGGAAGCACCCTTCAGTCCCAGGTAGCACCCTCCAGTCCCAGGTAGCACCCTCCAGTCCCAGGAAGCACCCTTCAGTCCCAGGTAGCACCCTCCAGTCCCAGGTAGCACCCTTCAGTCCCAGGAAGCACCCTTCAGTCCCAGGAAGCACCCTTCAGTCCCAGGTAGCACCCTTCAGTCCCAGGAAGCACCCTTCAGTACCAGGTAGCACCCTCCATTCCCAGGAAGCACCCTTCAGTCCCAGGAAGCACCCTTCAGTCCCAGGTAGCACCCTTCAGTCCCAGGAAGCACCCTCCAGTCCCAGGAAGCACCCTCCAGTCCCAGGAAGCACCCTTCAGTCCCAGGTAGCACCCTTCAGTCCCAGGAAGCACCCTTCAGTCCCAGGTAGCACCCTCCAGTCCCAGGTAGCACCCTTCAGTCCCAGGAAGCACCCTTCAGTCCCAGGTAGCACCCTTCAGTCCCAGATAGCACCCTTCAGTCCCAGGAAGCACCCTTCAGTCCCAGGTAGCACCCTTCAGTCCCAGGTAGCACCCTCCAGTCCCAGGTAGCACCCTCCAGTCCCAGGTAGCACCCTTCAGTCCCAGGTAGCACCCTCCAGTCCCAGGTAGCACCCTCCAGTCCCAGGTAGCACCCTCCAGTGCCAGGTAGCACCCTCCAGTCCCAGGTAGCACCCTACAGTCCCAGGTAGCACCCTCCAGTCCCAGGTAGCACCCTCCAGTCCCAGGTAGCACCCTCCAGTCCCAGGTAGCACCCTCCAGTCCCAGGTAGCACCCTCCAGTCCCAGGTAGCACCCTCCAGTCCCAGGTAGCACCCTCCAGTCCCAGGTAGCACCCTCCAGGTACTGGTAGCTCCGCAGGTAGCACCGTCCAGTCCCAGATAACACCCTCCAGTCCCAGGTAGCACCCTCCAGTCCCAGGTAGCACCCTCCAGTCCTAGGTAGCACCCTCCAGTCCTAGGTAGCACCCTCCAGTCCCAGGTAGCACCCTCCAGTCCCAGGTAGCACCCTCCAGTCCTAGGTAGCACCCTCCAGTCCTAGATAGCACCCTCCAGTCCTAGGTAGCACCCTCCAGTCCTAGGTAGCACTCTCCAGTCCCAGGTAGCACCCTCCAGTCCTAGGTAGCACCCTCCAGTCCAAGGTAGCACTCTCCAGTCCTAGGTAGCACTCTCCAGTCCCAGGTAGCACTCTCCAGTCCCAGGTAGCACTCTCCAGTCCCAGGTAGCACTCTCCAGTCCCAGGTAGCACTCTCCAGTCCCAGGTAGCACCCTCCAGTCCTAGGTAGCACCCTCCAGTCCCAGGTAGCACTCTCCAGTCCCAGGTAGCGCTCTCCAGTCCCAGGTAGCACCCTCCAGTCCTAGGTAGCACCCTCCAGTCCCAGGTAGCACTCGCCAGCCCCAGGTAGCACTCTCCAGTCCCTGGTAGCACTCTCCAGTCCCAGGTAGCACCCTCCAGTCCCAGGTAGCACCCTCCAGTCCCAGGTAGCACTCTCCAGTCCCAGGTAGCACCCTCCACTCCCAAGTAGCACCCTCCAGTCACAGGTAGCACCCTCCAGTCACAGGTAGCACCCTCCAGTCACAGGTAGCACCCTCCAGTCACAGGTAGCACCCTCCAGTCACAGGTAGCACCCTCCAGTCACAGGTAGCACCCTCCAGTCACAGGTAGCACCCTCCAGTCACAGGTAGCACCCTCCAGTCACAGGTAGCACCCTCAAGTCCCAGGTAGCACCCTCCAGTCACAGGTAGCACCCTCGAGTCACAGGTACCACCCTCCAGTCACAGGTACCACCCTCCAGTCACAGCTACCACCCTCGAGTCACAGGTAGCACCCTCCAGTCACAGGTATCACCCTCCAGTCCCAGGTAGCACCCTCCAGTCCCAGGGGGCACCTTCCAGTCCCAGGTAGCCCCCTCCAGTCCCAGGAAGCACCGTCCAGTCCCAGGTAACACCCTCCAGTCCCAGGTAGCACCCTTCAGTCCCAGGTAGCACCCTCCAGTCCCAGGTAGCACCCTCCAGTCCTAGGTAGCACCCTCCAGTCCTAGATAGCACCCTCCAGTCCTAGGTAGCACCCTCCAGTCCTAGGTAGCACCCTCCAGTCCTAGGTAGCACCCTCCAGTCCTAGGTAGCACCCTCCAGTCCGAGGTAGCACCCTCCAGTCCCAGGTAGCACCCTCCAGTCCTAGGTAGCACTCTCCAGTCCCAGGTAGCACTCTCCAGTCCCAGGGAGCACTCTCCAGTCCCAGGTAGCACCCTCCAGTCCTAGGTAGCACCCTCCAGTCCTTGGTAGCACCCTCCAGTCCCAGGTAGCACTCTCCAGTCCCAGGTAGCACTCTCCAGTCCCAGGTAGCACTCTCCAGTCCCAGGTAGCACCCTCCAGACCCAGGTAGCACCCTCCAGTCCCAGGTAGCACCCTCCAGTCCCAGGTAGCACCCTCCAGTCCCAGGTAGCACCCTCCAGTCACAGGTAGCACCCTCCAGTCACAGGTACCACCCTCCAGTCACAGGTACCACCCTCCAGTCATAGGGACCACCCTCCAGTCACAGGTGCCACCCTCCAGTCACAGGTAGCACCTTCCAGTCACAGGTAGCACCCTCCAGTCCCAGGTAGCACCCTCCAGTCCCAGGTAGCACCCTCCAGTCCCAGGTAGCACCCTATAGTCACAGGTAGCACCCTCCAGTCCCAGGTAGCACCCTCCAGTCCCAGGTAGCACCCTCCAGTCCCAGGTAGCACCCTCGAGTCCCAGGTAGCACTCTCCAGTCCCAGGTAGCACCCTCCAGTCCTAGGTAGCACCCTCTAGTCCCAGGTAGCACCCTCCAGTCCCAGGTAGCACTCTCCAGTCCCAGGTAGCACTCTCCAGTCCCACGTAGCACTCTCCAGTCCCAGGTAGCACTCTCCAGTCCCAGGTAGCACCCTCCAGTCCTAGGTAGCACCCTCCCGCCCCAGGTAGCACTCTCCAGTCCCAGGTAGCACTCTCCAGTCCCAGGTAGCACTCTCCAGTCCCAGGTAGCACCCTCCAGTCCCAGGTAGCACCCTCCAGTCCTAGGTAGCACCCTCCAGTCCCAGGTAGCACCCTCCAGTCCCAGGTAGCACCCTCCAGTCCCAGGTAGCACCCTCCAGTCCTAGGTAGCACCCTCCAGTCCTAGGTAGCACCCTCCAGTCCTAGGTAGCACCCTACAGTCCTAGGTAGCACCCTCCAGTCATAGGTAGCACCCTCCAGTCCTGGGTAGCACTCTCCAGTCCCAGGTAGCACTCTCCAGTCCCAGGTAGCACTCTCCAGTCCCAGGTAGCACTCTCCAGTCCCAGGTAGCACCCTCCAGTCCCAGGTACCACCCTCCAGTCCCAGGTAGCACCCTCCAGTCCCAGGAAGCACCCTTCAGTCCCAGGTAGCACCCTCCAGTCCCACGAAGCACCCTCCAGTCCCAGGTAGCCCTTTCCAGTCCCAGGAAGCACCCTTCAGTCCCAGGAAGCACCCTTCAGTCCCAGTAAGCACCCTTCAGTCCCAGGTAGCACCCTTCAGTCCCAGGAAGCACCCTTCAGTCTCAGGTAGCACCCTTCAGTCCCAGAACGCACCCTTCAGTCCCAGGTAGCACCCTTCAGTCCCAGGAAGCACCCTTCAGTCCCAGGTAGCACCCTCCAGTCCCAGGTAGCACCCTCCAGTCCCAGGTAGCACCCTTCAGTCCCAGGAAGCACCCTTCAGTCCCAGGTAGCACCCTCCAGTCCCAGGTAGCACCCTCCAGTCCCAGGAAGCACCCTTCAGTCCCAGGAAGCACCATTCAGTCCCAGGTAGCACCCTCCAGTCCCAGGTAGCACCCTTCAGTCCCAGGTAGCACCCTCCAGTCCCACGTAGCACCCTCCAGTCCCAGGTAGCACCCTCCAGTCCCAGGTAGCACCCTCCAGTCCCAGGTAGCACCCTCCAGTCCCAGGTAGCACCCTCCAGTCCCAGGTAGCACCCTCCAGTCCCAGGTAGCACCCTCCAGTCCCAGGTAGCACTCTCCAGTCCCTGGTAGCACCCTCCAGTCCCAGGTAGCACCCTCCAGGTACTGGTAGCTCCGCAGGTAGCACCGTCCAGTCTCAGGTAACACCCTCCAGTCCCAGGTAGCACCCTCCAGTCCCAGGTAGCACCCTCCAGTCCTAGGTAGCACCCTCCAGTCCTAGGTAGCACCCTCCAGTCCCAGGTAGCACCCTCCAGTCCCAGGTAGCACCCTCCATTCCTAGGTAGCACCCTCCAGTCCTAGGTAGCACCCTCCAGTCCTAGGTAGCACCCTACAGTCCTAGGTAGCACCCTCCAGTCATAGGTAGCACCCTCCAGTCCTAGGTAGCACTCTCCAGTCCTAGGTAGCACTCTCCAGTCCCAGGTAGCACTCTCCAGTCCCAGGTAGCACTCTCCAGTCCCAGGTAGCACTCTCCAGTCCCAGGTAGCACTCTCCAGTCCCAGGTAGCACCCTCCAGTCCTAGGTAGCACCCTCCAGTCCCAGGTAGCACTCTCCAGTCCCAGGTAGCACTCTCCAGTCCCAGGTAGCACCCTCCAGTCCTAGGTAGCACCCTCCAGTCCCAGGTAGCACTCGCCAGTCCCAGGTAGCACTCTCCAGTCCCAGGTAGCACTCTCCAGTCCCAGGTAGCACCCTCCAGTCCCAGGTAGCACCCTCCAGTCCCAGGTAGCACTCTCCAGTCCCAGGTAGCACCCTCCACTCCCAGGTAGCACCCTCCAGTCACAGGTAGCACCCTCCAGTCACAGGTAGCACCCTCCAGTCACAGGTAGCACCCTCCAGTCACAGGTAGCACCCTCCAGTCACAGGTAGCACCCTCCAGTCACAGGTAGCACCCTCCAGTCACAGGTAGCACCCTCCAGTCACAGGTAGCACCCTCCAGTCCCAGGTAGCACCCTCCAGTCACAGGTAGCACCCTCCAGTCACAGGTACCACCCTCCAGTCACAGGTACCACCCTCCAGTCACAGGTACCACCCTCCAGTCACAGGTAGCACCCTCCAGTCACAGGTAGCACCCTCCAGTCCCAGGTAGCACCCTCCAGTCCCAGGGGGCACCTTCCAGTCCCAGGTAGCCCCCTCCAGTCCCAGGAAGCACCCTCCAGTCCCAGGTAGCACCCTCCAGTCCCAGGTAGCACCCTCCAGTCCCAGGTAGCACCCTCCAGTTCCAGGTAGCACCCTCCAGTCCCAGGTAGCACCCTTCAGTCCCAGGTAGCACCCTCCAGTCCCAGGAAGCACCCTTCAGTCCCAGGTAGCACCCTCCAGTCCCAGGTAGCACCCTTCAGTCCCAGGTAGCACCCTCCAGTCCCAGGAAGCACCCTTCAGTCCCAGGAAGCACCCTTCAGTCCCAGGAAGCACCCTTCAGTCCCAGGTAGCACCCTTCAGTCCCAGGAAGCACCCTCCAGTCCCACGAAGCACCCTTCAGTCCCAGGTAGCACCCTTCAGTCCCAGGAAGCACCCTTCAGTCCCAGGTAGCACCCTCCAGTCCCACGAAGCACCCTCCAGTCCCAGGTAGCCCCCTCCAGTCCCAGGAAGCACCCTTCAGTCCCAGGAAGCACCCTTCAGTCCCAGGAAGCACCCTTCAGTCCCAGGTAGCACCCTTCAGTCCCAGGAAGCACCCTTCAGTCCCAGGTAGCACCCTTCAGTCCCAGGAAGCACCCTTCAGTCCCAGGTAGCACCCTTCAGTCCCAGGAAGCACCCTTCAGTCCCAGGTAGCACCCTCCAGTCCCAGGTAGCACCCTCCAGTCCCAGGTAGCACCCTTCAGTCCTAGGAAGCACCCTTCAGTCCTAGGTAGCACCCTCCAGTCCCAGGTAGCACCCTCCAGTCCCAGGAAGCACCCTTCAGTCCCAGGAAGCACCCTTCAGTCCCAGGTAGCACCCTCCAGTCCCAGGTAGCACCCTTCAGTCCCAGGTAGCACCCTCCAGTCCCAGGAAGCACCCTTCAGTCCCAGGTAGCACCCTCCAGTCCCAGGAAGCACCCTCCAGTCCCAGGTAGCCCCCTCCAGTCCCAGGAAGCACCCTTCAGTCCCAGGAAGCACCCTTCAGTCCCAGGAAGCACCCTTCAGTCCCAGGTAGCACCCTTCAGTCCCAGGAAGCACCCTTCAGTCCCAGGAAGCACCCTTCTGTCCCAGGTAGCACCCTCCAGTCCCAGGTAGCACCCTCCAGTCCCAGGAAGCACCCTTCAGTCCCAGGTAGCACCCTCCAGTCCCAGGTAGCACCCTTCAGTCTCAGGAAGCACCCTTCAGTCCCAGGAAGCACCCTTCAGTCCCAGGTAGCACCCTCCAGTCCCAGGTAGCACCCTCCAGTCCCAGGAAGCACCTTTCAGTCCCAGGAAGCACCCTTCAGTCCCAGGTAGCACCCTTCAGTCCCAGGAAGCACCCTCCAGTCCCAGGAAGCACCCTCCAGTCCCATTAAGCACCCTTCAGTCCCAGGTAGCACCCTTCAGTCCCAGGAAGCACCCTTCAGTCCCAGGTAGCATCCTCCAGTCCCAGGTAGCACCCTTCAGTCCCAGGAAGCACCCTTCAGTCCCAGGAAGCGCCCTTCAGTCCCAGGTAGCACCCTTCAGTCCCAGGAAGCACCCTTCAGTCCCAGGTAGCACCCTTCAGTCCCAGGTAGCACCCTCCAGTCCCAGGTAGCACCGTCCAGTCCCAGGTAGCACCTTCCAGTCCCAGGTAGCACCCTTCAGTCCCAGGTAGCACCCTCCAGTCCCGGGTAGCACCCTCCAGTCCCAGGTAGCACCCTCCAGTCCCAGGTAGCACCCTCCAGTCCCAGGTAGCACCCTACAGTCCCAGGTAGCACCCTCCAGTCCCAGGTAGCACCCTCCAGTCCCAGGTAGCACCCTCCAGTCCCAGGTAGCACCCTCCAGTCCCAGGTAGCACCCTCCAGTCCCAGGTAGCACCCTCCAGTCCCAGGTAGCACCCTCCAGTCCCAGGTAGCACCCTCCAGTCCCAGGTAGCACCCTACAGTCCCAGGTAGCACCCTCCAGTCCCAGGTAGCACCCTCCAGTCCTAGGTAGCACCCTCCCGCCCCAGGTAGCATCCTCCCGCCCCAGGTTGCTCCCTCCAGGTACTGGTAGCTCCGCAGGTAGCACCGTCCAGTCCCAGGTAACACCCTCCAGTCCCACTTGTTATTAACAAGTGGGTGAAGTTAATTGTTGCGTTGTATTGAAAAAGTGATTGAGTAAGTGGTACAGTATGAGTAATAATTCTAACTGTTGTTGCTCCTGCTGCTATTGTTGCTGTTTTTACTGCTGCTGCTGTTCCTGCTATTGTTACTGTTGCTGTTTTTGCTGCTGTTTTTGTTACTGTTGTAGTTGCCGAAGTTACTGCTGCTGATGTATCTGTTGCTACTGCTATTGCTGCTTCTGCTGCTGTTACCGCATCAGCTGTTTCTGCTTCTGCTGTTGCTCCTCCTCTGGGCAGTCACTGGTAGCCTTACTGTTTGAACTAACGATAAATCTCCAGTTCCCTCAGTAATGTCAAAACAGAATACCTTTGCCATCTATATATTTTCTTCAATCCATTCTTAAAACGTTGAATTTATATATGTTAGTTTACAATATATTTAAATGCTCAATGAATTTTGGTAAGCGGACCTAAGGCACATTTTTGTTGCAGCTCCTCTCTTGGATTTTCATGGCATATCCGTCTGTGTTATTGGTGCAGGGGGATCATGGCCCCGGTGGCCTGGTGGCTAAAGCTCCCGCTTCACACACGGAGGGCCCGGGTTCGATTCCCGGCGGGTGGAAACATTTCGACACGTTTCCTTACACCTGTTGTCCTGTTCACCTAGCAGCAAATAGGTACCTGGGTGTTAGTCGACTGGTGTGGGTCGCATCCTGGGGGACAAGATTAAGGACCCCAATGGAAATAAGTTAGACAGTCCTCGATGACGCACTGACTTTCTTGGGTTATCCTGGGTGGCTAACCCTCCGGGGTTAAAAATCCGAACGAAATCTTATCTTATCTTATCTCTGCGACCCGGGCTCTGGCTAAGTTTTCTTAATTTAAATGGAAATATTACAGAAAAAGTAAAGATTTATAGAGAGATAGTGACAGAGATGCAGAGGTAGAGAGAAGGATGAAGAACTGAGACACTTGTGCTGCATATGGGGATCTTTATTTAAGAAACGTTTCGCCACTCAGTGGCTTCATCAGTCCAATACAAAGAAATGGGTAAGGAGAGGAGGAGATTGAGGTAATCAGTCCCTCAGCCTGGAATCGATGAGTTCAGTCCATCACTCTTGTAGGAATACAGCATAGGGCCCGAGAGGTGGCTTATGTACTACAGTCAGGTGAGTCGAAGGAGGTGGAATCACAGTGGGATCACAGTGGGACCTTCCACCAGTGCTAAGTAGGTTGTTTTCCAAAGGTTGGACAAGCGTTGAAAAAGTCTTTGTACCAAGATCCCACGATGTTGCATTGGACTGATGAAATCACTGTGTGGCGAAACGTTTCTTCAATAAAGATTCCCATATGTTGCACAAGTGTCTCAGTTCTTCAACTTGTCGGTTTTCAAAACCATTCATCACACAGAGAGAAGGATACAGAAACATGCGAAGAGGGAGATACAGAGGGATACAAAGAGAGCGAGATATAGAGATGCAGCGAGAGAGAGAGAGAGAGAGAGAGAGAGATGCATAAAAATATATACAGAGATTTACAGACAGACAGACAGACAGGCAGATAGACAAACAGAATGAGTGACTGACAGCAAGGACATTTTTAATTATTTACATTGACAAAACTCAGGTCATGTAAATTCAGTGAATATTCACACATCATAGTCTCTCTGTATAAGGTTATTAATATATGCACAGTAAAAATAATTCTATTAATTTGTGAATGGGAACTCATACTGGGCTGTGAATGAGCCAGAATTTTGTGAATTATTTTAGGCTACGTGGATTTTAAAAACTGCTACTACCTCCTAAAACTATTTCTAATGTGCTGCTAAAACTACTATTAATGCTACGGTACTACTATACTACTGCTACTACTTTCTGCTATAACTGTTATTACTATGCTACTGAAACTACTACTATTACTACTGTGTTACTACAACTACTACTAATGCTACTGTACTACTAAAACTAGTACTACTACTGTCTGTGCTACTGAAACTACTACTAATACTACGTTAGTTATTACTAAAACTACTACTACTACTACACTACCAAAACTACTACTACTACTATTACTACTGTTCCACTAAAACTTCTACTATTCTAATACTACCAACACTATTAAAACTATCACTTCAGCTAAAATTACTACTGCTACTATGATTACTGTGCTACTAAAACTATTATTACAGTACTACTAAAACTATTATTACAGTACTACTAAAACTATTATTACAGTACTACTAAAACTATTATTACAGTACTACTAAAACTATTATTACAGTACTACTAAAACTATTATTACTGTGCTACTAAAACTATTATTACTGTGCTACTAAAACTATTATTACAGTACTACTAAAACTATTATTACAGTACTACTAAAACTAATGCTGCTGCAGTGCTATTATTTTACTACTAAAAGTACTGTTACTGTACTACTAAAACTACTACTGTATTACTGAAACTAATACTACTGTACTACTAAAACTATTGTATTACTGAAACTAATACTACTGTACTACTAAAACTACTACTGTATTACTGAAACTAATACTACTGTACTACTAAAACTACTACAATACTACTAAAACTACCATTGTACTACTACTACTAAAACTACGACCACTACTACTGTACTACTAAAACTACTACTACTACTGTACTACTAAAATTGCGACTGTACTACTAAAACTACCGCTGTACGACTACTACTACTAAAACTACGACTACTACTACTGTATTACTAAAACTACTAGTAAAACCACTACTAAAACCACTTATGTACTAAAACTACTACTACTAAACTTCTACTGTACTACTAAAACTACTACTATTGTACTACTATAACTACTACTACTTTACTATTAAAACTACCTCTACTGTTCTAAAACTTCTACTGTATTACTAAAACTACTATTACTGTACTACTAAAACTACTACTACTGTACTACTAAAACTACTACTACTGTACTACTAAAATTACTACTACTGTACTACTAAAACTACTGTACTACTATTGTACTACTAAAACTACTGTACTACTATTGTACTACTACTGTACTATTGTACTACTACTGTACTACTACTGTACTACTAAAACTACTACTGTACTACTATTGTACTACTACTGTGCTACTGAAACTACTACTGTACTATTGTACTACTACTGTACTATTGTACTGCTACTGTACTACTATTGTACTACTACTGTACTATTGTACTGCTACTGTACTACTATTGTACTACTACTGTACTACTATTGTACTACTACTGTACTACTGAAACTACTACTGTACTACTAAAACTACTACTATTGTACTACTACTGTACTACTATTGTACTACTACTGTACTACTGAAACTACTACTGTACTACTAAAACTACTACTATTGTACTACTACTGTACTACTGAAACTACTACTATTGTACTACTACTATTGTACTTCTACTGTACTACTAAAACTACTACTACTGTACTACTATTGTACTACTACTGTACTACTACGACTGCTACTTCAGCTAATATTAAATCTACAACTACTATAAATGTTATTACATCTCACATGACTGGCATCACACTCTACTTACACTCTTCTAACACACTACTCACACTCGCCTCACACTCTACTAACACACTACTCACACTCGCCTCACACTCTACTCACACACTACCCACACACTACTCACACACTACTCACACACTACTCACACACTACTCACACACTACTCACACACTACTCACACTCTGCTCACACTCTGCTCACACTCTGCTCACACTCTCACATCCTCCAGTCTCCGTCTTTAGGAAAGTGGCTCAAATTTCACTGCCTTTCTAGCACTCTATTTCCATTAGAACTTTAAATTTCATGAACTTTCTCTTCCTTCCTGGCCGTCAGCCGCCTCACCCTGGCCGTCAGCCGCCTCACCCTGGCCGTCAGCCGCCTCACCCTGGCCGTCAGCCGCCTCACCCTGGCCGTCAGCCGCCTCACACATCATTACTGATCTTTCTTTGGCTTTCTAACCATCAACAGTCTCAAATTCCATTCACATTTTCTTTTCTGGCCCGTGTGGCCTTGTTTACCGTGGCCTTACACAAATAACCCGCACATAAAAGAGAGAAGCTTACGACGACGTTTCGGTCCGACTTGGACCATTGACAAATGTCAATGGTCGTCGTAAGCTTCTCTCTTTTATGTGCGGGTTATTTGTGTATCGTTCCAGTCATGGTATTGTGCCTTTTTTGTTACTATGGCCTTGTTTACCGTGGCCTTGTTTACCGTGGCCTTGTTTACCGTGGCCTTGTTTACCGTGGCCTTGTTTACCGTGGCCTTGTTTACCGTGGCCTTGTTTACCGTGGCCTTGTTTAACGTGGCCTTGTTTACTGTGGCGTTGTTTATTGTGGCGTTGTTTATTGTGGCGTTGTTTGTGGCGTTGTTTACTGAAGCATTTTATCCTCACAGTTAAACGACTGTGAGGATAAAATGCTCCAGTAGTTTTGTCTGTGGTTAATGTTTTTTTTGTTTTATATAAAAGCTTAAGAAAGGAGGAACACCGCAGCATGCCTACTGGTCCGTACCTGACATGTTCTAGTCCAAACCTAAACCAACTAAAAAATATTCGCTCATGTTATACAAAGAATAAACATTAATAATCCAATTAACTCAAGTGTAAGGTCCCACTTAATGTTCAATCTGTCAGACACTGCAACACAAGGGTATCTTGGTACAGACCTAATATCAACTTCGACAACCTCTACTAGTGAGAACGGCTGGATTTGAGAGGGACCTGACCTCCCAAGTGACCTACGTCTCACCTCCTGGCGCTATATAAGGCTCCATCCTGTCACTTCAACTCCATATTGTTTCAGAATACGGAACAATGCTCTTCTCCAGACTGAGGGACTGACCACCTCAAAACTTTAAGGGTGATGGACTGATTACATCGTCTTCAAGTCTCTTCTGCTTCTATCAACTTTTCTGTACTCGACTGAAGAAGCCTACTGTGTAGGCGAAACGTTTCGAAATAAAGATACCTAACTGTTGCATATGTGTCTTACCTAACAATCTGTCGGTATTTTATACCATTTTAATGTTCATTCTGTCAGACACTGCAACACAAGGGTATCTTGGTACAGACCATCAACTTCGACCTCTACTAGTGAGAACGGCTGGGTTTGAGAGGGACCTGCCCTCCCAAAGCAACCTACGTCTCACCTCCTGGCACTATATAAAGGCTCCATCCTGTCACTTCAACTTCATATTGTTTCAGACAACGGAACAATGCTCTTCTCCAGACTGAGGGACTGACCACCTCAAAACTTTAAGGGTGATGGACTGATTACATCGTCTTCAAGTATCTTCTGCTTCTATCAACTTTTCTGTACTCGACTGAAGAAGCCTACTGTGTAGGCGAAACGTTTCGAAATAAAGATACCTAACTGTTGCATATGTGTCTTACCTAACAATCTGTCGGTATTTTATACCATTTTAATGTTCATTCTGTCAGACACTGCAACACAAGGGTATCTTGGTACAGACCATCAACTTCGACCTCTACTAGTGAGAACGGCTGGGTTTGAGAGGGACCTGCCCTCCCAAAGCAACCTACGTCTCACCTCCTGGCACTATATAAAGGCTCCATCCTGTCACTTCAACTTCATATTGTTTCAGACAACGGAACAATGCTCTTCTCCAGACTGAGGGACTGACCACCTCAAAACTTTAAGGGTGATGGACTGATTACATCGTCTTCAAGTATCTTCTGCTTCTATCAACTTTTCTGTACTCGACTGAAGAAGCCTACTGTGTAGGCGAAACGTTTCGAAATAAAGATACCTAACTGTTGCATATGTGTCTTACCTAACAATCTGTCGGTATTTTATACCATTTTAATGTTCATTCTGTCAGACACTGCAACACAAGGGTATCTTGGTACAGACCATCAACTTCGACCTCTACTAGTGAGAACGGCTGGGTTTGAGAGGGACCTGCCCTCCCAAAGCAACCTACGTCTCACCTCCTGGCACTATATAAAGGCTCCATCCTGTCACTTCAACTTCATATTGTTTCAGACAACGGAACAATGCTCTTCTCCAGACTGAGGGACTGACCACCTCAAAACTTTAAGGGTGATGGACTGATTACATCGTCTTCAAGTATCTTCTGCTTCTATCAACTTTTCTGTACTCGACTGAAGAAGCCTACTGTGTAGGCGAAACGTTTCGAAATAAAGATACCTAACTGTTGCATATGTGTCTTACCTAACAATCTGTCGGTATTTTATACCATTTTAATGTTCATTCTGTCAGACACTGCAACACAAGGGTATCTTGGTACAGACCATCAACTTCGACCTCTACTAGTGAGAACGGCTGGGTTTGAGAGGGACCTGCCCTCCCAAAGCAACCTACGTCTCACCTCCTGGCACTATATAAAGGCTCCATCCTGTCACTTCAACTTCATATTGTTTCAGACAACGGAACAATGCTCTTCTCCAGACTGAGGGACTGACCACCTCAAAACTTTAAGGGTGATGGACTGATTACATCGTCTTCAAGTATCTTCTGCTTCTATCAACTTTTCTGTACTCGACTGAAGAAGCCTACTGTGTAGGCGAAACTTTTCGAAATAAAGATACCTAACTGTTGCATATGTGTCTTACCTAACAATCTGTCGGTATTTTATACCATTTTAATGTTCATTCTGTCAGACACTGCAACACAAGGGTATCTTGGTACAGACCATCAACTTCGACCTCTACTAGTGAGAACGGCTGGGTTTGAGAGGGACCTGCCCTCCCAAAGCAACCTACGTCTCACCTCCTGGCACTATATAAAGGCTCCATCCTGTCACTTCAACTTCATATTGTTTCAGACAACGGAACAATGCTCTTCTCCAGACTGAGGGACTGACCACCTCAAAACTTTAAGGGTGATGGACTGATTACATCGTCTTCAAGTATCTTCTGCTTCTATCAACTTTTCTGTACTCGACTGAAGAAGCCTACTGTGTAGGCGAAACGTTTCGAAATAAAGATACCTAACTGTTGCATATGTGTCTTACCTAACAATCTGTCGGTATTTTATACCATTTTAATGTTCATTCTGTCAGACACTGCAACACAAGGGTATCTTGGTACAGACCATCAACTTCGACCTCTACTAGTGAGAACGGCTGGGTTTGAGAGGGACCTGCCCTCCCAAAGCAACCTACGTCTCACCTCCTGGCACTATATAAAGGCTCCATCCTGTCACTTCAACTTCATATTGTTTCAGACAACGGAACAATGCTCTTCTCCAGACTGAGGGACTGACCACCTCAAAACTTTAAGGGTGATGGACTGATTACATCGTCTTCAAGTATCTTCTGCTTCTATCAACTTTTCTGTACTCGACTGAAGAAACCTACTGTGTAGGCGAAACGTTTCGAAATAAAGATACCTAACTGTTGCATATGTGTCTTACCTAACAATCTGTCGGTATTTTATACCATTTTAATGTTCATTCTGTCAGACACTGCAACACAAGGGTATCTTGGTACAGACCATCAACTTCGACCTCTACTAGTGAGAACGGCTGGGTTTGAGAGGGACCTGCCCTCCCAAAGCAACCTACGTCTCACCTCCTGGCACTACATAAAGGCTCCATCCTGTCACTTCAACTTCATATTGTTTCAGACAACGGAACAATGCTCTTCTCCAGACTGAGGGACTGACCACCTCTAAACTTTAAGGGTGATGGACTGATTACATCGTCTTCAAGTATCTTCTGCTTCTATCAACTTTTCTGTACTCGACTGAAGAAGCCTACTGTGTAGGCGAAACGTTTCGAAATAAAGATACCTAACTGTTGCATATGTGTCTTACCTAACACAAGGGATTATGTATACCCCTGCAGAGGATGGAGGCTTGTCCTGCCTACTACTGGTGATGTCCTTGATGGATCACATTATACTGCATTTGTGTTTATATTGCCATTGTGTCGGTATTTTATACCATTTATTTCCAATGCCTAAGCGTACGTAATAAGGCAAATAGATTACTGGATTTATATCAAGAAGTGTAAGCAACAGAAGTCCAGAGGTCATACTGCAGCTTTATACACCATTAGTAAGGCCTCACCTAGATTATGCAGCTCAATTCTGGTCTCCATATTACAGAATGGACATAAATTCGTTAGAAAACATTCAGCGTAGGATGACTAAATTAATACATAGCATTAGAAATCTTCCTTATGAAGAAAGATTGAAGACTCTTAAGTTACATTCACTTGTTAGACGAAGAATGAGGGGAGACCTGATCGAAGTGTATAAGTGGAAGATAGGTATTAATAGGGGGGATATTAACAAGGTCTTGAGGATATCTCTCCAAGAGAGAACCCGCAGTAATGGATTTAAATTAGATAAGTTTAGATTTAGAAAGGACATAGGAAAGTATTGGTTTGGAAATAGGGTAGTTGATGAGTGGAACAGTCTACCTAGTTGGGTTATTGAGGCTAGGACTTTGGGTAGTTTCAAATTTAGGTTGGATAAGTACATGAGTGGGAGGGGTTGGATTTGAGTGGGACTTGCACATCGGAGCTTGTTTCTTGGGTGGCATTGAAAATTGGGATGGGCAAATGTTTTGTTAGTGGGATGAATTGTAAAGGACCTGCCTAGTATGGGCCAACAGGCCTTCTGCAATGTTCCTCCTTTCTTATGTTCTTATTTACGTCTGCGGAAATTTGGCTCTCTGATTGCTAGTCGGGCGTCGTTGAATTTCATGAGGTGACTGGTGGAATTCCAGTGTTGTACGCAGGCGTTGTTCAAGTTATCATTCCTACATGCGTTAATGTGTTCATTAAGGCGTGTTTCGAGTTTACTAATAGTTTCCCCTACATATATCTTGTCACAGCCTCCACAAGGTATAGTGTAAACTCCTGCATTGACTGGTTCATGGTGGTTCGATCCCTTATGGAAGTGCTGGATGTAATGGCGACTCTAGTGTTAGTTCGTGCGAGTACCTTGGAAACGTTCAATACAACCTGGCTGTTGGGAAGGATTAAGCTTAAGTATCATGTATGCTAATGTTTGTAACACTGGAAACCACAAAATTTCAAAAACATTAGCATACATGATACTTAAGCACCACCAACCCAACAACACGGGAGTCACATGATCTCATCGTCTAACCGTCCTCATCCCAACATGGCATTCTTCAGGTCACCATGCGTCACTCACACCACACTCTCCGCCTATATATAGTGTCTTTCTACCTCTGTTAGAAGTGATCAAGGTCCCAGGACCGAAACGTTTTCTAATAAATGTGTCATAGTGGTTTGCTTACGTGTCTTTCTAAACCAACTGTCGGTATTTATTACCAAGGTTTATACCACTTTTACTTTACATATTGAAGAATTGAGACACTTATGTTGCATAAGTGTCTCAATTCTTCAACTTGTTGGTTTTCAAAACCATACTTTACATATTGTCGTTAATTCTACCAACATTAATACAATTCGTTTAATATAATTGACAAACTAGGACTCTGACAACGCAAAAATTCATTGCGATTTTTCCTTCACAAAGACACAACAGTGTCTTTGACCTTAAATCATGCATTAGTGAGGTGAACCTGATCCTAAAGATTTTCAGCGTTCAAATGCGTCATTGTCAAGTTTTTTCTTAGTAAATACTAACACGCAGTTTCATAAATTAAGACTGATACCCGCACTCTCATCCAATAATCCGACCCTTCTTAGCCAGCAGCCCCTCCTTTTAGTTAAACAGCAATTCACAGTTACAAAGGTAAGAGGAAACAAGTGCAACTAATGTGACATTTTATTGTGGCAACGTTTCGCTCTCCAGGGGCTTTATCAAACTCTCCTGCAGAACGAAACGTTGCCACAATAAAATGTCACATCAGTTGCACTTGTGTGTTTTTTCCTAACATACTGACGGTAATTCTACCAACAGTAATATACGGTTACAAAGTTAAATGGATGACTGATGAAGGTACTTTAAACAGTAAAAGTTTCACATTTTTTCCCCACTTCGTGGATGCTCGTTTTGTGCTCCAGTGACACGACATTTTATCTCCTCTTTATTTTTCTTACCACTGTTGTAGTATTTACTGCACATTTATTTTTATGGACAGAGGACAACTTAACCTACAGCACTGTATGATACTTGTCGTTATTCAGATCACGTTAAGTTAGGTTATTATTATATTATAATCATAATAACCTAACTTAACGTGATCTGAATAACGACAATTGAGAATTTTGTTGCAAATCCACAAAGCATCTACGAGAGACACTATAATTAGTTTGTTAATGTTGCAATTTTAGTCATCTTCGACCATTCTCCGGCAGCGCAGTATGACCCGTGTGGACTTAGCGATTAATTATGATTATAATAATCAACCATTCTTCACCCAGGACTGGATGTTTACTAATCGTTACAAATCTATTTCCAAGATTCAATGTTGAAATTAACATTAATCAACGGCTAAAAATTAACACTATAGAATTTTAATTCACTGGACTTATCCTCGACTTCGACCTGGATCGCCTCCAGTTCCCCACTCACTGTGTGAACCATTTGGGTTTAGAGTAAAAATTTCCATGAGATTAGTCATGGGAGAGGGATTGCCCCTTCATGAAGCATGAATCAGACACTGCGTTAAACAGAGGTGGATCAACAGCCCTTGGAGAGGAGGGTTTAACTTACGATATTCTCCTAACTTTAAGGCAAGTTTCTGATAGTTATTTCACTCGATAATCTTAGTTCCATTGAGGTTGTCCTCCCTGCTTCCTTAACCAGTTGTCTTATTCTGGCTGTTTTTAAGGTCCAAGAGCCTGATTTATTGTGTACAGTAATGGTACATAACACAGTGTAAGTATATGTTCTGATGTGTGTCTGTTAACTCCTTTTTATGGCCTAGTTTCTAGGGATTTTTGTGTATACATATGCTCTTGCGCTTCCGTCCCCATGATGGATATAATGCACAATAAACTAGCTGCTTCAGCGGCAAAATCTTAAAGATTATTGTATCTTTAGAGTACAAGCACTACATTTCCCAGCTGACCGCTTTCTCTGAATCCATTCATAAGTATTTTCTTTCTCGCTCTAACAACATGTCAGATCCTTAAAATTACTAGTCTCCACTCCGATGTAACACCCACGCCCACTGAATAGTCTCCACTCCGATGTAACACCCACGCCCACTGAATAGTCTCCACTCCGATGTAACACCCACCCCCACTGAATAGTCTCCACTCCGATGTAACACCCACCCCCACTGAATAGTCTCCACTCCGATGTAACACCCACCCCCACTGAATAGTCTCTACTCCGATGTAACACCCACTCCCACTGAATAGTCTCCACTCCGATGTAACACCCACGCCCACTGAATAGTCTCCACTCCGATGTAACACCCACGCCCACTGAATAGTCTCCACTCCGATGTAACACCCACGCCCACTGAATAGTCTCTACTCCGATGTAACACCCACCCCCACTGAATAGTCTCTACTCCGATGTAACACCCACCCCCACTGAATAGTCTCCACTCCGATGTAACACCCACCCCCACTGAATAGTCTCCACTCCGATGTAACACCCACGCCCACTGAACAGTCTCCACTCCGATGTAACACCCACCCCCACTGAACAGTCTCCACTCCGATGTAACACCCACCCCCACTGAATAGTCTCCACTCCGATGTAACACCCACGCCCACTGAATAGTCTCCACTCCGATGTAACACCCACGCCCACTGAATAGTCTCCACTCCGATGTAACACCCACGCCCACTGAATAGTCTCCACTCCGATGTAACACCCACGCCCACTGGATGCTCAAGCCCCTACAACTTTAAACTTTCACGCCTTCCATTCCATTATTCATGAGACGTAAAATATACTTTTTTTTTTCTACCCGAATTCACGCACTCTTGGTCGTTCTCACCAAATGCCAGAACTTCCTCAACAGTCCTTCGTCTGCCCTATGAATTGTACCTTTGGTAAACCTACGCTTTTTCTGATTTCTTTGCTCCGAGGTATTTGTATAAATTCACACACTCCTCTCAAAGATGACATCGTCGTTGCCGTCAGCCTCTTCCTTTGCTGCACTGCTGTTGCAACACATTTGTCCTCAAAGATTTGTTAAGTTAACCCATGAATTAAGAAATGATCCTAGACTTCACCTTACGATAGGAGATTAAGCAAATGCGATTATAGGGTAGATTATAGGTAGATTATAGAAGAAAAATAAACATTATAATAGGAGATAGGGAAACTTACGCGTCTCTTAACACAGTCCTAACATCCATATTAAGGCACTGGTACCCCTATACTCTCCCTACATTTGGGTATCTTCATTCCCTACATTTGGGTATCTTCATTCCCTACATTTGGGTATCTTCATTCCCTACATTTGGGTATCTTCATTCCCTACATTTGGGTATCTTCATTCCCTACATTTGGGTATCTTCATTCCCTACATTTGGGTATCTTCTTTCCCTACATTTGGGTATCTTCATTCCCTACATTTGGGTATCTTCATTCCCTACATTTGGGTATCATCATTCCCTACATTTGGGTATCTTCATTCCCTACATTTGGGTATCTTCATTCCCTACATTTGGGTATCTTCATTCCCTACATTTGGGTATCTTCATTCCCTACATTTGGGTATCTTCATTCCCTACATTTGGGTATCTTCATTCCCTACATTTGGGTATTTTCATTCCCTACATTTGGGTATCTTCATTCCCTTCATTTGGGTATTTTCATTCCCTACATTTGGGTATCTTCATTCCCTACATTTGGGTATCTTCAGTCCCTACATTTGGGTATCTTCATTCCCTACATTTGGGTATCTTCATTCCCTACATTTGGGTATCTTCATTCCCTACATTTGGGTATTTTCATTCCCTACATTTGGGTATTTTCATTCCCTACATTTGGGTATCTTCATTCCCTTCATTTGGGTATCTTCATTCCCTACATTTGGGTATCTTCATTCCCTACATTTGGGTATCTTCATTCCCTACATTTGGGTATCTTTATTCCCTACATTTGGGTATCTTCATTCCCTACATTTGGGTATCTTCATTCCGGAAACTTTTCGTCACTCAGTGGCTTCTTCAGACCAATACTGATTAAGCTGGAAAACAAGAAGTAGTTTAAGGTAATCAGTCCCTCATCTAAGAGACTGATTACCTCAAACTCGTCCTCGTCTTCTTTCTCTCTATTGGACTGAAGAAGCTACTGACTGGCGAAAAGTTTCCAGAATAAACATACACAATGCTTCACAAGTATTTCATTTATCAACTTATCGGTTTTCTACATCATTTATTTACACATCATATTTCCAGCCATTTTGTGCGTCTTCTCGTTGTAAACAGACGCATGTTCCAGCATGTCTACTCCTAGATATCTAAATACATTTTCTTTTTTCAACAGTTCCTTCCTCTAATCTTACATTACATAGACTTTTCGCTACTTTAATCACCTTGTTCTTTAGTATTTTCACTTTAAGTTCTTAAGATAAGAGATAAGATTTCGTTCGGATTTTTAACCCCGGAGGGTTAGCCACCCAGGATAACCCAAGAAAGTCAGTGCGTCATCGAGGACTGTCTAACTTATTTCCATTGGGGTCCTTAATCTTGTCCCCCAGAATGCGACCCACACCAGTCGACTAACACCCAGGTACCTATTTGCTGCTAGGTGAACAGGACAATAGGTGTAAGGAAACGTGTCGGAATTTCCACCCGCCGGGAATCGAACCCGGGCCCTCCGTGTGTGAAGCGGGAGCTTTAGCCACCAGGCCACCGGGCCTCCAGACCACCAGACTCCTTCGGCACCTTTATTATCTCTAAAATCTCCATAAAGAATTGGCATCGGTAAGAATAGTAACTGAATGAGAGATACCATGGAGATATTGAAGTCTTGCGAGGGAGATATTGAAGTCTTGCTAGGGAGATACTGAAGTCTTGCTAGGGAGATATTGAAGTCTTGCTAGGGAGATATTGAAGTCTTGCGAGGGAGATATTGAAGTCTTGCTAGGGAGATATTGAAGTCTTGCGAGGGAGATATTGAAGTCTTGCGAGGGAGATATTGAAGTCTTGCTAGGGAGATATTGAAGTCTTGCTAGGGAGATATTGAAGTCTTGCTAGGGAGATATTGAAGTCTTGCTAGGGAGATATTGAAGTCTTGCTAGGGAGATATTGAAGTCTTGCGAGGGAGATATTGAAGTCTTGCGAGGGAGATATTGAAGTCTTGCTAGGGAGATATTGAAGTCTTGCTAGGGAGATATTGAAATCTTGCGAGGGAGATATTGAAGTCTTGCTAGGGAGATATTGAAGTCTTGCTAGGGAGATATTGAAGTCTTGCTAGGGAGATATTGAAGTCTTGCTAGGGAGATATTGAAGTCTTGCTAGGGAGATATTGAAGTCTTGCGAGGGAGATATTGAAGTCTTGCTAGGGAGATATTGAAGTCTTGCTAGGGAGATATTGAAGTCTTGCTAGGGAGATATTGAAGTCTTGCTAGGGAGATATTGAAGTCTTGCTAGGGAGATATTGAAGTCTTGCTAGGGAGATATTGAAGTCTTGCTAGGGAGATATTGAAGTCTTGCTAGGGAGATATTGAAGTCTTGCTAGGGAGATATTGAAGTCTTGCTAGGGAGATATTGAAGTCTTGCGAGGGAGATATTGAAGTCTTGCTAGGGAGATATTGAAGTCTTGCTAGGGAGATATTGAAGTCTTGCTAGGGAGATATTGAAGTCTTGCGAGGGAGATATTGAAGTCTTGCTAGGGAGATATTGAAGTCTTGCTAGGGAGATATTGAAGTCTTGCGAGGGAGATATTGAAGTCTTGCTAGGGAGATATTGAAGTCTTGCGAGGGAGATATTGAAGTCTTACTAGGGAGATATTGAAGTCTTGCTAGGGAGATATTGAAGTCTTGCTAGGGAGATATTGAAGTCTTGCGAGGGAGATATCCAATTCTTGCTATGGAGATGTCCAATTCTTGCTAGGGAGATATCCAAGTCTTGCTAGGGAGATATCCAAGTCTTGCTAGGGCGATAACCAAGTCTTGCTAGGGAGATAACCAAGTCTTGCTAGGGAGATATCCAAGTCTTGCTAGGGAGATATCCAAGTCTTGCTAGGGAGATATCCAAGTCTTGCTAGGGAGATATCCAAGTCTTGCTAGGGAGATATCCAAGTCTTGCTAGGGAGATATCCAAGTCTTGCTAGGGAGATAACCAAGTCTTGCTAGGGAGATAACCAAGTCTTGCGAGGGAGATATTAAAGTCTTGCGAGGGAGATATTAAAGTCTTGCGAGGGAGATATTAAAGTCTTGCGAGGGAGATATTAAAGTCTTGCGAGGGAGATATTAAAGTCTTGCGAGGGAGATATTAAAGTCTTGCGAGGGAGATATTAAAGTCTTGCGAGGGAGATATTAAAGTCTTGCGAGGGAGATATTAAAGTCTTGCGAGGGAGATATTAAAGTCTTGCGAGGGAGATATTAAAGTCTTGCGAGGGAGATATTAAAGTCTTGCGAGGGAGATATTAAAGTCTTACCAGGCAAATATTAGTTTTGTCAGGCGAAAATATCCAAATCATTTGCGGGAAATATTGAAATCTTAGCACGGGTGTCAAATACTGAAAACAATTGGAACTGGTTCCTGCCATCTGGTGACACAGTGACCTATAATGTAAGAAAATGTACGAAAGCTTATTACCAAAAAAAAAAAACTCATCGGATTAATTTATCACATAAACGCGGCCGTAACACCTTAAAATTATTTTGAGAACAATTTCTATTGATCGGCTATTAAGTTAAATTTTCACATTTGTGCGTTCAAGAGTATGGGAGGTAAAGAATGGTTGGTAGCCAGTAAAATACTGTTGTTCCTGATAAAGCTACCATCCCCTTCCTTGGATCAAAGGTAATTACCACATTTTCAGGTACTGCATGGTTCCCTTGTGTCTACCTGGTGGGTGTTCCAGTGGTCAAAGCCATCGCGGTGGATCAATCAGGCTGTTATTGCTGGCTGCACGTAAACCAACGTTCAAACCACAGCCCAGCTGATCAAGTACTGACTTTAGGTGTCTGTCCAGCTCCCTCTTGAAGACAACCAGGGGTGTATTGGTAATCCAGTTTGTTCACGTATTCCACAAGAATATAATGATACGTTACGTTACGTGTCCCGTAAGACACTTGCTGTCCCTGTTCACTTAGCAAGTGGGGACCTGGGTGTTAGTCGACTGGTGTGGGTGGCATCCTGGGGATAAAATTAACCAAAGTTGCCCGAAATGCTCTGCATGGTCAGCTATGTTCTGTATAAGTTATATCATGTGCTTGTAGAAATAAGATTTAATATCAATTAAAATTATTTGTTAGGAGATAATGAAGCCAAACTAGTTAACATGATGTATCTCGTGGCTGTGTTACTGTGTTTGTCCAGCAACGAAAGGAGATGAGTGGGACGCATAGACATAGTGGCCCGGTGGCCTGGTGGCTAAAGCTCCCGCTTCACACACGGAGGGCCCGGGTTCGATTCCCGGCGGGTGGAAACATTCGACACGTTTCCTTACACCTGTTGTCCTGTTCACCTAGCAGCAAATAGGTACCTGGGTGTTAGTCGACTGGTGTGGGTCGCATCCTGGGGGACAAGATTAAGGACCCCAATGGAAATAAGTTAGACAGTCCTCGATGACGCACTGACTTTCTTGGGTTATCCTGGGTGGCTAACCCTCCAGGGTTAAAAATCCGAACGAAATCTTATCTTATCTTATCTTACAAGCTTCCTTGCACCTCCTCCCCCTGGTCACCCAGGGGTACGTCTTTCTACCATCTTATAGAGCTTATATTTACTCTAAGTTAATGCTGCACGATGTCCTATTTAACTTAATATTCACTGGTTAATGTGGTTGTGTGAACCTTGGTAACCGATACGGACAAATTGGTTTCATATACAAGAAATGTAAAAAAAAAAAAGCCTTAGAAAACTAAATTATGTATATTGAGGGAGATTAAGCTTTTTTTTTTTTATTGTGAGCCACATATCCATCCTGTGGACGGTAGCGCAAATGCATATGGATTCACATAAAAAAAAAAATGGTTATAAATGACCATAATTTTTAAAGGGATGGACCGGTAAGCCAGCGGAAGGCCTCGGTCAGATGACCAAAAGCTCCAAAGGCGGGTCATCATCTGACTAAGACCCGCGTCAGGAAACATTTGTCCTGTTTCCTGACGAACCTTACCTAACGTAACCTAACATAAGGTCGAGGAACTAGGCTCCAGAAGGAGTACATCTGGACTTATATCTACACTTGTTTTATCTACAGCAAGCAAATTGAGGATATTTTTTTTTCTTTAGCATATCGGCCGTTTCCCACCGAGGCAGAGTGACCCGAAAAAGAAGAAACACTGTAATCATCAAACTGAGGATGTTTGCAAATATCCTTGACATATCACATATGTTGTCATGCTGGCTGCTTCTATATACCCCAGGAAGTGGACAGTTAAGCGTATAGTGTTCCAGAAAGTGATCATAAGGCTGACCACACATTGCATTTTGCATTTAAATTGATCATCATCTGTGTGTCTGCCAGACTGCTGGAAATACTTGTAACAAAATCTAAGCTTGGCTGTTACAATATTAGTCTGTTCACATTACAAGTTGCTCCATAAAGATGTTTATCTATAAGGTTAGATTAAGTCATAATAAACGGCTGTAAATGAATGAACGGAAAAATGGACTTGAGGCTCGAACCGTGGTCCCGAGATTTAACAGGTCCAGTGCTCTCTACGGCTTGGACTATTGGGCTTTGCTATTACAATCCCTGTAGCCCAGGCGGGGACTACGGTTAGAGCCTCCCGTCCATCTATCTCTTTATTTATGTTTATCTATGTTCGTGTTATCATAACGAGTTATAGATCTACTCAGACTTTTATCCTAATATACCCAAACTATATTCTGAATTTTCCTTCAGGGTAATTTCCTTTGATAACTTTTCAACGTTATCATGAAGACGTAAGTCAGTGTACGATGGAGTCCATAAAAGTTTTACATTAATTCCTTTTTCTCTGTCCTTTGATTATGTATACCTGCTTTTCCAGTGAGCATATTGATGGTCATGTGAGTCAAGTGCCTTCAGTGATGACAAAGAATCAGTAATAATCAGAGCCGAGTTCAGTGTTACGAGTTAACTTTAATGCCATTAGGAAGGCAAATGATTTAGCTTGCAGTGTAGACGTCCGGTTGTTAATTTTTACCCCTAAAACAACATAGTTGCTCTGGTGGCCTGGTGGTTAACGCTCTCGCTTCACACGGCGAGGGCCTGGGTTCGATTCCCAGCCAGAGTAGAAACATTGGGCGTGTTTCTTTCCACCTGTTGTCTATGTTCCCCATCAGTAAAATGGGTACCTGGGTGTTAGTCGACTGGTGTGGGTCGCATCCTGGGACACTGACCTAATTTGCCCGAGATGCTCAGCATAACAAGTGGCTTTCTATGTAGTAGTATGTCATTGTTGTCAGCAATACCATGTACATGTACAGAAGTCGACAAAAGAGCAGATGCAATCCTGCCAGTAAACGCCTCCTTGGATCTATCAGTGTGTGTATTTTATTATATATTTTTGCTAACAATTTTGCGAAAATAAATCTTGAGTGATTTAAGGAAGGGATTATTACTGATGAGCGTGTTGGGAGGGACTTGGAGGTATGCGATATTAAATAAATCCACCTCCCATGGAGGAGTAATGCTTTTGTTGTTTACAAAGGTACAACTCATGCAGGTTAATAAAACTGCATGTTTCCACAACACATATAAACCTGTTTATTTAATTGTCGACTATTAGTAACATTTTTAGAGACAGTGATTAATTTCTTAACATTATCATTCAAAATGTAGTGTTAATCTCAATTATCGTATCACATTAAGAACCTTGATAGAGGACAGCCGGCAATAATTCTGAGGGCTTCGTTCTGCATTAGTTTCAAGGGCCGGAGAGAGTTTTTTCTTGCACTTAAAATGAGAGCAATAAAAAAAGATTTAATATAAGCTGTGTACATTACTCTCACATTAGTGCCATAGTTGGAGTTGCAGCCAGCAACAGCTCTAAGAGTTATTTGCAGTTATTTGCTTGTGGTATGGTGGATTTATTGAAGGGTACGTCTGAGTTGTGAAAATATCGTGAGTAATGAAATTCTCTCCATGGGCTGTTGATCGACCGCTATTTAATATTCAGCAAAGAGGCAATCTCATCCATCCATATTTTGACTCATGAAATAAATCAGTTTCAGTCTTCAGAAACACACTCTAGGTTGGTGTTAATAAGAAATGGGAAGTTTTCTTGCTGGATGTTTCGGCCCAGTAATTTATGAGGTCATTATTTTCTTAGAGGAGAAGAAGGAACACCATTATCCCCCTTTTTTCCCCTAGATATTATATTTATACCTTCCCAGGCTAGACTTATAAGGGGTAGATCTATTTAACCCACCAACAAATTATTCCCATTCCAGTTTCCTATGCCTTACTTTCAGTTAACTGCATTTGTTAGTACTCATGATGGGGTTTATTGATCTGTGAGAAAGTTCTCTTTGGTGGCATCTAAATCATTAAATTTGTGTGTGCCAGTGAGCTCGTAATTCTTGTACAATTAATCCGAACAGTTAAAGAATTTATCTCTATGGTATGAGTTAAGAATTTTTCGCTCTGTATTTAGCTTCTTGATTGCTAATAATCTGATCAAGATTGATGGTTGTGAGGCATGGAAAGTGATCAGATAAAACATCATAAACTATAAGTCATGCATAGTATATCGACCAAATTGCATTTCATTCTTTTAGCTATTCCTTCTCATTTTCTGTTCTGGCCCTATCCAGGTACACATGGCGATATCTACATGTACCCATTAACCATTCTTTCTGTCTCATGATCCTGTCGAGTGCCACTTCTCACACAAGGGTCAGTGCGACTGCCATTTGCCCATGAAGTATCTTCAGATTATCCGAAAACTTGCTCTCTTATGCCAGCCTTTCCAACTGTGCTTTAAATACAATTTTGATACTTTCTTCATTCTCACACTCTCTCTGCCGTATGTGTGCGTGTATACTCACCTGTGTGTGTGTTTGCAGAGGTCGATTTACAGCTCCTGGTGTGTGTGTTTGCAGAGGTCGATTTAAAACTCCTTGTGTGTGTGTGTGTGTGTGTGTGTGTAGGTATACATGCACTCGCCTCATTGTGCTACCTGTATATTCCAAAGTATATGTTATTATGCACTGTAAGGGCTACACGGGGCAATAAATCTTGGTAAATATTATGTATGCTATAAAAGCAGGGAAAAGCCACTATGTTGGGTGAGAAATGTTTGGTCAGCTTAATACTCTCGTCCTCTCAGCCACATGTGGATGTTTATCTAAAAGATTGGACTGGAGGGAGAGAATTATACGAACTAGGGAGAAAATTTCATATTTGTATATGACATTACATTTATTTCTGCTTGTTTTTTTCTGGTTCACTTTTATTTTGAAAGTATTTAATCTTCAAATTCAGTATTTTTTCCCACTGGTGTAGTGAGTAATGATGGTGGGTTGTCAGTTGCCCTTGACGCCGCTATTATAGTGATGTTGATTGATGTTCATCATGTTGATGTAGTGAACTACGACGCCATCTTTGTTTACACATTACAAGATAAATAATTAATTTGTGTGTGTGTGTGTGTGTGTCGTGCCAAATAGGCCTAACTCCCATGAAAATTTGACTTTTCCCAATTTTTTTAAAGAATGATAGACATGATTTTTCGTTCATAATTATATATATTTTTTTCACCAAACCTAACTTAAAAACCTCACCTAATCTATAATAAACTAACGTCATTTTTTAACCAAATTCTATAAAATATATCATGAATCAGTTCAAATTTATTTATTTATTACTTAAAATCAAAGATATATTTTTTCCATTATGTTTAGAATGATTTTCACTGATATACTGATCGTCCAGTTTGGTCTGTTTACCAAGGATCCACTTTGCCAAAAAAGCCGAGTGAAAATTTGTTCTTAATACAAATCAGCGGAAACCGATCTGGTCATTACGAAAAAAATATATGTCATTGATTTCAAGCACTAGCAAATAAATTTATATTAACTTATGATATATGTCGTGCCGAATAGGATAAAAGTGGTCAATTAACAAGAGCTCATTTAAAATTAACTCTTTTTTTAAATTTTCTTCTGTACGTTTAAAGATATATATTTTTTTTAATTTATGTTAATGTAAAAATTAATAATTTCGTACCAAAAGAACCTTAGAAAACTTACCTAACCTTATTATAACAAGCGCAATTTAATTTAGCCTAATCCAACTAAATATATTTAAGATAAGTTTACAATAATTTAATAATAAACACAATTAAATAAAAGAAAATCTTTAGATTCAGAAAGATTTAGGCGAAATTATTGCATACACAAATTTTCGCTTGCCTTATTCGGAAAGAAGAGAGTTGCTATTTAAGCCAAAATCGCAAGTTTTACCTATTCGGCACAACATATACATATACAGTGTACATCTCGCATCTGGAACTCCGGTCCTGATGAAAACATTTCTGAAGTATTTCACATATTATGTATTACCACAATCTTGCAACACGTGAAAGTCAATCAGCTGGTAGACTAAACTATCCTGGAGAGTAATATACTGACACATGTCTTCTAGATGTTCAACTACTGCCACTTACAACCTTCTTCACTTTCCTCAGACGGCTTTTACACCTCTCATCTACCTCAGATTGTATACCTCCTGCTCTTCAGCTTATCTGCTTCAACTATTCTGAGTGACCGAACAATCTCATTAACTCTTACTTGGGCTTCTAAATTTTATTTTGCATCTCAGTAAACCGTCTTATTTCTTCACTCCATATTTTCTGCATAATATTCACACTACACATTTATTTCTAGACTTCTCCATGACCTTCATATTCTTCCTGGCTACAGCATTAAAAGAAATGCCTCACGTAAATATGGAAATCGTGGCTTTCCAATACTCGACTTCAATTTTATTGGACCCTGGAGGGTTTTGCGCTTAGTTTTGATTATAATTTGTTTCCATTCTGGATATCCAGAAACATTTCTAGAATCCATCTCTCTTGTCTCCCTCGTACATAATATAATTCGTCTCGTCTTTCCTATAACCATCCAAATACATTCACAGTCTACGCCCAGATATGCAAATTCGTTTACTTTCTCCATAATCACTCCCTTAAATCTCTCATAGGAATACCTGGGGTATCCCTGGAGAGGGTTTCGGGGATCAACGCCCCCGCGTGGTGGATCAGGGTCTGATCACCCAGGCTGTTGCTGCTGGCTGAACATAAGCTGACGTACGAACCACAGCCCGGCTGATCAGGTACTGGCTTCAGGTGTTTGTCCGGAACCTTCTTGAAGACATCCAGGGGTCTCTTTGACATCAGGGGTCTATTAGGAAGTTTATATTACTGACACCTCTACCGTCTAAGCCTAGAAAAATGCACAACTCAAAATGTCTTTACTATGGGTTGATAGAATATTTCAGTGTAAACAAAGTTATTTTCTATAAATACATTTCAAAAAATAACTTTGGCTGAAAGTCGCAAAATACGTCGCCAATTTAAACGTTGGCGTGCCCGACAATGGTAACCAGTACTGCAAACAATGCAGAGACTCAAATATTAACTAACTGCTTCACAAACTTACGATGCACTCTGCACTGCTTCAGGTGCATGCGTTGAGGTAGAGAGGTCTGGGGTTATGCAACACGGGGATCTCTTTCTCTGATCTCCCAGCGACCATAATGCATCGAGTTGTCTTAGTTGGTTGAAGTTGTGAGTGTGACGTGTGTAGTGACAGTAGTCGTGGTACTACCAAATTGGTGTTGGTATATAGCAATTTTTTAATAATTGTAAATTGGTAATCATGGCAGTAAGTTAATAATGATAATTTTTAATTTATGATACACATTATTTCCTTCTGCTACCCTTTCCTGCTTTCGTTTATCTCTTACTGCTCTTTTCTGCTTCTGCTTCTTAATCTTTCCTGTTTTCGCTTCTTTCTCTTTCAACTCTTTTCTGCTTCTGCTTCTCTTATACTATTTCCTATTTCCGCTTCTCTCTCTTACTACCCTTTCTTGCTCCTGCCTCTCCCTCTCACTCTTTCTTGTTCCTGCTTCTCTCTCTCACTTCTATTTGCTTGTACCTACTGCACCTGCCTCTGCATCCCTCTTGCTACTACTACCTATCTCTACTTCTCCCTCCTACTACTCCTGCTTCTGTTTCTCCCTCCTACTTCTACTACTCACCTTTTCCCCTCCCTTCTACACCTACCCGCCCCATCCAAAAAATGTACTCACTTTCATCATCTACTTGTATTAACTTCTAAGAATATTCTCTCTCTCTCTCTCTCTCTCTCTCTCTCTCTCTCTCTCTCTTTCTTTCTATCTCTCTATCTCTTTCTATCTCTCTATCTCTTTCTATCTCTCTATCTCTTTCTATCTCTCTCTCTCTCTATCTCTCTCTATATCTCTCTATATCTCTCTATCTCTATCTCTCTCTATCTCTCTCTCTCTCTCTCTCTCTCTCTCTATATATATTTATCTCTATCTCTCTCTTTCTATCTCTCTCTCTTTCTTTCTATCTCTCTTCTATCTCTCTTTCTATCTCTTTCTCTCTCTATCTCTCTCTCTCTCTCTCTCTCTCTCTCTCTCTCTCTCTCTCTCTCTCTCTCTCTCTCTCTCTCCACTTCCACTT
This sequence comes from Cherax quadricarinatus, assembly GCF_038502225.1. Taxonomy (NCBI): domain Eukaryota; kingdom Metazoa; phylum Arthropoda; class Malacostraca; order Decapoda; family Parastacidae; genus Cherax; species Cherax quadricarinatus. The sequence goes on along the minus strand of NC_091363.1, from coordinate 14,772,564 downwards.
CCTCTACTAACCTCTCACCACGTTCGCTCATAACTGACAAGCTCATTTTCTTCCCAGACTTTCTTGCTTATTTTTCTAGCTCCAAATCTGTTTCTTATTCTCAGCAAAATTTACTAATAGTTACTCAGAAACTTTTATCATTTGCTGGTCTTTAGCACTCTCATTACTCCTTAACCTTGTTTATTCCTTATCCTCCTTTCGTATATACTTTCCGCTGTTAAAAATGGGTCATATTCTAACTCTCTCTCCCTTACCATCCTCTATATCTCAGGATCCACAAGCTAAATCAACACAGGTGTCTTTAATGCGACATTTTATTGTGCCAACGTTTTGCTCCAGGAGCTTTATCAAGGTTAACAAACCTTCTGGATAACTCTTGCTTAGGAAAGTTATTTCCATAATAGTAAGGTCAGATTTAAGTTAATTGGACTGGCCAAAGAAGGAAGCGTGAAGTGTACATGTACCGAACGTGATACAAGGACACGTATTTCTTGATTCAGGCTCCAGTAACCAACATGTTTTATATCACTTTATTCAAGAATCTCGTGTATATACACACACACAAATAACCCGCACATAAAAGAGAGAAGCTTACGACGACGTTTCGGTCCGACTTGGACCATTGACAAAGTCACACTGTCCAAGTAGGACCGAAACGTCGTCGTAAGCTTCTCTCTTTTATGTGCGGGTTATTTGTGTATTGTTCCAGTCACGGAATTATGCCTTTTTGTTATTTATTTCTCGTGTATATGATATTTAAAGTGGTTTTTGTTTTGATACGCGAATTAGTTTAATTTGATACGCGAAGTTTAATGTAGAGGGAGTGTTGGGGAAACTGAGCCTCCAGGCGTAGGCAAGAGTACTTAGTTATAGAATTTTGATGACGAAAATTAGACATATATGCAGCATCTGGGTATATCTATTGTAGACGTTTTGACATCCAGTGGTTTTATCAATAAAAATTCAAGGACATGATTGGAAGACAGAAGAACTATATACAAAAGATGAGGTAATCAGTCTTTGGTGTTGGTGTGAAAAGCACCGTAGTTGTGAAGGTTCTGGAGCACGGGCAAGAATGGCTGGTGTTTATATACTGGCGCCACTGGATGGCGAAACGTCTGCAATGAAGATACCCAGATGTTGCATGTGTGTAATTTTCATCTTGTCAGTATTGTATACCATTCATGTGCAACCATTTCTATTTTGTAAGAAGGTCTGTAACTGGTTCGTTCGTCGGATTACGTGCGGCCAGCAGTTACAGCTTGGTTGATCAGCCCCTAATCCACAGGGAGACATGGTCAAAGATTTGGCCTCGAGGGCGTTTACACTCGGAACGACCTCTGGTAAGTAGCTGACAGAATTAACGAAGCGAGTGACATCGAGTGACATATTTCATATCCGACAGAAGTACTGTAAATCACAGAACACACAGAGGCGAAGTCTATATATATGGACAGTGGCACAGTGTGCCTGTGTCTTGGTTAGTTATACACAGCATTCAAGTTTAGATTGAAACTCGTCCCCGAACAGATATGTTACACGGGAAAACCATACCCCATACCCCCGGCCGGGATTGAACCCGCGGTCATAGAGTATGGTTTATTTGCAATCGTGTCATTACGATTTCTTAAGTCATGTTACACGGGGTTCGGCAAAGTGCATGTGTAAGTGACTTATATTGCATGTTACTGAAGGACCTTTCCGTGGATTACGAGGATTACTTCCACTACTATATAGTATGTTATACTGATGATATTAATTGAAAATATTCTGTCTGATACAAAACGAAGTCCATCCAACTGTACCCCTTGGAACGTAGGCGAGAAAGATTGGTCCTAAATGTAAATACGTACAAATAAATACGTACACTTCAAAAGAGGCTCGGATGAAGGTACAGAATTCCCTCAATGAAGAGTTGGGGTTCCATGAAGACAGTAAGAAATAACTCAGTAAGTGTAAGGACACCAAGACACTTCAACTCTCTTTATACATAAAGGTAATTACCAACAGACACCTAGCCATCTTTAAGTGGAAACTTGATAAACTCTTTAAGTAAGTTCGTGATCAGCCAGGTTGTGGTGCACATGGTAGACCTTGTCTAACTAGCACTAACAGCCACACTGAACCCGCTATAACGTTGACACCTGAAACAGTCTTTAAGAAAACGTCAGGAAAAAAAATAAGTTAACTCGTCATCTTGCCTGGTATTTGTATAGTTTTTACGTATTTTCCTGAGTATGTTATCCTTGTCGATATTTATTAGTTTGGTTTTAAATCTACTGCACATATCTGCATTCAGTAGTTGAGTTAGCTAAGGTTGCTGGTATCTCGATGCAACTTATCTAAGTCAGCAGCTCAGTAATTGGGAATCACCATCGTGTTATTTGGGATCTGAGTTATTTTTTAGTTGAATGAAGCTATGCTCACTGTTTCCTAGTCTCTCTCCTTCCTCGCATGACTCGATAAGATCACAGTCTGTAGTCAGAACAAGATCTAAGAGTGTGTGTGTGTGTGAGAGAGAGAGAGGGGACAGAGAGAGAGAGAGAGAGAGAGAGAGAATAAGTAAGCAGGCAAGCAAGAGGAAAAGATGGGTGGGGGAGGGTGCGGGCGAAGGAGATAAAGGGAGGGTAATCCAGCCAGATCCTGAAGTCCTGCATCTTTCTCTGGGTGACTCCCAGGAGACCCAGGGAACCATGGACCAGGTCAAGCCTCCCAGATTATCAAGCCAGCCTTCCTATTTTACCGGGCCCTCAACTCCTCTGTATATATAAAAAAAAAAACTGAACTACCCAGGTTGCTGCTAAACTGACGAGACATTGAACGCGGAACACAAAAATGTAGTTTTTGTTGTACCTTATTAAACATTATTTATTCATTTCTGTTTGACTCTCGTGGCTGCACATTCACATGATTTTCCTAGTGACCTAATAAGGAATTTTATTTATATTTTTTTTATTTATTTTTTATTTTTTATGTACACGTTTTCCAAGTCACTGAATCAGACCTCGGATCTCGTTTGAAGTATTATACACACTGGTGACCTGTTATACCAAGCAGTGACGGGGTGGCGGGGGGTCACGGTGACCAGGTTAGTGGGTGGTAGTGGTGAGGGATTGGAAGTTGGCTGTCGGGAAGGAGTATGGTCATACAGGGGTATTACAGTGGGTGAAGGAGGTGGAAGAAGGGTGCTGGAAGGGAGGTGGGTGGAGAACGGGTGGGTGGTTAGAGAAGAGAGTGGAAATGGAATGGAAAGAGGTTGGATATAAGGAAGAGAGTCGTGAGGAAATAGGATTGGTAGGGGTATTTGTGAGAGTTTATTATTAAAAAAACGATACACAAGCTGGATAAAACACTCGTCACTCTGCCACTAAAACCATTCTCCTAAAACCCATTCAAACTGACCAGACCACTTAATCTTCCTTACCTTTCTCTCTTCTAGTTTACCCATATATATATATATATATATATATATATATATATATATATATATATATATATATATATATATATATATATATATATATATATATATATATATATATAATTTTTTTTTTTTCAACAAGTCGGCCGTCTCCCACCGAGGCAGGGTGACCCAAAAAAGAAAGAAAATCCCCAAAAAGAAAATACTTTCATCATCATTCAACACTTTCACCACACGCACACATTATCACTGCTTTTGCAGAGGTGCTCAGAATACAACAGTTTAGAAGCAAATACATATAAAGATACATAACATATCCCTCCAAACTGCCAATATCCCAAACCCCTCCTTTAAAGTGCAGGCATTGTACTTCCCATTTCCAGGACTCAAGTCCGACTATATGAAAATAACCGGTTTCCCTGAATCCCTTCACTAAATATTACCCTGCTCACACTCCAACAGATCGTCAGGTTCCAAGTATCATTCGTCTCCATTCACTCCTATCTAACACGCTCATGCACGCTTGCTGGAAGTCCAAGCCCCTCGCCCACAAAACCTCCTTTACCCCCTCTTTCCAACCCTTTCGAGAACGACCCCTACCTCTCTTTCCTTCCCCTATAGACTTATATGCTTTCCATGTCATTCTACTTTGATCCATTCTCTCTAAACGACCAAACCACCTCAACAACCCCTCTTCTGCCCTATGACTAATGCTTTTATTAACTCCACACCTTCTCCTAATTTCCACACTCCGAATTTTCTGCATAATATTTACACCACACATTGCCCTTAGACAGGACATCTCCACTGCCTCCAACCGTCTCCTCGCTGCTGCATTTACCACCCAAGCTTCACATCCATATAAGAGTGTTGGCACTACTATACTTTCATACATTCCCTTCTTTGCCTCCATAGATAACGTTTTTTGACTCCACATATACCTCAACGCACCACTCACCTTTTTTCCCTCATCAATTCTATGATTAACCTCATCCTTCATAAATCCATCCGCCGTCACGTCAACTCCCAAGTATCTGAAAACATTCACTTCTTCCATACTCCTCCTCCCCAATTTGATATCCAATTTTTCTTTATCTAAATCATTTGATACCCTCATCACCTTACTCTTTTCTATGTTCACTTTCAACTTTCTACCTTTACACACATTCTCAAACTCATCCACTAACCTTTGCAATTTTTCTTTAGAATCTCCCATAAGCACAGTATCATCTGCAAAAAGTAACTGTGTCAATTCCCATTTTGAATTTGATTCCCCATAATTTAATCCCACCCCTCTCCCGAACACCCTAGCATTTACTTCTTTTACAACCCCATCTATAAATATATTAAACAACCATGGTGACATTACACATCCCTGTCTAAGACCTACTTTTACCGGGAAGTATTCTCCCTCTCTTCTACACACCCTAACCTGAGCCTCACTATCCTCATAAAAGCTCTTTACAGCATTTAGTAACTTACCACCTATTCCATAAACTTGCAACATCTGCCACATTGCTCCTCTATCCACTCTATCATATGCCTTTTCTAAATCCATAAATGCAATAAAAACTTCCCTACCTTTATCCAAATACTGTTCACATATATGCTTCAATGTAAACACTTGATCTACACATCCCCTACCCACTCTGAAGCCTCCTTGCTCATCCGCAATTCTACATTCTGTCTTACCTCTAATTCTTTCAATTATAACTCTACCGTATACTTTTCCTGGTATACTCAGTAAACTTATTCCTCTATAATTTTTACAGTCTCTTTTGTCCCCTTTCCCTTTATATAAAGGGACTATACATGCTCTCCGCCAATCCCTAGGTACCTTCCCCTCTTTCATACATTTATTAAACAATTTTCTGTCTCATAAACACGCTAGATAACAGGGATATCTTGCTACTCCTACTTACACTTTGGTCACACTTCACAGACACGCACATGCATATATATATATATACATACATCTAGGTTTTTCTCCTTATTCTAAATAGCTCTTGTTCTTTTTTATTTCTTCTATTGTCCATGGGGAAGTGGAAAAGAATCTTTCCTCCGTAAGCCATGCGTGTCGTATGAGGCGACTAAAATGCCGGGAGCAATGGGCTAGTAACCCCTTCTCCTGTATACATTTACTAAAAAAGAGAAGAAGAAAAACTTTATAAAACTGGGTTGTTTAAATGTGCGTGGATGTAGTGCGGATGACAAGAAACGGATGATTGCTGATGTTATGAATGAAAAGAAGTTGGATGTCCTGGCTCTAAGCGAAACAAAGCTGAAGGGGGTAGGAGAGTTTCAGTGGGGGGAAATAAATGGGATTAAATCTGGAGTATCTGAGAGAGTTAGAGCAAAGGAAGGGGTAGCAGTAATGTTAAATGATCAGTTATGGAAGGAGAAAAGAGAATATGAATGTGTAAATTCGAGAATCATGTGGATTAAAGTAAAGGTTGGATGCGAGAAGTGGGTCATAATAAGCGTGTATGCACCTGGAGAAGAGAGGAATGCAGAGGAGAGAGAGAGATTTTGGGAGATGTTAAGTGAATGTATAGGAGCCTTTGAACCAAGTGAGAGAGTAATTGTGGTAGGGGACCTGAATGCTAAAGTAGGAGAAACTTTTAGAGAGGGTGTGGTAGGTAAGTTTGGGGTGCCAGGTGTAAATGATAATGGGAGCCCTTTGATTGAACTTTGTATAGAAAGGGGTTTAGTTATAGGTAATACATATTTTAAGAAAAAGAGGATAAATAAGTATACACGATATGATGTAGGGCGAAATGACAGTAGTTTGTTGGATTATGTATTGGTAGATAAAAGACTGTTGAGTAGACTTCAGGATGTACATGTTTATCGAGGGGCCACAGATATATCAGATCACTTTCTAGTTGTAGCTACACTGAGAGTAAAAGGTAGATGGGATACAAGGAGAATAGAAGCATCAGGGAAGAGAGAGGTGAAGGTTTATAAACTAAAAGAGGAGGCAGTTAGGGTAAGATATAAACAGCTATTGGAGGATAGATGGGCTAATGAGAGCATAGGCAATGGGGTCGAAGAGGAATGGGGTAGGTTTAAAAATGTAGTGTTAGAGTGTTCAGCAGAAGTTTGTGGTTACAGGAAAGTGGGTGCAGGAGGGAAGAGGAGCGATTGGTGGAATGATGATGTAAAGAGAGTAGTAAGGGAGAAAAAGTTAGCATATGAGAAGTTTTTACAAAGTAGAAGTGATGCAAGGAGGGAAGAGTATATGGAGAAAAAGAGAGAGGTTAAGAGAGTGGTGAAGCAATGTAAAAAGAGAGCAAATGAGAGAGTGGGTGAGCTGTTATCAACAAATTTTGTTGAAAATAAGAAAAAGTTTTGGAGTGAGATTAACAAGTTAAGGAAGCCTAGAGAACAAATGGATTTGTCAGTTAAAAATAGGAGAGGAGAGTTATTAAATGGAGAGTTAGAGGTATTGGGAAGATGGAGGGAATATTTTGAGGAATTGTTAAATGTTGATGAAGATAGGGAAGCTGTGATTTCGTGTATAGGGCAAGGAGGAATAACATCTTGTAGGAGTGAGGAAGAGCCAGTTGTGAGTGTGGGGGAAGTTCGTGAGGCAGTAGGTAAAATGAAAGGGGGTAAGGCAGCCGGGATTGATGGGATAAAGATAGAAATGTTAAAAGCAGGTGGGGATATAGTTTTGGAGTGGTTGGTGCAATTATTTAATAAATGTATGGAAGAGGGTAAGGTACCTAGGGATTGGCAGAGAGCATGCATAGTTCCTTTGTATAAAGGCAAAGGGGATAAAAGAGAGTGCAAAAATTATAGGGGGATAAGTCTGTTGAGTGTACCTGGTAAAGTGTATGGTAGAGTTATAATTGAAAGAATTAAGAGTAAGACGGAGAATAGGATAGCAGATGAACAAGGAGGCTTTAGGAAAGGTAGGGGGTGTGTGGACCAGGTGTTTACAGTGAAACATATAAGTGAACAGTATTTAGATAAGGCTAAAGAGGTCTTTGTGGCATTTATGGATTTGGAAAAGGCGTATGACAGGGTGGATAGGGGGGCAATGTGGCAGATGTTGCAAGTGTATGGTGTAGGAGGTAGGTTACTGAAAGCAGTGAAGAGTTTTTACGAGGATAGTGAGGCTCAAGTTAGAGTATGTAGAAAAGAGGGAAATTTTTTCCCAGTAAAAGTAGGCCTTAGACAAGGATGTGTGATGTCACCGTGGTTGTTTAATATATTTATAGATGGGGTTGTAAGAGAAGTAAATGCGAGGGTCTTGGCAAGAGGCGTGGAGTTAAAAGATAAAGAATCACACACAGGGTGGGAGTTGTCACAGCTGCTCTTTGCTGATGACACTGTGCTCTTGGGAGATTCTGAAGAGAAGCTGCAGAGATTGGTGGATGAATTTGGTAGGGTGTGCAAAAGAAGGAAATTAAAGGTGAATACGGGAAAGAGTAAGGTTATGAGGATAACAGAAAGATTAGGTGATGAAAGATTGAATATCAGATTGGAGGGAGAGAGTATGGAGGAGGTGAACGTATTCAGATATTTGGGAGTGGACGTGTCAGCGGATGGGTCTATGAAAGATGAGGTGAATCATAGAATTGATGAGGGAAAAAGAGTGAGTGGTGCACTTAGGAGTCTGTGGAGACAGAGAACTTTGTCCTTGGAGGCAAAGAGGGGAATGTATGAGAGTATAGTTTTACCAACGCTCTTATATGGGTGTGAAGCATGGGTGATGAATGTTGCAGCGAGGAGAAGGCTGGAGGCAGTGGAGATGTCATGTCTGAGGGCAATGTGTGGTGTGAATATAATGCAGAGAATTCGTAGTTTGGAAGTTAGGAGGAGGTGCGGGATTACCAAAACTGTTGTCCAGAGGGCTGAGGAAGGGTTGTTGAGGTGGTTCGGACATGTAGAGAGAATGGAGCGAAACAGAATAACTTCAAGAGTGTATCAGTCTGTAGTGGAAGGAAGGCGGGGTAGGGGTCGGCCTAGGAAGGGTTGGAGGGAGGGGGTAAAGGAGGTTTTGTGTGCGAGGGGCTTGGACTTCCAGCAGGCATGCGTGAGCGTGTTTGATAGGAGTGAATGGAGACAAATGGTTTTTAATACTTGACGTGCTGTTGGAGTGTGAGCAAAGTAACATTTATGAAGGGATTCAGGGAAACCGGCAGGCCGGACTTGAGTCCTGGAGATGGGAAGTACAGTGCCTGCACTCTGAAGGAGGGGTGTTAATGTTGCAGTTTAAAAACTGTAGTGTAAAGCACCCTTCTGGCAAGACAGTGATGGAGTGAATGATGGTGAAAGTTTTTCTTTTTCGGGCCACCCTGCCTGGGTGGGAATCGGCCAGTGTGATAATAATAATAATAATATATTATTGTAACCGAATATGTAAAACTGGCCAATTAGCAAGAACTAATTTAAAATTAAGTCCTTTCTAAAAATTTTTCTTATACATATAAAGAAATATATTTTTTCATTAATGTTAATGTAAAAAATTTTTAATTTTGCTCCAGAAGAATCTTAGAAAACTTACCTAACCTTATTATAACAAGAACAATTTATTTTAGCCTAACCCAACTAAATATATTTTAGATTTGTTTACAATAATTTAATACTAAACAAACACAGTGAAATATATTTTTTTCGTTAGGTTCAGAATGATTTTGGCGACATTATTGCATACACAAATTTTCACTTGTCCTATATGGCAAGATGAGCGTTGCTATTTAAGCCAAGATATATATATATATATATATATATATATATATATATATATATATATATATATATATATATATATATATATATATATATATATATATATATATATATATATATAATGTGGAAAAACCACTGTGAACAAAACAGTGAACTTCCAGGCACTTTCGTGATTTCTCACATTACAAGGAACTGTAAAAACTAAAAGTTCGTTGATAATGTGAGAAATCACGAAAATGCATTGAATTTATTTTTTTTTTCACAGTAGTTATTCTGTATATTGTGATCCCCCCCCCACACATATATATATATATATATATATATATATATATATATATATATATATATATATATATATATATATATATATATATATATATATATATATGGTATAAACCTTGGTAATAAATACCGACAAGTTGATTTAGAAAGACACGTAAGCAAACACTATGACATATTTATTAGAAAACGTTTTGGTCCTGGGACCTTGATCACTTCTAACATACAGAGGTAGAAAGACATATAGGCGGAGAGTGAGGTGTGACGCACGTGACCTGAGGAATATCATAATTACATAAGAATGGAGGAACACTGTAGAATGCCTACTGGCCCATGCGAGGCAGGTCCTTATCAAAACAAGCTCTGCCTATGATGAGGACGGGTAGACGATGAAATCATGTGACTCCTGTGTTGTTGGGTTGGTGCTGCTTAAGTATCATGTATGCCAATGTTTTTGAAATTTTGTAGTTTCCAGTGTTGCGTTCTATAGTGTCGGTGACGGCGATTAGTGAGGCTTCTAGGCACCGTCGGCGTCTGAGGTCTGGTTCGGTGAGAACGAGTTGTGCCTCATTCCAGTTCATCAAATGCCCCGTGGAGTCTCTGTGGAGGACACAGGCGTACCTTACATCGTGTCTGTTAGAGGCATTTCGATGCTCATTCAGGCGGACTGCAAAATCTCTGCCTGTCTCGCCTACATATTTCTTGGGACAGAACGCACAGGGGATAGTGTAGACGCCTGCTGTAGAAGTTAGAGGTGTGGGGCTGCGTTTCGTAGTGAGGTCTTTGATAGATGATGTGTTTATGGTGGAAACGTTGATGTTACTCATAGCAAGTGCCCGGCGAGTATTCGTGGCAACATCGCCACATGGGAGTACTATGAACTGCTTAGGGGGCTGTTCCATGGGCGGTTTGTTGAGAATAGCTTGTGCCTTGAGTCTGCAATCTCAGATGAAGAAAGATGGGAACTGAAGACGTGTAAAGGCTTGTGTTATGTAAGTGCATTCTTCTTCTAGAAAACAAGGGCTGGAGATGCGAAGAACTCTCAAGAAGAAGCCAATGAGGACTCCTCTCTTAGTGCGGGTGTCTTGGTGTGAATAAAAGTGTATAAGATCGTCCTTGTTGGTAGGTTTTCTATACACTTTGAAGAGAAGTTTGTCACTGTCGGGAGATCTGCACAATAGAACGTCGAGGAAAGGAAGTTTGCCATCATTTTCGAGTTCAAGTGTAAACTTTATTGATGGTTCAACTGCATTGATCTTGTTGAGAAGGGCCTGGATATTGAGACGTCTCGGATAGAAAACCAATATATCATCAACGTATCTTAGCCAGGTAACGGTGTTGGGAATGAGGGTGCTGAATTTCTCTGTCTCCAGGTTTTCCATGAAGAGGTTGGCAAGCACAGCACTGAGCGGGCTGCCCATTGCCATCCCAAAGCATTGTTTGTAACAGTTGTCCTGATACTTGAAGAAGTTGAAATTAACACAAAGTTCCACTAGATTGATGAAATCTAGAAGAGGTAAAGGGAGGTCGTGGTTTTCAGTGAGCCTATGTCTCAGAATGTTGATTGCAGCGTCAGTAGGAACGTTGGTAAAGAGGGCTGTGACATCGAAGGAAGCCATGCTTTTGTTTTTGACATTCAGGTTGGAAATTCGGGAGAGAAGGCCACCTGAGTGTTTGAGGTGGGCTTGACTGATGGTGCCCAGAAGCGCTGAAAGGTATTTGGCAAGGTGGCCGGCTAGTCTGTGTGGTGCACTCCCTATGCCCGAAGTGATAGGCCGTAGTGGGATGCCAGGTTTGTGTGTCTTAGGAAGGCCATACAGGCGTGCTGGTTTCGGTTGACCTGGTAAAAGTTTAAGTAGTTTTTTGCCTTGTTCTGATTTTCGTCAAATGCTACGAGCCTTTTGAAGGAAAGTCTGGGTACTTTGAAGTAGCACTGATTCCGATACAGGCTGGTATGTGTTGGCATCGTTGAGAAGATTTAAAACTTTATTGTTGTAGTCGACAGTGTTGAGTAACACCACACCACCTCCTTTGTCAGAGGTTGTAATGACGATATCATCGTTGTTGGCCAAGTTCCTGAGTGCTTGTATGTATCTTCTGGGAATGACCGGTCTTGAAGGCTCAGTAGCTGCAGCAGTGATAATTCCTTGAACAAAGCCTTTTTGAAACTCGGAGCCTCCAAAAGGTTGGTTCTTGGTTACCATATCCACCAGATGTTTCTTGTTGATGCCGGTAGTAAACTTGAGCCCTAGGCTGAGGGCTTCTGTCTCGGTGACGGTTAATGTATAGGAAGATAAGTTATTTATGATTTCTGGTCGTCCCATTTCGCTCCATTTGCTGTGGGAGCACAGGTCTTGTAGTTTTCGTGATAGCTTCAATTTCTGTTGGATGTTGGCAGTGGTAGCTTGGCTGAGTATATATTCTGCAGTCCTTCTGTCAGGAGTAGGAAGTGAAGCACGAATCTGAGCGGCACGTAATGAGGCCTCCTTCTGAGGCCTCATATGCTGCATAAGTGTCTCAATCTTCAACTTGTCGGTTTTTCAAACCATTCATTACAACTGTCAGACACTGCAGCATCATGGGATCTTGTTACAAAGAATTCTTCAACACTTGTTCAACCTTTGGACGAAGACCTACTTCGACTAGTGGATGGTACCACTATGACCCCGCCTTCGCCTGCTTCACCTCACCTCACTACAGTATATAAGCCACGTCTACGGCCCTATGCTGCACATTCTACAAGATTGATGGACTGAACACATCGACTCCAGGCTGAGGGACTGATTACCTCATACTCCTCCTCTCCTTACGCCTTCCTCTTTGTATTGGACAGATGAAGCCACTGTGTGGCGAAACGTTTCCTGAATAAAGATTCCCATATGCTGCATAAGTGTTTCAATCTTCAACATTGCTGTCTTGGTTTAAGGTTGCTGCTCACCATAACCCCCAAGTCCTTTTCGCAATCTGTATGGCTAAGTTCTACATTATTTAACTTATAAATGCGAGGGTTGTGGACACTCCCGAGCTTCAGAACCTTGCATTTATCTACAGTGAACTGCATCTGCCACTTTTCTGACCAAGAATATAGTTTGTTTAAATCCTCCTGAAGTTCCCTAACATCTACGTTTGAATCAATTATCCTACCTATCTTTGTGTCATCGGCGAATTTGCTCATATCACTAGTAATTCCCTCATCAAGGTCATTGATATATATTATAAACAACAACGGGCCCAAGACTGATCCCTGTGGAACGCCACTTGTTACAGATCCCCACTCGGATTTAACCCCATTTATGGACACTCTCTGCTTCCTGTCTGTGAGTCATGATTCGATCCATGAGAGCACTTTTCCCCCAATGCCATAAGCTGCCACTTTCTTTAACAGTCTTTGGTGCGGAACTCTATCAAAAGCCTTACTAAAATCTAAGTAAATAATATCAAACTCTTTATCGTGGTCAACAGCCTCAAAAGCTTTACTGAAGAAAGTTAATAAATTAGTTAGACAAGACCGGCCTCTTGTGAATCCATGCTGAGTATCATTAATCAAGCTATGCTTATCGAGATGGCTTCTTATAATCTCAGCTATAATTGACTCTAGTAATTTGCCTACAATTGAGGTCAGGCTTATTGGGCGGTAATTTGACGGTAACGACTTGTCCCCTGTTTTAAAAATAGGAATTACATTAGCCATCTTCCACATATCAGACACTACACCTGTTTGAAGAGATAAATTAAAAATATTAGTTAATGGTTCACAGAGTTCCATTTTGCATTCCTTAAGAACCCTTGAAAAAACCTCATCAGGACCCGGCGACTTATTTTGCTTCAGTCTGTCTATCTGCTTCACAACCATTTCACTAGTGACTGTGATGTTACATAATTTATCTTTTTCTAGCCCACTATAAAAATTAATTACTGGAATATTGTTAGTATCTTCCTGTGTAAAAACCAAGAGAAAATAATTATTTAAAATCGAGCACATTTCATTCTCTTTGTCAGTAAGATGCCCATAGTTATTTTTGTTCTATAGACCTGGAAAAAACTTTTTGGGTTGGTTTTAGAATCCCTAGCAACTTTAATTTCATATACCCTTTTAGCTTTTCTTATCCCCTTTTTAATGTCCCTCTTAATGTCAATATACTGATTCATAAGATGACCCTCACCTCTTTTGATACTCCTATAAATTCTTCTTAAGCCCTAGTAGATATTTGAGCCTATTATTCATCCACTTTGGGTCATTTCTATTTGATCTAATTTGTTTATATGGGATAAACGTTCTTTGAGCAGTATGTATAGTGTTCAGAAAACTGCCATACTGATAGCTCTCTTCGTTACCCCAGTCAACAGATGATAAGTGTTCTCTAAGCCCATCGTAATCTGCTAAGCGAAAATATGGGACTGTTACTGAGTTACCGCTATTATCGTACTTCCATTCAATGCTAAATGTAATTGATTTGTGGTCGCTAGCACCCAGTTCCTCTGAAATTTCTAAATTATTAACAAGGGATTCATTGTTTGCCATAACTAAGTCAAGCAGGTTATTTCCCCTTTTAGGTTCTGTCACAAATTGCTTCAAAAAACAATCCTGAACTACTTCTAAGAAGTCGTATGATTCTAAATTCCCAGTCAAGAAATTCCAATCAATATGACTAAAGTTAAAGTCTCCTAGAATTACTACATTATCGTGCCTTGTGGCCTTAACAATTTCCTCCCATAGTAGTCTCCCTTGGTCCCTATCTAAGTTTGGGGGACGCTATATCACTCCTAAAATCAGTTTTTCATGCCCCTCTGAAAATTCTATCCAAACAGACTCTGTATGTGTTACTTCAGACTTAATACCCGTTTTTGTGCAACAGTTCAAGCGATCTCGGACTGTATACAATGCCACCCCACACCCCTTCCCGATACTTCTATCAACTTGGAACAATTTAAAACCCTGAATGTGACATTCCGCAGGCATGTCCCGACTTTTTGAATTAAACCACGTCTCAGTTAAGGCAAATACATCAATGTTACCTGCACTAGCAACTAATCTCAACTCGTCCATCTTATTCCTAGCACTACAGCTATTAGCATAATGAACATTGAAAGACTCTCCTTTCTCTTTACCCTTCCTCCTCATTTCTGTTTTTCTATTAAACCTATTACTGTCTTTATCACCCAGTGTCACTGGCTTTTCAATATCTACCTCGTTCTGCTTATTACTAGTTCCCCTAGAACTCATAATATTACTACACTGGGACTTCACTGTTTTCCTGCCAAAACCCATACCACTAACTATTCCTTGTTTAAAGTCCTAACAGCTCCCTCCACTGCAGTTGCCAGTGCTCCCACCCCAGACCTAGATAAGTGAACCCCATCCCTGGCATACACGTCATTTTTGCCATAGAAGAGGTCCCAGTTGTCAATGAATGTTACCGCATTTTCCTTACAGTATTTGTCCAGCCAGCAATTGACACCAATTGCCCTGGACAACCATTCATTTCCAACTCCTCTCCTTGGCAAAATACCACATATGACAGGGTTCCCACCCTTCCTCCTAATTGTTTCTATTGCTGACCTATACCTGCTAATCAGGTCTTCACTCCTACGTCTTCCAACATCGTTGCCTCCAGCACTGAGACAGATAATAGGATTGCTCCCATTACCTCTCATGATGTCATCCAGACGGCTAACAATATCCTCCATCCCAGCCCCAGGAAAGCAAACCCTCTGTCTCCTACTCCTGTCCTTCAAGCAGAACGCCCTATCCATATACCTAACTTGGCTATCCCCAACAACAAGAACATTCTTACCTTCCTTGGTGTCGTTCGTCGTGACGTTCCCAGTAGTCGACTCACATTTGTCGGGTAGCCCTGAGAATGTATTAGATGTTTCCACAACAGTTTCCACGGCAGTCTCTTTCTTCTTCATCGTTTCTACCTTTCCATTCGTCTTTTTGATCGTCAACTTCGTTCCCTGCTTTCCAGCCACTGACCAGTTTCCTTTCTTGACCTGAGGACTCAAAACAGGAGGACTACTACGAATCTTCTTGTTTTCCTCGGTCAGTCGCCGAATCTCCATCTTCGCCATCCTCAATTCTTCCTTAAGCTGTTGGTAAAGTTGCTCGATCGAGGGCATCTTGCTTCAATTCGTAGAGAGCGCGCAAACAGGTCTTCACAGAGCTAAGTACACGTCACCACTGACAGAGCTAAGTACACGTCACCACTCAAGCTAAGTACACGTCACCACTCCTAAAGAATTCCCCCCAGAATGCTGACGGATGTCTCTATAAGATTCCTTTTAAAATTTGCGATAAAGTTTATTACGGTCAAACTGGTAAAAGTCTCGAACTTAGATTAAAACAACATAAATATAGCATTAGAACTGGACAAGATTCCAATGCTCTATTTATTCATGCGAGAGATTTTAACCATCAAATTGATTTTCAAAAAGTTGAGAAAGTTGTATCAAGCAAGTCCATGGTTGACAGAAATATAATTGAATCTTGTTTCATAAAAAGCAGTTTTGAAAATGTGAATATTTCCTTAGGTTTATATAAATTAGACATTTATAATTAATAAAATTTGGTCAGAGTTTATTAATACATTGGGCAAATAATAAACCTTGTTCCTTGGGTAGAATATTTTGTTAGTGGAATGTCGTGAGGACCTGTCTAGTTGGACCAGCGGACCTACTGCAGTGTTCCTCTTTTCTTATGAGTCCGGTATTGTCGCGCGTCAGGTGTTTCTTTGTTGTGGGAGTTGACTGTGAGGTGTGGTCTAAGCCCTTTAATTGCCTTCCTTTGATGTATTACTTTCATAGTTCCTTGACAATGTGAGTAGTCACGAAAGCACTTTGAATTTCACTACTCTTTCGCAGTGGTTTTGTATATATATATATATATATATATATATATATATATATATATATATATATATAATATAATATATATATATATATATATATATATATATATATATAATATATATATATATATATAATATATATATATATATATGTAATATATATATATATATATAATACATATATATATATATATATATATATATATATATATATATATATATATATATATATATATATATATATATATATATATATATATATATATATATATGTCGTGCCGAATAGGTAAAACTTGCTATTTTTGGCTTAAATAGCAGCTCTCTTCTTGCCGAATAAGGCAAGCGAATTTTCTGTATGCAATAATTTCGCAAAAATCATTTTGAACCTATTGAAAAAATCTATTTCATTGTATTTGCTTATTATTATATTACTGTAAACTTGTCTAAAACATTATAGGTGAATTAGGCTAAATTAAATTACGCTTGTTATAATAAGGTAAGTAAGTTTTCTAAGGTTCTTTTGGTACAAAATTATTAATTTTTTTCATTGACATAAATGAAAAAAATATATCTTGAAACGTATAAAAGAAAATCTTAGAAAGGACTTAATTTTAAACGAGTTCTTGTTAAGTGACCAGTTTTACCTATTCGGCACGACATATACTGCACAGTTTGAAAGGATAATATTATTGGAACATTTAAGTTGTTTTTATCAGTGAATAATGCAAGAATTGTAAAGTCATTTTCCCTCTTATCCTAACTCAAATCTCGATAGCTGTGTTATAGATGGATACACTATGTTGTAAGTGGAAATGAGGGCACTTTAAGAGGAAAACCTTCATTATAAGACGTTTCACTCACAATGGTAATTTATCATGTGTCTTTATTACGTTTCACTCACAATGGTAATTTATCATGTGTCTTTATTACGTTTCACTCAGTGGTAATTTATCATGTGTCTTTATTACGTTTCACTCAGTGGTAATTTATCATGTGTCTTTATTACGTTTCACTCAGTGGTAATTTATCATGTGTCTTTATTACGTTTCACTCAGTGGTAATTTATCATGTGTCTTTATTACGTTTCACTCAGTGGTAATTTATCATGTGTCTTTATTACGCGATTGCAAACAAGCCATACCACGGGCGGGGTTAGAACTCATGATCAGTCATAAAACTCCCGACCGACATCCAGTGGGTAAACGCGTCGGTCTGGAATTTTACGACTCTCTGATTGCGAGTTCTAACCCCACCCATGGTATGGTTTACTAAGACAAGTGACTATTAAAATGATCCTCATCACATTAATTCCTTTAGGAGTACCTGGATGCTTACGAAGGGTTCTCGATCCGAAGAAATTGAGACGCTTCTCGTCTTTCCTCTGATCAAACATGATCCCCTGCCATTTCACAAGAGCTATATAACTCTTGCGGGTTTAGATTTGACGCATGAATATAAGTTTTCACACTATATAAATTACGAAGCTATTTTAGCTTCACGTTTTATCGTGGCACTTTATTTTGCGTCAATATTTACAATTACCATTGTCATTCTACGTCAAAGTGCCTTGGTTATGGTGAAAACGAATTAGAGCTGTCATTTCCTTTCTCAAATCAAACCAAATTAATTCCTATTGATGCTATATGCATGGCCCCTTGGATTTGAATTATTATTATTATTATTATTATAATCAAGGGGGAAGCGCTAAACCCGGAGGATTATACAGCGCCTGGGGGGGGATGTGGAAGGCATTCAGGCTTAATTCGGGGAACTGGAGCACAGATCCAATTCCCTAAATCAAGAGCCCCTCACCAACATCAATTAACCTTCCTTGAGGGGCTTGGATTTGAAGCTTGCCCCAAATTATTACCTATAAATTTGCTATAGTATTATTGTTATTATTACTGTAACTATTAATTGTATTTTTATTATTTCAGTTGTTAAACAGTGTTAAGTGTCGACAGATTAGTAGTCACGCAAATACTGTTATCGTCGTAAGACAGTGAAAATGTATTTTCGTGGTTAGAATTGGAAGTGTGAAACAGCTTAGCGAGTGAAGTGTTTTGTAATTTTCTTTATCCTTACTGAGTAAAGGCTGATCACAGTATCCTTCCGCAGTAGTTCTGACAGTGAGATCACAGAGTGTAGTGTTGATACAAAGGAGCTCAGTCAGTACTTAAGTCAGTAACAATACTGTGGGTAGTGGAGATCTAAACGCCAGTCGTTGGTAAACATAGTGGGTGCCATGGTGGCATAAACAGGTTTCCTCAGTAAGGATACTGGGTGTAGTGCCTACACGAGACATCTGGTTGCTTCGTAACATAGCCTTCAACACGCTTCAGATCCTGTCGCCTGGACGTTCCCTTCCAGCAGCAGGACGTCAAGCATGATGTACCACTGCAGGGGTCGTTTGCTCCTGTGGCTCCTCTTCTGCTGCTGTTCCTGTGAGTACAAAATAGTTTCACCATTGGTACAAGCAAACTCACGCGGAGCAAGTAACAGCAGTGTATATTTCGACTTTACTACGAGGTCCTCAGTAGCAGAGTCAGCTGACAAGGGCCTCAGCGTGAGGCCGAAAATTACAATATTAAAAATCTTAGCTTTAAAATCGCTATATGGGCTTGTTTGCACCAGTGACCAATTTTTATTATATATTTCTGTTTTCATCATCAGCAGTGGTAGTGAGATATTTTTTACAGTTTTTTCTGATTCATTGATGCTAGGCGAACAAGAGGAATATTCCAATATTTGTGGAGAGAGAGAGAGAGAGATATAGAGAGATCTGAATAAAATCTTGCTTCGAGTTGCAGATGGTGGGTGTACTAACAAGCAAACAGTACATGGTATGTTGGAAGATCTGAACATTGCGAATATTCACTTTCTATGTGTGTGTCTTGCCGAATTAGCGAAATCGGCAAGTTAGGCATATAAAGGTATTTTCAACCGAATAAGCAGAGTAAAATTTTGTCTGCGCGATAAATCTGCGAAAATCAATCTGTACAAATATATATATATATATATATATATATATATATATATATATATATATATATATATATATATATATATATATATATATATATATATATACATGTCGTGCCGAATATGTAAAACTGGTCAATTAGCAAAAACTCATTTAAAATTAAGTCCTTTCTAAAATTTTCTCTTATACGTTTAAAGATATATTTTTTTCATTAATGTTAATGTAGAAATTTTTAAATTTGCTCCAAAAGAATCTTAGAAAGCTTACCTAACCTTATTATAAGAAGAAAAATTTATTTTAGCCTAACCCAACTAAATATATTTTAGATTTGTTTACAATAATTTAATACTAAACAAACATAATGAAATATATTTTTTTCGTTAGGTTCAGAATGATTTTGGCGATATTACTGCACACAAATTTTCACTTGTCCTATATGGCAAGGTGAGCTTTGCTATTTTAGCCAAGATCGCAAGTTCTGCCTATTCGGCACGACACACACACACACACACACACACACACACACACACACACACACACACACACACACACACACACATAGATATATATATATATATATATATATATATATATATATATATATATATATATATATTAAAACCGGACTTGAGTCCTGGAAATGGGAAGTACAATGCCTGCACTCTAAAGGAGGGGTTCGGGATATTGGCAGTTTGGAGGGATGTGTTGTGTATCTTCATACGTATATGCTTCTAAACTGTTGTGTTCTGAGCACTTCTGCAAAAACAGTGATAATGTGTAAGTGAGGTGAAAGTTTTGAATGATGAAAGTATTTTCTTTTTGAGGATTTTCTTTCTTTTTTGGGGTCACCCTGCCTCGGTGGGAGACGGCCGACTTGTTAAAATATATATATATATATATATATATATATATATATATATATATATATATATATATATATATATATATATATATATATATATATATATATATATAATTTCATTGATTATAAGTGATATTAAATAAATTTATACAGATCTATGACTTGGTAGAATGTGGCTAAATTTTTTTTGTCTTAGGTCACGTTAAGTTTCTATGTTAGGTTTGGTCAAAAAAATAATTGATATCAATAAAGAAATATATCTGTAATAAATTCTTTTCCGGAAAAGCCCAATTTTTAGTATAGTTCGACCTATTCGACAAAGTCGGCTTATTAGATACCCCCCCTCCCAACTCGCTCTCTCTCTCTCCAAAACACACACACACACACACACACACACACACACACACACACACACACACACACACACACACACACACACACACACACACACACGCGCGCGCGCGCGTGGGTCCGTGGGGTGCAGACGTGGGTAACAAGGCTCCGAGAACCTTAGCGTTGTAAGGCGTGCAATAACAGCTAGCAGTAATCAGTGGTAGTGGAACGTCAGTGAACAATACTACGAGTGATAATTAAAGTTATTAGTTAAAGAAAGTGAGAGGAAAGCTGAAATCATAATATTTCAAAGTGCAAACCGTTGGGGGTCTTAGGCGCTGTTGCCACATTGGCAGCGGTAGGCCTGAAGAAGTGACGTCACGGCAAGTTGTGTGCCATTATACATATAAATTGAAGTGTATATAATGTGAAGTGTATACTATCATCAGTGAAGAGTGAAATCGCGTGAGGAAGCGGGATGTATGAGAATATATGGTTATAAACATCACGGGTGAAGGATCTCCAAAATAGGGATTTAAGGCCTACGTACGACGACTTCGTCATCAGCAGCTGGCAACTGTCACCGCCTATTTGTGGTTTGCATGTTGACGGCCCTGACTGGCCTTGCACACTGTTTGATACTGGTCACTCACTCCTGCAAGCTATTACCAGAATTAGAATAGAAATAGCATAGACATAGTGAATATAGTGTTGACGAGTGTGAGAAGGTAGGTGGGACAAGCTTTTAAGGACAATATTTTAAGACGGTGCGAGGGTCAAGTCCCAGGAGGGTTGTGTCAGGTCACAAGAAGTTGCGGCCAGTCATTACACCGCACAAGACACTCTCTCACACACACACACACACACACACACACACACACACACACACGCGCGCGCGCGCGCGTGGGTCCGTGGGGTGCAGACGTGGGTAACAAGGCTCCGAGAACCTTAGCGTTGTAAGGCGTGCAATAACAGCTAGCAGTAATCAGTGGTAGTGGAACGTCAGTGAACAATACTACGAGTGATAATTAAAGTTATTAGTTAAAGAAAGTGAGAGGAAAGCTGAAATCATAATATTTCAAAGTGCAAACCGTTGGGGGTCTTAGGCGCTGTTGCTACATTGGCAGCGGTAGGCCTGAAGAAGTGACGTCACGGCAAGTTGTGTGCCATTATGCATATAAATTGAAGTGTATATAATGTGAAGTGTATACTATCATCAGTGAAGAGTGAAATCGCGTGAGGAAGCGGGATGTATGAGAATATATGGTTATAAACATCACGGGTGAAGGATCTCCAAAATAGGGATTTAAGGCCTATGTACGACGACTTCGTCATCAGCAGCTGGCAACTGTCACCGCCTATTTGTGGTTTGCATTTTGACGGCCCTGACTGGCCTTGCACACTGTTTGATACTGGTCACTCACTCCTGCAAGCTATTACCAGAATTAGAATAGAAATAGCATAGACATAGTGAATATAGTGTTGACGAGTGTGAGAAGGTAGGTGGGACAAGCTTTTAAGGACAATATTGTAAGACGGTGCGAGGGTCAAGTCCCAGGAGGGTTGTGACAGGTCACAAGAAGTTGCGGCCAGTCATTACACCGCACAAGACTCTCTCTCTCTCACACACACACACACACACACACACACACACACACACACACACACACACACACACACACACACACACACGCACACACACGCACACAGGCAGTGTTACTACCGGTAGTTATTAGCAGTAAGAATACTTAGGAAGCTAGGAAGTCCTCTCTCAATGTGAACAAGGAAAATGATAATAACCAGCAACAATTAATACGTAAATCCAGAAAGGGCAATAAGTGGAGAGAGTAGCATAATTGGGAAAGATAAATGAGACTAAATTTATGCCTACACAACGGATCTTTCAACCACACCACCTACCCTCCCCCCTAACCCTCCCTCACTCACACAAAAGCACTTACACACACACACACACACACACACACACACACACACACACACACACACACAGTGGGCACCTGTGATGAGCGGGGTCCCACAGGGGTCAGTCCTAGGACCAGTGCTATTTTTGGTATATGTGAACGACATGATGGAAGGGTTAGACTCAGAAGTGTCCCTGTTTGCAGATGTTGTGAAGTTAATGAGGAGAATTAAATCTGATGAGGACCAGGCAGGACTTCAAAGAGACCTGGACAGACTGGACACCTGGTCCAGCAAATGGCTTCTCGAATTTAATCATGCCAAATGCAAAGTCATGAAGATAGGGGAAGGGCACAGAAGACCACAGACAGAGTATAGGCTAGGTGGCCAAAGACTGCAAACCTCACTCAAGGAGAAAGATCTTGGGGTGAGTATAACACCGAGCATGTCTCTGGAAGCACACATCAATCAGATAACTGCTGCAGCATATGGGCGCCTGGCAAACCTGAGAACAGCATTCCGATACCTTAGTAAGGAATCGTTCAAGACACTGTACACCGTGTATGTCAGGCCCGTACTGGAGTATGCAGCACCTGTTTGGAACCCGCACTTGATAAAGCACGTCAAGAACCTAGAGAAAGTACAAAGGTTTGCGACAAGGTTAGTTCCAGAGCTAAGGGGAATGTCCTATGAAGAAAGATTAAGGGAAATCGGCCTGACGACACTGGAGGACAGGAGGGTCAGGGGAGACATGATAACGACATATAAAATACTGCGTGGAATAGACAAGGTGGACAAAGACAGGATGTTCCAGGGAGGAGACACAGAAACAAGAGGCCACAGTTGGAAGTTGAAGACACAAATGAGTCATAGAGATATTAGGAAGTATTTCTTCAGTCATCGAGTTGTAAGGCAGTGGAATAGCCTAGAAAATGACGTAGTGGAGGCAGGAACCATACACAGTTTTAAGATGAGGTTTGATAAAGCTCATGGAGCGGGGAGAGAGAGGGCCCAGTAGCAACCGGTGAAGAGGCGGGGCCAGGAGCTAAGACTCGACCCCTGCAACCACAACTAGGTGAGTACAAATAGGTGAGTACACACACACACATACACACACATACACACACATACACACACATACACACACATACACACACACACACACACACACACACACACATACACACACACACACACACAACACACACCACACACACCACACACACACACCACACACACACACCACACACACACACACACACACCACACACACACACCACACACACACACACCCCACACATACACACACCACACACACACACACCACACACACACACCACACACACACACCCTACACACACACACACCCTACACACACTCACACCCCCTACACACACACACCCTACACACACCCTACACCCCCCACACACAACCACACACACCACACACACACCACACACACACACAACCACACACACACCACACACCACACACACACCACACTCACACCACACACCACACACACACACCACACACACACACCACACACACACACCACACACACCACACACACCACACACCACACACACGCACACACACGCACATACACGCACACCCGCACACACCCTCCACCACTTGACACAAACACGTACCCCCCCCTCCCCTAACCACCTCTCCCCCTTCCCTAACCACCTCACCTTAGCCACCTACCCTTCCCCCAAAGCACCTAACCCCTCCCCAAACCGTCTAACCCCCCAACTACCTCCCTCCCTCCAATAACCATCCTCCCCCTCCCCCATAACCATCCATCCCCTCTCTCCCTCAAACCTTCTAACCCCCTCCCCCAACTATCTCTACCCCTCCAATAACCATCCTCTCCCTCCCCCACAACCATCCATCCCCTGTCCTCCTAACCATCTATTCCCCTCCCCCTAACCACCCGTCCCCCCTTCTGTGGAGCAACGGGGGAACCTAGAACCAGGATGAGGACAAGGGGCTCCAAGTACGAATCTGGGAGGGAGGAATGAGAGGTAGAGCTCAAAAAAAGGGAGGAAGACTTGGGAAGGAGACTATATGAGCTGGAAAGGAAGATGGAAGAGAGGTTAGCAGCAGAATGCAGAAGGTGGAAGCAACAGGCCACAGCAGAAGAAATCAAGATAGATTAGAAGAGGAGCTGAGACATCTGAAACAGCACGGAGACAAAGATATTACAGAAGTAGTATCGGCAATGGCTACATCAAACACAGACAACAGGTCTGAAGGAAGCATGGAAACTAAACTGTATGCAGAGGTCCTGTCAAACCCACATGGGGCCAAAACAAAGACAGGGAACACACTAGGACAGAACGAGAGGTTGGAAGACATTGAAGGAACTAGGACATGTGCAAGGACCTTACCAGATACCTGTGGGGGCCAGGAACAGGTGAGCAGGAAGGACAAACCAAGAAGCATAGGGGCCATAACTAGGGAAGGGACTGAAGGAAGGAACACTCCACGGGAAGGAACTAAAACAACACAGAGGATGCAATGGGAGTCACAGTGGGAGGTGGAAAGGGAGAGATCCGTGTTTGTCTATGGGCTAGACGAAGCTAAAGGGGAAACTTATGATGAAAGAAAGCAGGAGGAGAAAAAGCGATTGAAGATATCATGAAGGTGATAGGCGAGGGGGACATGACCCAGGTGGCAAATTTTCGGGGAATTGGGTGGTTCACAAAGAAAAGGAATCGGCCTCTCAAAGTAATTTTCAAGGCAGAATCAACCCGAACCATGATCCTGCAGGAGAAAGCACCTCTGAGAGGCAAGCAGGAGTTCCAGAGTGTGTACCTCGATCGAGACAGAACACAGGACGAAAGGAAGACAATGAAAGAGAGAGTTCAAAAACGAAAGGAGAAATGGGAGGAAATGAAAAAGGAGAGCAGAATAACCCAGGATCAAATGGAAGGACAAGCACACCCCCCAGAAACACCTGCAGAAGGACTCCAGCCACGACACCCCCAAGGCAATTGAACAATCCAAACCAACCATCACACACCAATCCCTCTGTTTCCACCCCCCGCACCACAGTTACAGTATTAGAACAGAAGTTGAAGGTTTGGTACACAAATGCAGATAGATTAACGAATAAACATGAGGAATGGCAAGAAAGAATCAATGAGAAGTCCCCAGACATCATAGCAGTTACAGAAACAAAACTCACGGAGACAATAACAGATGCAATCTTCCCACCAGGATACCAGATCATGAGGAAAGATAGAAGGGGCAGAGGGGGAGGTGGGGTTGCTCTGCTCGTAAAAAACAGATGGAAATTTGAGAAAATGGAAGGCATAGATGAGACGGGAGAAAGAGACTACATAGCAGGTACACTTCAGTCTGGGGAACACAGTGATGTATAATCCACCACAGAACTGCAGGAGGCCAAGAGAGGAATATGAAGAGAGCAACAGAGCAATGGTGGACACACTTTCTGAGGTGGCAAGAAGAGCTCACTCCAGCAGAGCAAAGTTGCTGGTTATGGGGGATTTCAACCACAGGGAAATTGACTGGGAAAACCTGGAGCCACATGGGGGTCCCGAAACATGGAGAGCCAGGATGTTGGACGTGGTGCTGGAAAACCTCATGCACCAACATGTTAAGGACACTACCAGAGTGAGAGGGGAGGATGAACCAGCAAGATTGGACCTTGTGTTCACCCTGGGCAGCTCAGACATTGAGGACATCAAGTATGAGAGTCCCCTAGGAGCTAGCGACCACGTGGTTCTGTGCTTTGAATACATAGTAGAGCTGCAAGTGGAGAGAATAACATGAGTTGAATGGGAAAAGCCTGACTATAAAAGAGGGGACTACATAGGGTTGAAGAACTTCCTGCGGGAGGTCCAGTGGGACAGAGAACTGGCAGGAAAGCCAGTAAATGAAATGATGGAATATGTAACAACAAAATGCAAGGAGGCAGTGGAAAGGTTTATTCCCAAGCGCAACAGTAACAACGGGAAGACCAGAACGAGCTCTTGGTTTATCCGACGGTGTAAGGAGGCAAAAACAAAGTGCAATAGAGAATGGGAAAAAGTACAGAAGGCAGAGAACACACGAAAATAGGGAGATCAGTCGCAGAGCCAGGAATGAGTACACACAGGTAAGGAGGGAGGCCCAGCGAGTATGAAAATGACATAGCATCGAGAATCAAGACTGACCCGAAACTGTTGTATAGCCACATCAGGAGGAAGACAACAGTCAAAGACCAGGTGATCAAATTAAGGACAGAAGGTGGAGAACTCGCAAGAAATGATCAGGAGGTATGTGAGGAGCTGAACAGGAGATATAAGGAAGTTTTTACAGTAGAGACAGGAAGGGCTGTGGGAAGACAGCACAGAAGGGAACATCAAGAGGGAATATACCAACAAGTGTTGGATGACATACGAACAACTGAGGAGGAGGTGAAGAAGCTCTTACGTGACCTTGACACCTCAACGGCGATGGGACCGGACAACATCTCCCCATGGGTCCTTAGAGAAGGAGCAGAGATGCTGTGTGTGCCTCTAACCACAATCTTCAACACCTCCCTTGAAACTGGGCAACTACCTGAGAAATGGAAGACAGCTAATGTAGTCCCCATATTTAAGAAAGGAAACGGAAACGAGGCACTAAACTACAGACCTGTCTCTCTGACATGTATTGTGTGCAAAGTCATGGAGAAGATTATCAGGAGGAGAGTGGTCGAACACCTGGAAAGGAACAAGATTATAAATGAAAACCAGCATGGGTTCATGGAAGGCAAATCTTGAATCACAAACCTCCTGGAGTTTTATGACAAGGTAACAGAAGTAAGACACGAGAGAGAGGGGTGGGTAGAATGAGTTTTCCTAGACTGCAGGAAGGCCTTTGACACAGTTCCCCACAAGAAATTAGTGCAGAAGCTGGAGGATCAGGCGCATGTAAAAGGGAGGGCACTGCAATGGATAAGGGAATACCCGACAGGGAGGCAGCAACGAGTCATGGTACGTGAAGAGGTATCACAGTGGACGCCTGTTACGAGCGGGGTCCCACAGGGGTAAGTTCTAGGACCAGTGCTATTTTTGATATATGTGAACGACATGATGGAAGGAATAGACTCTGAAGTGTCCCTGTTCGCAGATGACGTGAAGTTGATGAGAAGAATTAAATCGGACGAGGATGAGGCAGGACTGCAAAGAGACCTGGACAGGCTGGACATGTGGTCCAGTAACTGGCTTCTCGAATTCAATCCAGCCAAATGCAAAGTCATGAAGATTGGGGAGGGGCAAAGAAGACCGCAGACAGAGTATAGGCTAGGTGGACAAAGACTACAGACCTCACTCGGGGAGAAAGTCCTTGGGGTGACCATAACACCGAGCACATCTCCGGAGGCACACATCAACCAAATAACCGCTGCAGCATACGGGCGTCTGGCAAACCTGAGAATAGCGTTCCGATACCTTAATAAGGAATCGTTCAAGACACTGTACACTGTGTATGTAAGGCCCATACTGGAGTATGCAGCACCTGTCTGGAACCCACACCTGGTCAAGCACGTCAGGAAGTTAGAGAAAGTGCAAAGGTTTGCAACAAGGCTAGTCCCAGAGCTCAAGAGAATGTCGTACGAGGAAAGGTTAAGGGAAATCGGACTGACGACACTGGAGGACAGAAGGGTCAGGGGAGACATGATAACGACATACAAGATACTGCGGGGAATAGACAGGGTGGACAGAGATAGGATGTTCCAGAGAGGGGACACAGGGACAAGGGGTCACAACTGGAAGCTGAAGACTCAGACGAGTCACAGGGACGTTAGGAAGTATTTCTTCAGTCATAGAGTTGTAAGCAAGTGGAATAGCCTAGCAAGTGAAGTAGTGGAGGCAGGAACCATACATACTTTTAAGAAGAGGTATGACAAAGCTCAGGAAGCAGAGAGAGAGAGGACCCAGTAGTGATCAGTGAAGAGCGGGGCCAGGAGCTGAGTCTCGACCCCTGCAACCACAATTAGGTGAGTACAATTAGGTGAGTACACACAGTGACCAGCTAGGTGAGTACAACTAGGTGAGTACACACACACAGGATCTATGACTCGACCCCTGCAACCACAGTCTTTACCACAGACCAGCTAGACTAGACCTAGTTTCCATCCAACAAGGTCACGTGGGGTGTCGAAAACCGCTGACTTCAGGAAGTGGAGAAAAGGAGACATCCGTGAGCGAACGGATGGATTCCTGGATACATGAACCTGGGGAAGGCTGGAGGCGAGGCTGACCTTAGGGAAGTGAGGAAGGGGAAGCATCCGGAGGCGGATGGATGGATTTCTAGATGAACCTGAGGAAGGCGAGAGTACTGGTTGTTGAGGCAGACTCTGGGGAAGGGAGAATATCGGAGGTGGAACTGGTGTCCGTCAACAAGACTCACAAAATCGTAATGACACGATTGCAAACAAACCATGCCACGGGTGGGGTTAGAACCCGCGGTCAGTCTCAAAAACTCCAGACCGACGCGTTAGCCACTGGGCGAGTTAGCTTTAATTAGATTCATCCAACCAGGTATATTTCTACACCACAGGAAGGTTAGCATAGGCACCACTGTGACCACAATTGCAAGTTTTTACAGACGACTCTCCCGCTAGCATGGCCGTGACGAACTCTAGCTCAAGTCCCCTCAAAGCCGAAAACGAGACTCACGAAATCGTAATGACACGATTTGAAACAAACCATACCACGGGTGGTGTAGAAATATACCTAGTTGGATGACTCCTTTTGAAGCTAGCTGGTCCTGTGGCTAACGCGACAGTCTGGATTTTTGACTGATAGCGGGTTCTAACCCCAGCCGTGGTATGGTCCATTAACAAGCTGAAGACGGCCGCCTCAACTCCCGAAATAACTCTCCCGGTTATATAATAACTGTAATAAATATCTCTTCTCTGCCTGACTCTCACTTCCGCTTCCCACGATGTTGAACTTAAATATAATTTTCACTCACCAAATATCCAGGTAAGTGTATATTAAATACTCTATAATGTTATGTAAGTAATTAATGTTGCGCTAAACCCATGTGGGTCAGTAAGCGAAACAAGTCGTGGAGGTTTGATCCTTCGTTTGCTGGGCCAGACAGACTCTCTTCCTTTTCGTACTAAACTATTCTCCCATATTCTTCCATTAGATTTTTTTTTGTACTCGACTATTTGTGGATGCAGGGGTCGAGTCACAGCTCTTTGTGTGTGTGTGTGTGTGTGTGTGTGTGTGTGTGTGTGTTCTTACCTATTTTTAGTTGCAGGGGTTTAGTCAGCTCCTGGTGTGTATGTGTGTAATCACCTAATTGTGGTTGCAGGGGTCGATTCGTGTATGTGTACTCACCTATTTGTGGTTGCAGGGGTCGAGTCTCAGCTCTTTGTGTGTGTGTATGTGTGTGTGTGTGTGTGTGTGTGTGTGTGTGTGTGTGTGTGTGTGTCTGCGTGTGTGTGTTCTTACCTATTTTTAGTTGCAGGGGTTGAGTCAGCTCCTGGTGTGTGTGTAATCACCTAATTGTGGTTGCAGGGGTCGATTCGTGTATGTGTACTCACCTATTTGTGGTTGCAGGGGTCGAGTCTCAGCTCCTGGCCCCGCCTCTTTACTCATCGCTACTAGGTCCTCTCTTTTCCTGCTCCATGAACTTTATCATACCTCGTTTTAAAGCTATATATGGTTCCTGCCTCCACTACCTCACTTTCCAGACTATTCCACTTCCTGACACCTCTGTGACTGAAGAAATAGTTCCTAACATCCCTTTGACTCATCTGGGTCTTCAACTTCCAATTGTGACCCCTTGTTTCTGTGTCCCTTCAGTGAAACATCCTGTCTTTGTCCATCTTATCTATTCTTCGCAATATTTTGTATATCGTTATCATGTCTCCTCTAACTCTCCTGTCCTCCAGTATCGTCAAGCCTATTTCCCTTAACCTTTCTTCGTGTGTGTGTGTGTGTGTGTGTGTGTGTGTGTGTGTGTGTGTGTGTGTGTGTGTGTGTGTGTGCGTGCGCGTGCGTGTGTGCGTGTGTGCGCGTGTGCGTGCGCGTGTGCTGGATAGTAGTGTATGACCTTGCTGAGCGGCAAGAAAGCGGACGTGTATATTTCCTGTTTGCTTTGACGTTATTGGTGCACAAAATCGTGTGACCAGGCATGGTAATTTGATTGGTTTGTTTTGTGGATTAGGAAGGAATACTAATACAAGCGTAAATAATTCGTTTGTCCCATGAATCCAGAGAAGAGAGATACATTAATGCAGGGAATGTTCATGTTCCATATGTCATGGCTTTTTCAGAATCCATAAATAACCGGCACATAGGAGAGAGAAGCTTACGACGATATTTCGTTCCAATTTGGACCATTTACAAGTCACAGTAGCACACAAGAGTGAGGATCCCTCGTCGTACGCTTCTCTTTCCCATGTGCGGGTTTAATGTGTATTGTTCCAGTCACGGTATTGTGCCTTTTTGTTCTGTCCAAGAATGACTGATTTAGGTCAATAATCATTCATTTCTATATACTTTCGTCACCCTATTCCAGTGAAGGAAAATTTTTTCTTCACTCGTGAACAGAAGTTACTCCAGAGGTTTTTTCTAAGTACCACTTCCAACATTCATTTAGGTCACTGTCCCGGGTGTCTTTTGTCTCCTCACAAAAATCTACCCAAGACTTTGCTGTCCTTACCTCACTAATGAGTCGACTGCAGTAAAAAAAAAAACTTTCCAAAAATGCCCCAAACTTGTCTCCCCTTAACTCATTCTCTGACCACCCCACTAATGAGTTGACAGCAAAAGAAAACCCACTGACACAAATCTGGCCACCTCTCAATAAACTCTCTCCCCCTACCTCGTTCCACCTTCCCACCTCCACACTTTTCCACTTTCACACTTTTCCTCTTCCACCCTCACTCCACCTCTCAATAATTTCGTCAGAAAGATACCTATTGAATATTTCACAATCGACTTGTGGGTAATGCAACATCAAAAGGGCTCTTGCGCATTGATCGAAGTAATGAAATTATATTTTTCGAGATTATTTTCGGGCAAGAGACAAGATCAAGAATGAGTAACTACCATAATTTTTAAAGGGGTAGACCGGTAAGCCAGCAGAAGGCCTCGGTCAGATGACCAAAAGCTCCAACGGCGGCGCTTCAGGAAACACTTGTTCTGTTTCCTGATAAACCTAACCTAACCTAGATAAATATTCCATTCTCATAGTGAGAAAGCATTGTTCCACCCGTAGTGTAAATTTGGTTACCAGAATCACCATAGAAATGTTTCTAGCTTCACCAATGGAGGAATAACATAAGAAGCCTCTGTACTGCCATTGTATTTTCAAATCTACAAAGAAGGAATGAATTAAAAAGCTTACAGCTTTACCATTCAAGGTTTTATTCGATAAATCTTCATAAAAGACTGGTACTGTCAAGGCTCACATTTGCATAATCTATTCTGATAAATATTCAAATCTAAGACGTACTTTATTCATAATTATGTTAGGTAAATGGACACAGACGCAACTAATACGACATTTTATTGTGGCAACGTTGCCACAACGTTGTTGACACTGAACTATAGACGCTTACATCAGCATCACCCTGGGCTGACAGTGTACTGTCGACGCTTACATCAGCATCACCCTGGGCTGACACTGTACTGTCGACGCTTACATCAGCATCACCCTGGGCTGACACTGTACTGTCGACGCTTACATCAGCATCACCCTGGGCTGACACTGTACTGTCGACGCTTACATCAGCATCACCCTGGGCTGACACTGTACTGTCGACGCTTACATCAGCATCACCCTGGGCTGACACTGTACTGTCGACGCTTACATCAGCATCACCCTGGGCTGACACTGTACTGTCGACGCTTACATCAGCATCACCCTGGGCTGACACTGTACTGTCGACGCTTACATCAGCATAACCCTGGGCTGACACTGTACTGTCGACGCTTACATCAGCATAACCCTGGGCTGACACTGTACTGTCGACGCTTACATCAGCATCACCCTGGGCTGACACTGTACTGTCGACGCTTACATCAGCATCACCCTGGGCTGACACTGTACTGTCGACGCTTACATCAGCATCACCCTGGGCTGACACTGTACTGTCGACGCTTACATCAGCATAACCCTGGGCTGACACTGTACTGTCGACGCTTACATCAGCATCACCCTGGGCTGACACTGTACTGTCGACGCTTACATCAGCATCACCCTGGGCTGACACTGTACTGTCGACTCTTACATCAGCATAACCCTGGGCTGACACTGTACTGTCGACGCTTACATCAGCATAACCCTGGGCTGACACTGTACTGTCGACGCTTACATCAACATCACCCTGGGCTGACACTGTACTGTCGACGCTTACATCATCACCCTGGGCTGACACTGTACTGTCGACGCTTACATCAACATCACCCTGGGCTGACACTGTACTGTCGACGCTTACATCAGCATAACCCTGGGCTGACACTGTACTGTCGACGCTTACATCAGCATAACCCTGGGCTGACACTGTACTGTCGACGCTTACATCAGCATAACCCTGGGCTGACACTGTACTGTCGACGCTTACATCAGCATAACCCTGGGCTGACACTGTACTGTCGACGCTTACATCAGCATCACGCTGGGCTGACACTGTACTGTCGACGCTTACATCAGCATAACCCTAGGCTGACACTGTACTGTCGACGCTTACATCAGCATCACCCTGGGCTGACACTGTACTGTCGACGCTTACATCAACATCACCCTGGGCTGACACTGTACTGTCGACGCTTACATCAGCATAACCCTGGGCTGACACTGTACTGTCGACGCTTACATCAGCATCACCCTGGGCTGACACTGTACTGTCGACGCTTACATAAGCATAACCCTGGGCTGACACTGTACTGTCGACGCTTACATCAGCATAACCCTGGGCTGACACTGTACTGTCGACGCTTACATCAGCATCACGCTGGCCTGACACTGTACTGTCGACGCTTACATCAGCATCACCCTGGGCTGACACTGTACTGTCGACGCTTACATCAGCATCACCCTGGGCTGACACTGTACTGTCGACGCTTACATCAACATCACCCTGGGCTGACACTGTACTGTCGATGCTTACGTCAGCATAACCCTGGGCTGACACTGTACTGTCGACGCTTACATCAGCATCACCCTGGGCTGACACTGTACTGTCGACGCTTACATCAGCATAACCCTGGGCTGACACTGTACTGTCGATGCTTACATCAGCATAACCCTGGGCTGACACTGTACTGTCGACGCTTACATCAGCATCACCCTGGGCTGATACTGTACTGTCGACGCTTACATCAGCATCACCCTGGGCTGACACTGTACTATCGACGCTTACATCAGCATCACCCTGGGCTGACACTGTACTGTCGACGCTTACATCAGCATAACCCTGGGCTGACACTGTACTGTCGACGCTTACATCAGCATCACCCTGGGCTGACACTGTACTATCGACGCTTACATCAGCATCACCCTGGGCTGACACTGTACTGTCGACGCTTACATCAGCATAACCCTGGGCTGACACTGTACTGTCGACGCTTACATCAGCATAACCCTGGGCTGACACTGTACTGTCGACGCTTACATCAGCATCACCCTGGGCTGACACTGTACTGTCGACGCTTACATCAGCAACACCCTGGGCTGACACTGAACTGTCGACGCTTACATCAGCATAACCCTGGGCTGACACTGTACTGTCGACGCTTACATCAGCATCACCCTGGGCTGACACTGTACTGTCGACGCTTACATCAGCATAACCCTGGGCTGACACTGTACTGTCGACGCTTACATCAGCATAACCCTGGGCTGACACTGTACTGTCGCCGCTTACATCAGCATCACCCTGGGCTGACACTGTACTGTCGACGCTTACATCAGCATCACCCTGGGCTGACACTGTACTGTCGACGCTTACATCAGCATAACCCTGGGCTGACACTGTACTGTCGACGCTTACATCAGCATCACCCTGGGCTGATACTGTACTGTCGATGCTTACATCAGCATCACCCTGGGCTGACACTGTACTATCGACGCTTACATCAGCATCACCCTGGGCTGACACTGAACTGTCGACGCTTACATCAGCATAACCCTGGGCTGACACTGTACTGTCGACGCTTACATCAGCATCACCCTGGGCTGACACTGTACTATCGACGCTTA
Source organism: Cherax quadricarinatus (assembly GCF_038502225.1). Taxonomy (NCBI): domain Eukaryota; kingdom Metazoa; phylum Arthropoda; class Malacostraca; order Decapoda; family Parastacidae; genus Cherax; species Cherax quadricarinatus. The sequence goes on along the minus strand of NC_091363.1, from coordinate 14,737,996 downwards.
CATCAGCATCACCCTGGGCTGACACTGTACTGTCGACGCTTACATCAGCATAACCCTGGGCTGACACTGTACTGTCGACGCTTACATCAACATCACCCTGGGCTGACACTGTACTGTCGACGCTTACATCAGCATCACCCTGGGCTGACACTGTACTGTCGACGCTTACATCAGCATAACCCTGGGCTGACACTGTACTGTCGACGCTTACATCAGCATCACCCTGGGCTGACACTGTACTGTCGACGCTTACATCAGCATATCCCTGGGCTGACACTGTACTGTCGACGCTTACATCAGCATCACCCTGGGCTGACACTGTACTGTCGACGCTTACATCAGCATAACCCTGGGCTGACACTGTACTGTCGACGCTTACATCAGCATCACCCTGGGCTGACACTGTACTGTCGACGCTTACATCAGCATAACCCTGGGCTGACACTGTACTGTCGACGCTTACATCAGCATAACCCTGGGCTGACACTGTACTGTCGACGCTTACATCAGCATAACCCTGGGCTGATATGTCTAACACTCAAATCACTGAACTAATAAAATAAGTCACCTAGCATAACCTACATTCTTTCCTCTAAAAATTATATAATGCCTGACAATTTAGCCACATTCTGGGACAGGTCTTAATTATCTAAATGAGTTAAAATATAAAATATCTTGGTTTAGAAAGACACGTAAGCAAACACTATAACATATTTATTAGAAAACGTTTCGGTCCTGGGACCTTGATCAAGAAGTGATCAAGGTCCCAGGACCGAAACGTTTTCTAATAAATATGTTATAGTGTTTGCTTACGTGTCTTTCTAAACCAACTTGTCGGTATTTATTACCAAGGTTTATACCATAAAATATCTTAAATATGTGCCAGACAACTGCCAGTGAGTAACATTGTTAACATAAGAACGAAGGAACACAGCGGAAGGCCTACTGACCCATGCTGGAAAGTCCAATTCACAAGCATCCATACCCACACATATACTCGTCCAACCTATATTTAAAGCAACCCAAAATTGTTGCCTCTGTGACGGTTTTCTTGGAGTTTGCACCACTCATCAACAACTCTATTGCCAAACCGGTACTTTCCAATATGCTTTCTAAATCTAAATGAGAACATAAGAACATAAAGGAAGAACACTGCAATAGGCCTGTTGGCCCATACTAGGCAGGTCCTTTACAAATCCAAATCACTAACAGAATAAATTTCTCCAACTTGAACCCATTGCTGCAAGTCCTGTCTTAGTCACATCAACACGTTATTTATATTCTCATCATTCCTGCTTTCAATTTGTACACTTTAATCATATCTTCCCTGAGTGTACAATTTGTACACTTCAATCATATCTTCCCTGAGTGTACAATTTGTACATTTCAATCATATCTTCCCTGAGTGTACAATTTGTACATTTCAATCATATCTTCCCTGAGTGTACAATTTGTACACTACAATCATATCTTCCCTGAGTGTACAATTTGTACACTACAATCATATCTTCCCTGAGTGTACAATTTGTACACTTCAATCATATCTTCCCTGAGTGTACAATTTGTACACTTCAATCATATCTTCCCTGAGTGTACAATTTGTACACTACAATCATATCTTCCCTGAGTGTACAATTTGTACACTACAATCATATCTTCACTGAGTGTACAATTTCTACACTTCAATCATATCTTCCCTGAGTGTACAATTTGTACACTTGAAGCATATCTTCCCTGAGTGTACAATTTGTACACTACAATCATATCTTCCCTGAGTGTACAAATTTCCAAAGTTTGCAAGTCAGTGCCTTCAGTCTAATTTCACAGGAAAAGCTTTTAATACAAGGGTTGAACTTCGTCATTGTTCTCTGTATATTTTTGAGCACATGACCACCCTGTAATATATAATATATAAAGTTCTGTTGTACATGAATGTTATACAATGACTCAAGAAATCGTAATGACACGATTGCAAACAAACAATACCCCCGGCAGGGATTGAACCCGCGGCTAACGCGACGGGCTGGAGTTTTGAGACTCTATGACCGCGGGTTCAATCCCGGCCGGGGGTATGGGATGGAATGTTATACAATACCGACGAGATGAAGAATTAGACACGTGTATAACATCTGGGTATCTATATTTGTAGACGTTTTGCCATCCAGTGGTTTTATCAATACATGGATATAATGTGAAGACTGTAGAACAATATACAAAAGATGGGGTAATCAGTCCTTCAGCCTTAGCGTTGAAGAGCGCCGTTTAAAGACTCTGAAAGAGGCTATAAGCTTGGCGCTTATATACTGACGTCAGGTGAGATCCATGTGTTGTACTGACAGAGCCACTATATGGCGAAATGTTTACAAAGATACCCAGATGTTGCACATGTGTCAGATTCATCACAAAGTTCAGGTATTACCTTTGTATTTCAATTATTTATGATTCTCTATGAAGCTAACAGTCCTATTATCTTCATTACAAACACTTAAGCACTGTTGTCTTAGCTTCAAATTTCTGCTAATCATAACTCCTAGAGCCTTTTCGTGCTGTTTAGCTTATAATTTCCATAGTTTTTATCGTTTTCTAGGAATAGAACCTTACACTTATCTAAAATGAACCACATCTACAACTTATTCGACCACATCTAGGTCATCCTGCACCTGACACACTCATACAAGCCTATGTATGACTAACAAGGCATGTAGGTAAGTATGAGGTAGTGGTCATACATGTATTTATAGATGCCTGTACGTATTAGCAAAGCAAAAAAATAACTAGAAAACATTCTTTTCCGTATAGGAAAAACTGGTCATTTGAAATTAACTCCTTTCTAAAATTTTCTCTTATACGTTTAAAGAAATATTTTTTTTTTCATTTATGTTAACGTAATAATTAATAATTTTCTACCAAAAGAACCTTAGAAAACTTACCTAACCATATTATAATAAGGGCACTTTAACTTAGCCTAATCCAACTAAATATATTTGAGGTAATTTTTCAATAATATATATAATACAATATATAGTTATATAATATATATATATTTATATATATATATATATATATATATATATATATATATATATATATATATATATATATATACATATATATATATATAATATATATTTACTTCTGATGCAATAAGATTATAGTAAACAGGTGACACCACAATATCCAAAAATAACCAAAATTTCACGCGTTTACGTGATTTCTCACATTATCAAGGAAACACTTGGAATTCCACTATTTTCTTCACTGTGGTTATTTTGTATATTTTACATCTGAAGATACATAATCCCACAGTACTCTACATTACGTAGACTAGTGCACAAATACTCTGTATTCTTCCTTCAGTATCAGAGATTACAATACGCCTCTTGGCCATTCTAATTCAAAATAATAATTATACCTGGATGTTTTGCAGACTATTCAAAAAAATAGTTAATATAAATTACTTAACAGTTGAGAAAAAATATTAAGCATGAAAATGTCGGTATACATTTATTTCCACCAAATAATGTGCATAATATACCACACTGTATATAACATGATATAATGTATATAACATGATATACTGTACATAACAATGTATATAATATGTTGTACATAACCTAATGTATATAGCATGATGTACTGTACATGTACACTACATAGCATTATATATTGTACATAAAATAATATACTGTATATAGTGATATAACTCAGGAAATCGTAATGACACGATTGCAAACAAACGCGAGGGTCTGGAGTTTGGAGACTCTCTGAGCGCGGGTTCAAACCCCACCCTAGGTATGCTTTGTTTATAGAGTGATATACTGTGTGTAGTATAATGCAATGCGAGGGAAGGTTGTAAAAAAAATCGTCTGAGCTACTGTGTCCTTGTCCTTACTACCGCTACTCCTCTTGTTTGGAGAAAATTTCTGCAGGAAGGGGGTATCGCCCCGCCTTCAGCCCTGAGGGGCCCAGCCCTCTCAGAAGGGGCAAGGACGCGGCTGCAGAATGTGTAGTCGACATCAAGCTAAGTCCCATACAGTTCACTTATTATATGACCAGCTAACGCGACGGTCTGGAGTTTTGAGACTCTCTGATCGCGGGTTCTATCCCCACCCGTGGTATGGTTTGTTTTCAATCGTGTCATTACGATTTTGTGAGTCATGACCAGCTTGTTTGTACGTCAACCTCCACATCTTGTTTTCCTCTTGCTTCTGCTCTTGCTGTTCGTTTTCCTTCGTTTGTCCTTATTTCTGGCTATGCCCATGCAAGTGTTCCTGCTCCTCCTCCTACTCCTGACTATAATTCTATGTTCTTGCCCTTGTCTTTAGTCCTGCTTCTGTCCCTACACTTAGCCCTGCTCATTCTCTTACCTCTGATTCTGCCCTTATCCCTGCGCCTGAAGATTCTCCTGATCTTTCTCCTAGGCATCCTCCTGTCCCTGATCCTCATGATGCTTCTATATAGGTCCCTACTCCTGCTGAAGCTTCCACATGTTTTTGCTCCTGCTGAAGCTTCTACATAGGTCCCTACTCCTGCTGAAGCTTTTACATAGGTCCCTACTTCAGCTGAAGTTTTTCCATGTGTCCCTGCTCCTGCTGAAGCTTCTACATGTGTTCCTGCTCCTACTGAAGCTTCTACACATGTTCCTGCTCCTGCTGAAGCTACTACATATGTTCCTGCTCCTGCTGAAGCTTCTACATATGTCCCTACTCCCGCTGAAGCTTCTACACATGTTCCTGCTCCTGCTGAAGCTTCTACATATGTTCCTGCTCCTGCTGAAGCTTCTACATATGTCCCTACTCCCACTGAAGCTTCTACATATGTTCCTGCTCCTGCTGAAGCTTCTACATATGTTCCTGCTCCTGCTGAAGCTTCTACATATGTTCCTGCTCCTGCTGAAGCTTCTACATATGTTCCTGCTCCTGCTGAAGCTTCTACATATGTTCCTGCTCCTGCTGAAGCTTCTACATATGTCCCTACTCCCGCTGAAGTTTCTACATACGTTCCTGCTCCTGCTGAAGCTTCTACATATGTTCCTGCTCCTGCTGAAGCTTCTACATATGTTCCTGCTCCTGCTGAAGCTTCTACATATGTCCCTACTCCCGCTGAAGCTTCTACATATGTTCCTGCTCCTGCTGAAGCTTCTACATATGTTCCTGCTCCTGCTGAAGCTTCTACATATGTTCCTGCTCCTGCTGAAGCTTCTACATATGTTCCTGCTCTGCTGAAGCTTCTACATATGTTCCTGCTCCTGCTGAAGCTTCTACATATGTTCCTGCTCCTGCTGAAGCTTCTACACATGTTCCTGCTCCTGCTGAAGCTTCTACATATGTTCCTGCTCCTGCTGAAGCTTCTACATATGTTCCTGCTCCTGCTGAAGCTTCTACATATGTTCCTGCTCCTGCTGAAGCTTCTACATATGTTCCTGCTCCTGCTGAAGCTTCTACATATGTTCCTGCTCCTGTTGAAGCTTCTACATATGTTCCTGCTCCTGCTGAAGCTTCTACATATGTTCCTGCTCCTGCTGAAGCTTCTACACATGTTCCTGTTCCTGCTGAAGCGTCTACATATGTTCCTGCTCCTGCTGAAGCTTCTACATATGATCCTGCTCCTGCTGAAGCTTCTACATATGTCCCTACTCCCGCTGAAGCTTCTACATATGTTCCTGCTCCTGCTGAAGCTTCTACATATGTTCCTGCTCCTGCTGAAGCTTCTACATATGTTCCTGCTCCTGCTGAAGCTTCTACATATGTTCCTGCTCCTGCTGAAGCTTCTACATATGTCCCTACTCCCGCTGAAGCTTCTACATATGTTCCTGCTCCTGCTGAAGCTTCTACATATGTTCCTGCTCCTGCTGAAGCTTCTACATATGTTCCTGCTCCTGCTGAAGCTTCTACATATGTTCCTGCTCCTGCTGAAGCTTCTACATATGTTCCTGCTCCTGCTGAAGCTTCCACATATGTTCCTGCTCCTGCTGAAGCTTCTACATATGTTCCTGCTCCTGCTGAAGCTTCTACACATGTTCCTGCTCCTGCTGAAGCTTCTACATATGTTCCTGCTCCTGCTGAAGCTTCTACATATGTCCCTACTCCCGCTGAAGCTTCTACATATGTTCCTGCTCTGCTGAAGCTTCTACATATGTTCCTGCTCCTGCTGAAGCTTCTACATATGTTCCTGCTCCTGCTGAAGCTTCTACACATGTTCCTGCTCCTGCTGAAGCTTCTACATATGTTCCTGCTCCTGCTGAAGCTTCTACATATGTTCCTGCTCCTGCTGAAGCTTCTACATATGTTCCTGCTCCTGCTGAAGCTTCTACATATGTTCCTGCTCCTGCTGAAGCTTCTACATATGTTCCTGCTCCTGTTGAAGCTTCTACATATGTTCCTGCTCCTGCTGAAGCTTCTACATATGTTCCTGCTCCTGCTGAAGCTTCTACACATGTTCCTGTTCCTGCTGAAGCGTCTACATATGTTCCTGCTCCTGCTGAAGCTTCTACATATGATCCTGCTCCTGCTGAAGCTTCTACATATGTCCCTACTCCCGCTGAAGCTTCTACATATGTTCCTGCTCCTGCTGAAGCTTCTACATATGTTCCTGCTCCTGCTGAAGCTTCTACATATGTTCCTGCTCCTGCTGAAGCTTCTACATATGTTCCTGCTCCTGCTGAAGCTTCTACATATGTCCCTACTCCCGCTGAAGCTTCTACATATGTTCCTGCTCCTGCTGAAGCTTCTACATATGTTCCTGCTCCTGCTGAAGCTTCTACATATGTTCCTGCTCCTGCTGAAGCTTCTACATATGTTCCTGCTCCTGCTGAAGCTTCTACATATGTTCCTGCTCCTGCTGAAGCTTCCACATATGTTCCTGCTCCTGCTGAAGCTTCTACATATGTTCCTGCTCCTGCTGAAGCTTCTACACATGTTCCTGCTCCTGCTGAAGCTTCTACATATGTTCCTGCTCCTGCTGAAGCTTCTACATATGTCCCTACTCCCGCTGAAGCTTCTACATATGTTCCTGCTCCTGCTGAAGCTTCTACATATGTTCCTGCTCCTGCTGAAGCTTCTACATATGTTCCTGCTCCTGCTGAAGCTTCTACATATGTTCCTGCTCCTGTTGAAGCTTCTACATATGTTCCTGCTCCTGCTGAAGCTTCTACATATGTTCCTGCTCCTGCTGAAGCTTCTACACATGTTCCTGCTCCCGCTGAAGCTTCTACATATGTTCCTGCTCCTGCTGTTCCTGCTCCTGCTGAAGCTTCTACATATGTTCCTGCTCCTGCTGAAGCTTCTACATATGTTCCTGCTCCTGCTGAAGCTTCTACATATGTTCCTGCTCCTGCTGAAGGTTCTACATATGTTCCTGCTGAAGCTTCTACATATGTTCCTGCTCCTGCTGAAGCTTCTACTCCTGCTGAAGCTTCTACATATGTTCCTGCTCCTGCTGAAGCTTCTACATATGTTCCTGCTCCTGCTGAAGCTTCTACATATGTTCCTGCTCCTGCTGAAGCTTCTACATATGTTCCTGCTCCTGCTGAAGCTTCTACATATGTTCCTGCTCCTGCTGAAGCTTCTACACATGTTCCTGCTCCTGCTGAAGCTTCTACATATGTTCCTGCTCCTGCTGAAGCTTCTACATATGTCCCTACTCCCGCTGAAGCTTCTACATATGTTCCTGCTCCTGCTGAAGCTTCTACATATGTTCCTGCTCCTGCTGAAGCTTCTACATATGTTCCTGCTCCTTCTGAAGCTTCTACATATGTTCCTGCTCCTGCTGAAGCTTCTACATATGTTCCTGCTCCTGCTGAAGCTTCTACATATGTCCCTACTCCCGCTGAAGCTTCTACATATGTTCCTGCTCCTGCTGAAGCTTCTACATATGTTCCTGCTCCTGCTGAAGCTTCTACATATGTTCCTGCTCCTGCTGAAGCTTCTACATATGTTCCTGCTCCTGCTGAAGCTTCTACATATGTCCCTACTCCCGCTGAAGCTTCTACATATGTTCCTGCTCCTGCTGAAGCTTCTACATATGTTCCTGCTCCTGCTGAAGCTTCTACATATGTTCCTGCTCCTGCTGAAGCTTCTACATATGTTCCTGCTCCTGCTGAAGCTTCTACATATGTTCCTGCTCCTGCTCCTATGTTCCTGCTCCTGCTGAAGCTTCTACATATGTTCCTGCTCCTGCTGAAGCTTCTACATATGTTCCTGCTCCTGCTGAAGCTTCTACATATGTTCCTGCTCCTGCTGAAGCTTCTACATATGTTCCTGCTCCTGCTGAAGCTTCTACATATGTTCCTGCTCCTGCTGAAGCTTCTACATATGTTCCTGCTCCTGCTGAAGCTTCTACATATGTTCCTGCTCCTGCTGAAGCTTCTACATATGTTCCTGCTCCTGCTGAAGCTTCTACATATGTTCCTGCTCCTGCTGAAGCTTCTACATATGTTCCTGCTCCTGCTGAAGCTTCTACATATGTTCCTGCTCCTGCTGAAGCTTCTACATATGTCCCTACTCCCGCTGAAGCTTCTACATATGTTCCTGCTCCTGCTGAAGCTTCTACATATGTTCCTGCTCCTGCTGAAGCTTCTACATATGTTCCTGCTCCTGCTGAAGCTTCTACACACACACACACACACACACACACCATACACACACACCACACACACACACCATACACACACCATACACACACACACACACACACCATACACACACACACACACACACCATACACCACACACACACACACACACACCATACACCATACACACACACACACACACACACACCATACACCACACACACACACACACACACACACACACATACAAAGATAAGGAATGTTGGAAGCAACTCGTAAAATGTTTGTTGGGCGTAATTTTAGTACAGTATATAAACGCGCACGGAGCCTGTGCTTACTCAGAGTTGTTGCCCTGTGTTTATATATATATATATATATTTTTTTTTTTTTTTTTTTTTTTTTATTATCACACCGGCCGATTCCCACCAAGGCAGGGTGGCCCGAAAAAGAAAAACTTTCACCATCATTCACTCCATCACTGTCTTGCCAGAAGGGTGCTTTACACTACAGTTTTTAAACTGCAACATTAACACCCCTCCTTCAGAGTGCAGGCACTGTACTTCCCATCTCCAGGACTCAAGTCCGGCCTGCCGGTTTCCCTGAATCCCTTCATAAATGTTACTTTGCTCACACTCCAACAGCACGTCAAGTATTAAAAACCATTTGTCTCCATTCACTCCTATCAAACACGCTCACGCATGCCTGCTGGAAGTCCAAGCCCCTCGCACACAAAACCTCCTTTACCCCCTCCCTCCAACCCTTCCTAGGCCGACCCCTACCCCGCCTTCCTTCCACTACAGACTGATACACTCTTGAAGTCATTCTGTGTCGCTCCATTCTCTCTACATGTCCGAACCACCTCAACAACCCTTCCTCAGCCCTCTGGACAACAGTTTTGGTAATCCCGCACCTCCTCCTAACTTCCAAACTACGAATTCTCTGCATTATATTCACACCACACATTGCCCTCAGACATGACATCTCCACTGCCTCCAGCCTTCTCCTCGCTGCAACATTCATCACCCCACGCTTCACACCCATATAAGAGCGTTGGTAAAACTATACTCTCATACATTCCCCTCTTTGCCTCCAAGGACAAAGTTCTTTGTCTCCACAGACTCATAAGTGCACCACTCACTCTTTTTCCCTCATCAATTCTATGATTCACCTCATCTTTCATAGACCCATCCGCTGACACGTCCACTCCCAAATATCTGAATACGTTCACCTCCTCCATACTCTCTCCCTCCAATCTGATATTCAATCTTTCATCACCTAATCTTTTTGTTATCCTCATACCTTACTCTTTCCTGTATTCACCTTTAATTTTCTTGTTTTGCACACCCTACCAAATTCATCCACCAATCTCTGCAACTTCTCTTCAGAATCTCCCAAGAGCACAGTGTCATCAGCAAAGAGCAGCTGTGACAACTCCCACTTTGTGTGTGATTCTTTATCTTTTAACTCCACGCCTCTTGCCAAGACCCTCGCATTTACTTCTCTTACAACCCCATCTATAAATATATTAAACAACCACGGTGACATCACACATCCTTGTCTAAGGCCTACTTTTACTGGGAAAAAATTTCCCTCTTTCCTACATACTCTAACTTGAGCCTCACTATCCTCGTAAAAACTCTTCACTGCTTTCAGTAACCTACCTCCTACACCATACACTTGCAACATCTGCCACATTGCCCCCCTATCCACCCCGTCATACGCCTTTTCCAAATCCATAAATGCCACAAAGATCTCTTTAGCCTTATCTAAATACTGTTCACTTATATGTTTCACTGTAAACACCTGGTCCACACACCCCCTACCTTTCCTAAAGCCTCCTTGTTCATCTGCTATCCTATTCTCCGTCTTACTCTTAATTCTTTCAATTATAACTCTACCATACACTTTACCAGGTACACTCAACAGACTTATCCCCCTATAATTTTTGCACTCTCTTTTATCCCCTTTGCCTTTATACAAAGGAACTATGCATGCTCTCTGCCAATCCCTAGGTACCTTACCCTCTTCCATACATTTATTAAATAATTGCACCAACCACTCCAAAACTATATCCCCACCTGCTTTTAACATTTCTATCTTTATCCCATCAATCCCGGCTGCCTTACCCCCTTTCATTTTACCTACTGCCTCACGAACTTCCCCCACACTCACAACTGGCTCTTCCTCACTCCTACAAGATGTTATTCCTCCTTGCCCTATACACGAAATCACAGCTTCCCTATCTTCATCAACATTTAACAATTCCTCAAAATATTCCCTCCATCTTCCCAATACCTCTAACTCTCCATTTAATAACTCTCCTCTCCTATTTTTAACTGACAAATCCATTTGTTCTCTAGGCTTTCTTAACTTGTTAATCTCACTCCAAAACTTTTTCTTATTTTCAACAAAATTATATATATATATCTTTCAACACACCGGCCGTATCCCACCGAGGCGGGGTGGCCCAAAAGGAAAAACGAAAGTTTCTCCTTTTACATTTAGTAATATATACAGGAGAAGAGGTTACTAGCCCCTTGCTCCCGGCATTTTAGTTGCCTCTTACAACACGCATGGCTTACGGAGGAAGAATTCTGTTCCACTTCCCCATGGAGATAAGAGGAAATAAACAAGAATAAGAACTAGAAAGAAAATAGAAGAAAACCCAGAGGGGTGTGTATATATGTGCTTGTACATGTATGTGTAGTGTGACCTAAGTGTAAGTAGAAGTAGCAAGACGTACCTGAAATCTTGCATGTTCATGAGACAGAAAAAAGGACACCAGCAATCCTACCATCATGTAAAACAATTACAGGCTTTCGTTTTACACTCACTTGGCAGGACGGTAGTACCTCCCTGGGCGGTTGCTGTCTACCAACCTACTACCTATAATATATATATATATATATATATATATATATATATATATATATATATATATATCGTGCCGAATAGTTAAAACTCGCGATTTTGGTTTTAATAGCAACGCTCTTCTTGCCGAATAAGGCAAGCGAAAATTTGTGTATTCAGTAATTTTGCAAAATTCATTCTGAACCTAACGAAAAAAATATTTCATTGTTTATTTATTATTAAATTACTGTAATCTTGTCTAAAATATATTTAGTAGGATTATGCTTAAATTGCGCTTGATATAATAAGGTTAGGTAAGTTTTCTACATTTCTTTTGGTATAAAATTATATACTTTTACATTACCATAGTTGAAAAAAAAATATATCTTTAAACGTACAAGAGAAATTTTTAGAAAGGACTTAATTTTACACGAATTCTTTCTAATTGATCAATTTTACCTATTGGGCACGACGTGTGTAAATTATACATAAACCAATGAGAGCCATTGAGCAATGGGAATAGTGTGGGCTTTATCTTCCGTCCACTAAACACTAAACATACAACACAAGCGGGTCCAGGAGCAGATACTATACCTTCACACACACTACAAGATATATGACACGTATATACTGTTTACTACACGTTGCTTAAATAAACAACTTTCAAATGTATGCACATAAAATACTTCTTTCGTGTGTATAAACAAAGACAAGTGAATACATTATAAACACAGGTAATTACACTGAGAACTGTGTATCTGCATATCTTCTTAGAGGATTTAGTAAATATTTGTGATCGAAGCCTTTTTGATAAGGTTCATATGATATGTAATCTTAATCCCTAGTTGCCTTCAGTAGGATTTAAACCTAAAACTTCCTCAAAAGTACACACACGTGTGTGTGTGTGTGTGTGTGTGTGTGTGTGTGTGTGTGTGTGTGTGTGTGTGTGTGTGTGTGTGTGTGTGTGTACTCACCTAGTTGAGGTTGCAGGGGTCGAGTCCACGCTCCTGGCCAGTGTGTGTGTGTGTGTGTGTACTATTGAGGTTGTTAGGTTTGGGTTTAAAGTTCAATTTACCTTCATTGGCCTCTCAAGGGAGGTTCCTGATGCTGGTGATAGGCTCTTGATCTAAGGTATTGGATCTGTGCTCCAATTCTGTGAATTAAGCCTGAATGCCTTCCATCCCCTCCCCTTCCATGGCTCTGTATAATCCCTACGGGTTAAGCTTTCCCCAGAATATTAATAATACCTTCATTGGGCAATAAACTTCATAATGGAGGGATTTTCACGTTTTAACATAGCTTGATACATTCTAATATCACGTTTTTGTTTTGACTATTTGAATGTGAGTCTAAAGTCTTACTACTTACTACTATTCTAGCCCTAGAACAACACTGCTTAACATTTCACTCCCACTGAGAGGTTAGAGGTTCGTGATTGGTTACTTTTGGATGGCCTCTTCAAGGGGGGCTCCTTGGCGTGGTGAAGAGGCTCTTAGTCTGAGGAATTAGCCCTGTCGGTCTTCTTCCTCAGACCGAACCTAATTACCCCCCATTCTCCCCTCCCCTATCCCATCCTCCCCTTTTTCCATTCCTCCTCCTCCTCACCCCTCCCTTTTGCCCTTCCTCTTTTTGGCCTTTGGGATTTCTCCCACAGGCGTGCTAGTTCCTACGTAGGGGAAAGGACACCGGGGTCCATCCCATTCCGTTGAGGTTCTTGGCGGTGGCGTAGTTTGCCGTGGAATCTGGATCGCCTGGGGATGTCCCGATCCCTCTCCGGTATCCCGGAGTAGCTTTGGGTGTCTTTCGGGCGACGGGTGTATCTCTGGAAGCCACCTTTCGGATTCCGGGGGTGGTGGCCGAAGGAGGTATGCTTTGTGGTGGATATCCGGCCGCCCTCTCTTTTGTCCACCGAGGTAGCTCGGCAGATGTGAGGTTGCTATCCCGGATTGCTGGTTTACTGGCATGAAGGGTAGGGTATGGCACGGGTTCCATGCTGCATCTGCGCCACTAGCGGTGCTGAGGTCCTCTTGGGCGCGGAGGGAGATTTCCGGCCCCTTCATTCCTCCTGGGAACTATTCCTCCCCGCTCCCCCCTTTTTTTATTCTTTTTTTTATTTTTATTTTCTTTTCTTCTTTCTTTTTTTTCTTAAAGACAAAAAGCAAAGGAGTAACCTAACCATGGCAGCCCTAGTCCATGAACCCACTACCCCCGGGCCCCTTCTTGATACCGCACCCCATTCTGACCCTGCCTTGTGTTTAGACCACTCTTCGGACACTCCTGATGCCCCTGTACCTCTTGCAGGTGCTGTTTCCTCACCCACTTCAGGTACCGGGGCTTCGACTGACTCCTTCGATTTGTCTGAACTCTGCTCTCCTTTGACTATGCTTCCGGCTTCTCCCTCTACGGTACGGCAATTTTCGAATCGCTTGCCCATTTCACGCCGGACCAACTCCGGTCCTACTCCTAAACGCCAACGTCAATCTCCTGATGATGCTCCTTCGTTACCTTCCCATTCTACTCGGAAAAGACCGACAATGGACTAAATTCTTTACTTTAAGACCGACTTCTTCTTCTGCCTACCTTTCTGACCATAGTATTGGCAAAGCGCTCCTGCGTCATGTTGGTAGAGATATTTCATTTCATGCTCTCAAGAGCGGTATGCGCATCGTCACTGTCTCAGAATGAAAAACCCGATGATGACTCTAAGACTGGAATAGAAGTGTGTGAGATCATTGGTGGGTTTGATCTTTCTTAGGTTGTTGTCTACTTTGTGAATGAGGACTATCGTCATTGGACTCTTCTTCTAGTGTCTGAATACTGCGTTGAGCCTTGCCTGAAGATCCGTATCACGTTTTGGAGTTATTATCGTCCACGTAATAAAAAACGTTTTGATGTACGGGATCTTCTCAACGCTCAGCGATTCTACACTGTCCAATGACAAGTGGTACTAAGATTTCAAGTTTATCGGAAACCCACCTGATCCCACACTTCTATTCCATAGTACCAGACAAAAGAGGCATCATCATCGGGTTTTTCCAGCATACCGAATTTGTGTGAGTTTCTTGACAATGTACTTACATTCACCAAACATTCACTGAGTTACAATTTCCTTCTTTTTTCACAGACTGCAAGAGAGCTCCAGATCATCAATTCTCCACGATCAACACCGCTCCCCAAAGTTATAATTCTTCCCAACAGCCTGCACTAAACGTCTAGTACTTTCACAGCTTATGCTTCTACCACTTCAATAAAGGATCTAACCAGGACAAAACCCAAGCTCCTGTTTACACTATACCCCCAAGATCTACGTAGGTGAAACAGGAGACGTTGAACACATATACCTGTAGGAACGCAATGTGTACAACACCGCTCGTTGCAACTTATGACAGCCGAGAACTCCCGTCCTCTGTATATGTCGCGGGACATCGGTTACAAGTTCGAAAGGTGATACCTACACCGCAACAATGTAGAAATTGCTGGCGTTTTGGTCACCCAGCGAAATATTGCAGATCTATGGACAAATGCCCAGTCTGTGGTGCCGACGACCATTCTAATACATCTTGCAGTCAACCTCCATCTTGCCTTAATTGTAATGAAGCTCACCCTTCGTACTCCCGCCGTTGCCAGGTCTACTTAAATGAACGTGAAATCCGTTGCCTCAAAGAGGCAGAAGGTCTCCCTTATGCTATGGCAGTTACTCATCTCTGCCTCCAAGGGAGACTACCCCGTGTTTCTTATTCTCGTGTTTCCAAACATCCCCCCACTTCTGGGGTCCCATCTTCTGCAGCCTCCTCTGTTGTTACCCCTCCCATAGCCACTACGGCATCTAATCCTTTTGCTGTCCTTGGCTCTGACGTCCCGACTACAACTCAGTCTGTTCTCACATCTTCGCGTCCTTCCTCACAAGCCCCAGTATCGACAAGACCTCGTACGACACCTAATGCCAATCGCCCCTCTACTCAGAAGTTCAAAAAATCCACATTGCTCAAATCTTCTTTGCCCCTTCCTTCCCTTCTTCCACCTCCACACTTTACCTTTCCAGTCTCTGTACCTAGTTCTTCCCCTCTCTCTGGCTCTATTACAAGTGTGGAGATTCACCCTCCTCCTCGTACTATGCCTTCCACCCCCGTCCCCTCCCAAGTTTCTCCCTCTTCTGCCACCTCCCAGGTTTCTGCCTCTTCTGTCCCCCCTGACACTTTATCTCCAGTCCCTTACACCTTCCCTCCCCCTCTACTTTGGTACAGTCCATTACTGTCCCAATCTTTACTCACCCTCCTCCTTCTATCTCCAATATGGTCTCCCATACATCTTTGAATTCAGAAACACTTGAAGCCATTTCAGAATATATTGCAGAGATTAAACCTTCAATGGACACTGATTCACTTCCTGTTCCTTCTCTTCCCTCTCCTCCATCTTCACAACCCCATTCTTCGCAACGCTCCGTTCCTTCGCTACTTGAACGTCTTCCAATGCCACCACACGTTGACTTTTCTAACCCCTCTAGTCCGTAGGTGCCTTTACCTACAGATTCCTGGTATTTTCTTCATCGCCAATAATGGCCTATTTACAGTGGAATATCCGCGGCCTCAGGGGTAATCGGGGTGAGCTTCAGATGTTGCTTTCCAGGTTTTCCCCTGTTGGTGCTTGCTTACAAGAACCAAAATTACACTCGGCTGTTTTCCAACCTATCTCAGGCTATAATTTATTGTATTCTTCGGATCCTTTCTCAGATGGGACCTTTAATGAAAGTGCCCTTCTTCTACGCAATGATATTCCGTACTGTCAACTATCTGTCCATACCTCGCTGCATTACACTGCAGCCCGTATCCACTTGAATAAGTGGTTTACAATATGTTCTTTATATCTCTCTCCTTCTCGAGCATTTTCTATTCCAGACTTTGCCTTTCCTTACCACCACCACTTCTGTTACTTGGTGATTTTAATGCCCACCATTTCCTCTGAGGGGGGTCTCATTGTGACTCACGTGGCATCCAGTTGGAGGCTTTTCTCGCCTCTCACCCCCGCCATGTTTTAAATACGGGCACTCCCACCCATTTTGATCCTCGTACTCATACTCTCTCTTGCATCGATCTATCAGTCTGCTCTTCCTCCACTGCACTAGACTTCACCTGGTCTGTTCTACCAGACTTACATGACAGCGATCATTTTCCGATCATTCTTACTTCTCCTTCCTATTCACGACCTTTCCGTAGCCCTCGCTGGCAATTTGATCGGGCAAATTGGGATCTTTACTCACACCTCACTGCTTTTAGTGAGGTTCCTTCTTCATCCTCCATTGATGAGCTCCTACACATCTTCTCGACGTCAGTTTATACCGCAGCTTCTCATTCTATACCCAAACCTCAGGCAGGCATTCTCAAAAGTGCGTGCCTTGGTGGTCTCCTGCTTGTGCTCGTGCAGTACGTTTGAAACGTGCTGCATGGGGCAGGTACCGGTACAATAGAACCGCTGAGAGACTTCTTGATTTTAAGCAGAAGCGTGCGATCGCTCGCCGTGTCATCCGTGAAGCTAAACGCACTTGTTGGCGAGACTGTTTCCACCATCACCTCTGCTTCTTTTATGAGTGCAGTCTGGAAAAAAGTGAGGAAATTGAGTGGTAAATACTCTCCTGACCCGGCTCCGGTTCTACGGGTCGCTGGTGTTGATGTAGCAAACCCTCTCGACGTTGCCATTGAACTTGGCACACATCTGGTCCGTATTTCCCGAGGGCTCCATCTATGCCCCTCGTTTCTTTCCTCAAAGTCTGCCAGAGAGTTAGTACCCTTAGACTTTTCTTCTCTCAGAGAAGAACAGCATAATGTGCCTTTTACACTTCAAGAACTAGAGGCAACGCTCTCAGCTTGTCGATCATCGGCAGCTGGGCCTGACGACATTCATATTCGTATGTTACAACATTTACATCGGTCAGCCCTTGTAGTCCTCTTACACCTCTTCAATCTTATTTGGGCACAAGGAGTTCTTCCCCAGCTGTGGAAATCTGCCATTGTCCTCCCTTTCCGCAAACCGGGTACTACAGGACATGATGCCTCCCACTATCGCCCCATCGCTCTTACTAGTGCAGTTTGCAAAGTGATGGAACGTCTCGTAAATCGACGTTTAATGTGGTATTTAGAGACACACAACAGTCTCTCCGCTAGTCAATATGGCTTTCGTAAGGGTCGTTCTACCATAGACCCCTTACTACGCTTGGATACGTATGTTCGTAATGCCTTTGCGAATAATCACTCAGTTATTGCCATATTTTTTGACCTTGAGAAGGCATATAACACAACTTGGAGGTATAATATTTTGGCCCAGGCCCATTCCTTAGGCCTCCGAGGCAATCTACCATCCTTCCTTAAGAACTTTTTAACTGACAGACATTTCCGTGTTCGAGTCAATAATGTTCTTTCCCCGGACTTCGTCCAAGCTGAAGGTGTCCCTCAGGGATGTGTTCTAAGCACAACACTTTTTCTCCTTGCTATAAATGATTTGGCCTCTGTTCTTCCACCCAATATTTGGTCATCACTCTATGTTGATGATTTCGCTATCGCTTGTACAGGCGTCATCTTATTGCAGTTTCTCTCCAGCATGCGGTCGACAGTGTTTCCACTTGGGCCACCACGCATGGGTTTAAATTTTCAAGTACCAATACTCACCAAATTACTTTCACTAGACGCTCTGTTATCTCCGATCATCCTTTGTATCTCTATGGCTCCCGTATCCCCGAACGTGATACAGTCAGGTTTCTAGGCCTTCTCTTTGACCGTCGGTTATCCTGGAAACCTCACATTACCTCTCTGAAGGCAACTTGTCACAACCGGCTAAACCTTCTTAAAACCCTTGCTCATCTTTCCTGGGGAGCTGATCGTCGAACTCTGCTTCGCCTACATTAAGCCCTCGTTTTATCGAAACTCGATTATGGTGACCAGATTTATTCCGTGGCCTCTCCTGCTACTCTCTCTAGCCTTAACTCTATCCATCACCAAGGATTACGTTTGTGCCTTGGTGCTTTTCGCTCTTCCCCTGTTGAGAGCCTCTATACAGAAGCGAATGTTCCATCCTTGTCTGATCGCCGTGATGCCCATTGCCTTCGCTACGATGTACGCTCTCATGATCTACACAACCCTTCCATTTATAGAATGGTCACCGATATTAGTAGACATTCTTTATTCGTTCGCCGCCCCTGTTTGCTCCGTCCCTTTTCTCTTCGCCTACATTCACTCTTGTCTTCCCTTCAATTACCACCTTTATATGTTCATGTAGCATCTCACTTTTTCCTACCCCCCTGGGAAGTTCCAGCTGTTCGGGTCTGTTCTTTCTCACTTCCTTGCTCGAAAGTTCAACTGCCTACGGTGGCTTCCCGCTCTCTTTTTCTTGATCACTTCCACTCCCATTCTCATGCCACCGCTGTGTACACAGATGGCTCTAAGTCTTCA
Organism: Cherax quadricarinatus; assembly: GCF_038502225.1. NCBI lineage: Eukaryota > Metazoa > Arthropoda > Malacostraca > Decapoda > Parastacidae > Cherax > Cherax quadricarinatus. The sequence goes on along the minus strand of NC_091363.1, from coordinate 14,719,136 downwards.
GACGGCGTCGGATTCGCAGCAGTATTTCCGGACAGCGTCGTGCGGGGGCATTTACTATCTTCAGCTAGCATTTTTACTGCTGAACTGTATGCCATTCTTGCAGCACTTATTCGTATCGCATCTATGCCTGTGTCATCATTTGTAGTAGTCTCAGACTCCCTTAGTGCTCTACAGGCTATACGAAAATTTGATACATCTCATCCCCTAGTTCTCCGTATCCAACTTTGGCTACGCCGTATCTCTACCAAACATAAAGATATTGTTTTTTGTTGGGTCCCTGGTCATGTCGACGTACAGGGCAATGAACAGGCAGACACTGCTGCGCGGTTAGCAGTACATGACCTACCAATTTCCTATCGAGGTGTTTCATTTCTGGACTATTTTGCTGTAATAGCTACCCACCTTCGCACCCGTTGGCAACAACGTTGGTCAACTCTGCTCGGTAACAAACTTCATTCTGATAAATTAGACACATGTGCAACTCTTGGGTATCTTTATTGAGGAAACGTTTCGCCACACAGTGGCTTCATCAGTCCATACGAAGGAGAATCTTGAAGAACAGGAGGAGAATGAGGTAATCAGTCCCTCAACCTTGAGTCGATGTGGTCAGTCCATCATTCTATTCAAGATTGATGGACTGACCACATCGACTCAAGGTTGAGGGACTGATTACCTCATTCTCCTCCTGTTCTTCAAGATTCTCCTTCGTATGGACTGATGAAGCCACTGTGTGGCGAAACGTTTCCTCAATAAAGATACCCAAGAGTTGCACATGTGTCTAATTTATCAACATGTCGGTTCTCTGAACCATTCATCTACAAACTTCATTCTATTGAACCGAGCATAGGTTACTGGCCGTCTTCTTGTCATCAGTGCCGAGGTTGGGAGACCACTCTCTCCCGCCTTCGCATTGGCCACACTTGTCTTACTCATGGGTATCTCATGGAGAGGCACCCTGTTCCTCTCTGTGAGCAGTGTCAAGTTCCAGTATCGATTAGCCACATTCTGTTAGACTGCCCTCTCTATCAACGAGCACGCAGAATTTACCTCCAACGTCGTCTCCGCTCTACTACTCTCTCTTTACCTTCCCTTCTTGCTTATGGACCCTCCTTTAATCCTGACTCTCTCATTGACTTCTTGACAACGACTGATTTACTCCACAAACTCTGATGATACTTTTCGCACTCCCCTCAGCCCTTTCTAGTTCAGTCTCTTGCTGCCCTTTACCCTTTCACCATCCACTACCCCGCTGTTATCCGTAACCTATTACTCATCCATCTCCCTTTTGCCACCTGATGCTCTCGCTTCCTTCCTGCCCTGCAGCGCTGTATAGTCCTTGTGGCTTAGCGCTTCTTTTTTGATTATAATAATAATACTTTTGGATGGTAAAGAGCTTCCCTACTGGAGAGAATCTGTCTAAAGTTTCATGAGCCAAAATAACGCTCTGAGTAGGTATAAAAATATATAACATTATAATATTACCCGACAGATAGTAATAAAATTCCTATTTTTTTTAAGAATTTGAATATATATGGAGGTTTTAAGTGTATTGCGGCTTTATTGCTGCATCCGCTTTCCCTGTGCAGTCGACAGGCTTTTATCGTAGCAAATTAAATAATTAACAGCCAAAATAATGCACTGTGTACTGAGAGGTGTATGTGTATCTCTGTGTGTGTATATATACAGTTTAGAGCCACGTGTCCAACATCTGTGCATCTTAATTTGTAAACGAATCGCCATCCAGTGGTTTTATAAATAAAAGGACACAAAGTGAAGACTGTAGAATTATATACAAAGGAAGAGGTAATCACTCCCTCAGCATCGTAGTCCTGAAGAATCTAAAGCACCGTCAGGAAGACTGATGCTTATATACTGGCGTCAAATGAGAGTAGTGTGTATATACCGAGTCCCAAGGTTAGGGATTAAAGAATTTTTGGGTGGTGGGAGACAATATACATGCAGCTTAACTGACCCTCGTGTAGTCGATAGGATTTGAACCTAATTAACCAACAGGTAATACACATGAGCCCTTTACTGTCATATTCGTGCACATAATGACAGACATTCAGCACATGGGGAGAAAACTGCAAGGAAACATTCTCTGTGAGATTAGTTTATTTTCTGGGGGAATATATTTAGTTTTATGCTTACGGTACATATATGTTAATTGCAATGTTAATGACCCAAGTACAGCCTATGTGAAATTAACCCAGTGACGAAACATCGAAGTGTAGGAGATACTTTTCAACGAATTAAGGAAAACCCATATGTAATATATATATATATATATATATATATATATATATATATATATATATATATATATATATATATGTATATATATATATATATATATATATTACATTATATTAATTCAACGAATTAAGGAAAACCCATATGTAATATATATATATATATATATATATATATATATATATATATATATATATATATATATGTATATATATATATATATATATAAACACAATATTAAAAATAAAAGCAGATTTTGATTTTCGTCTGAGATCTTCGGAAGATTTTCTTTGAGTACATTAAGTTTACCTGGAAACAGTTTCGGGGGTGAACGACCCCTCTTCCTGGTCCAAGACCAGACCAAACCTGACAAGACCAGATAAGTAGCATTTAAACTTAAAATTGTATTTAGTTACATATGTTAGAGAAAATCGTCTAGATACGATTCGATATTGTGATATCGCAATATGCGAAACAACCACTGAGAAAAAAATAGAGAAATTCTTTAAACTCTTCTCCGACAAGACTACAAGGAAGGTCTTCCCAAATGAAAAGACGTTAGTCGCCTCTGGCCAGGGTGTGGTTTCCAGTGGAAGGAATCAGAGAATGACCCGTGCAATCTAGAACAAGCGGACACCAGAATTCTAATTAACTTACAAGATGAAATGAAGTGTGACTTGTCAACCTGCCAGAATCAGAGAGTGGATAACGCACTTACTGTGATACTGATTAGAAAGTTCTATCTACTGCTGACGGTCTATCCATTTTAAAACATGTGGGTGACTTGTAACTAGATCAGATGTATGTACCGACAATACTGGGAACAAGAACACTACCAGACTGTATTTACAATAAAGCCCACTAGGAGCTTTATCAGTCCACCAGGGGCCCACCAGAGGTTTTATCAGTTTAACAGAAACAAGAGAAAGGAGATTTATATAGAAACCAGGAAATCGGCGTGTAGTACACCTGCGTGGACGAGGTTTGCTAAAAATAATAATGATTTAATTTGATAGTGGCGGGAGTATTGGTTAGGTCTGATGAGAGACAGCTGTCTTAGCATCTTAAAAAAAATCATCCCAAAATTCATTGTTATTTCTCCACAATGAGAGGCTACTTCAACAATAATAAAATTCTCTTACCAATATGTACACAAAATTTACCACACAACTTTAACCTTAAGAAATGAACCTGTGGTAAACATATTGGAGAAAATGTGTAATTTAACATAGTTGCTGAGCAACATGGAGTAGTGTTCTTGGGACATACATGAAGTTAGTGCGTGGCTCTCTCTTCTTTTAGTGATATTTGGGAATCGAATTTCGCATGCACGGGATAGATGTATATATTTTACTGGAGAAAGAGACTTCATGGAAAAACAGCATCACTACAGTGGAAGTTTACCAGCAAATTGTAATATTCAAACAACCAAACAAGTGAGATACTGTAATAGTGAAACAGTCAGTCTTTATTACCTGACAATACATTCCTCTGAATAAGGAACAAAACTTTTAAGTAAGCCGATTAGCCAAACCTTCGGCTAAACACTAGAAACAGCACTGCCACAAACCAAGAAGATGACGAACAAAATTCCAGTATTTAAGGAAATAATAGAAATAGAGATACTAAACAAGAGGCAAGTAGTTCAGTGTCTTTTAAGAATACCCCCTTCAATATCATGGTTGTTTTTATTACCGCTGTGATATCATGGGGAATCTCTAAACCCTTGAAGGTTCTACAGCCCTTGGGGAATTGGGGAAGAAATGAGGAAAGGTTTCATCCGAGAAAATTACGAGTAGCTTTTATTTAATGGATCAAAAACCCTTTGCCAACATCAGGGCAGCCTCGGTGTACAGGTGATGGAGGATATAATAGACGAGTGGAATCCTTTCAGGACACGATCTTCCTCACAGAGGATCAGAAGGAGATCAGAAACGGAAAACCATCACACTTGCCTGATAGTTCAAGGTTACATCTTCTTAATGTGCTCTGTGCTCCTAACACATGCGTCCCCTCGATACCTGGAGAGGGTTTCGGGGGTCAACGCCCCCTTGGCTCGGTCTGAGAACAGGCCTCGTGGTGAATCAGGGTCTAATCAACCAGGCTGTTACTGCTGGCCGCACGCAAACTGACGTACGAACCACAGCTCGGCTCGTCAGTGACTTAGAAAAAACAAAAGTTTTTATTTTTACACAAAAGGTTTATAATGTATACATCACGTACTTTTTTTAACATTTAGATAAATATTTTTAGTTAAAATTGAATAAGACGCAGAATATTACAGCTTGGAACGCATATCTGATTATAACACACACGACTGTCTATGGTAAACAGGTTTCGAGACTGAAAACGACCGACTTGTAAAAAATTTCAGGAACGCATTAATGATGTAATTAGGGACTCACTTGATATAACAATGGCAATTTGGAAATTTCACGTTACTGTACTCAGATTGCAACAGTCTTGAGTACAGTAATATGAGTAAAGTAGCAGGCCTGCCTGCCTGCCTGCCTGCCTGCCTGCCTGCCTGCCTGCCTACCTACCTAACTCCAGGTAGGTAGGTAGTTAGAGTCTACCTGCTTTGTAGAAAATTAGATTATTGAAGTTAAATAAAACTTGGGGAGAGAAAGTCACAAATATTGTGGCTGGATCAGTTCACCAATAATCTGGAGTGGACCAGATAGGCAGTGCGCCCCCACCCCCTTCCTTGTTGTGGTTGTTGGGATGATTTTGTGATGTGGTGGTTGTGATGTGGTTATGTTGGATGTTGTGGTTGTTATTGGGATGTGGTTGTTCTTATGGTGAATGTTGTTGTTATTGTTGCTGTTGTAGATATGGTGGTTGTGGTTGTTGTGGTTATGCTTGTTGTGGTTATGGTTGTGATTGTAATTGTGGTTATGATGGCTGTGGTAGTTGTGGTTGATATGGTGGTTGTTGTGGTTGTTATGGTGTTGCTTCAAACTCAAATTCTTTCATCACTACTACGCTCCATACTATTACGTCTACCGACACTACTACTACGACCACTACTACTACTACCACCACCTTATTACTACCACTACTAGCTTATTATTACTATACTACTAACTGTTTTCGGGCTATTTCTTCCTTTCTCACCGTAGTTATAACTTGACGTTGCTCGAGGGATGAGCAACGTCAAGTGCGAGTTTCTTAACGTTGCTCGAGGACTGAACAACGTCAAGTGCAAGTTTCTTAACGTTGCTCGAGGACTGAGCAACGTCAAGTGCGAGTTTCTTAACGTTGCTCGAGGACTGAGCAACGTCAAGTGCGAGTTTCTTAACGTTGCTCGAGGACTGAGCAACGTCAAGTGCGAGTTTCTTAACGTTGCTCGAGGACTGAGCAACGTCAAGTGCGAGTTTCTTAACGTTGCTCGAGGACTGAGCAACGTCAAGTGCGAGTTTCTTAACGTTGCTCGAGGACCGAGCAACGTCAAGTGCGAGTTTCTTAACGTTGCTCGAGGACTGAGCAACGTCAAGTGCGAGTTTCTTGGTGACTTAAACCTTCTTACTTCCAAGTTGGTGTGAGTTTGTGCGTGTCATAAACTCTAGATGGTGCATGATGTACCATGTATTGATCCAGCCACGCTCACTACTTGCCCTCTTCAGGCATTCCACTGCCCTTGCTTACACTTCCTAATCTTTGAGAGTTACATAGAGTACAGAATGCTGTATTCTCAGTGTTGTTACTTTTACGTGGCTAGGAGAAATATTGTACCTCTTCACTAGATTAGTTGGAATTTGTTCTTGGTTCATTAAATAGGAAGAGTGGATATAATAGATTTAGAAAGGACATAGGAAAGTATTGGTTCGGAAATAGGGTAGTTGATGAGTGGAACAGTCTACTTAGTTGGGTTATTGAGGCTAGGACTTTGGGTAGTTTCAAATTTAGGTTGGATAAGTACATGAGTGGGAGGGGTTGGATTTGAGTGGGACTTGCACATCGGAGCTTGTTTCTTGGGTAGCATTGAAAATTGGGATGGGCAAATGTTTTGTTAGTGGGATGAATTGTAAAGGACCTGCCTAGTATGGGCCAACAGGCCTTCTGCAGTGTTCCTCCTTTCTTATGTTCTTATGTTCTAAATACCGTCACGATGGAAAAATAAACACAAATGCAGTATAATGTGATCCTTTATTGACAACGTTTCGCCCACACAGTGAGCTTTATCGAATCACAGATCTGTGTTTATTTTTCCACGTAAGAAGAGTCTTTGTAACAAATGTTATATTTATAGGAAGTGCTAAGCTCTAGCGGGTTATTCAGTGCAAGATGTGGTGGAGGCTCGATCCTCCATCCGCTAATAGACAGAAAGTCAACTCTCGCAGCCAGAAATCCTTCCATCCCTTGTCACAGTTGTTTAACTCCTCGGACTAGTTTTCCAATTTTTTTGTGTGTAATTCGTATACCTCACCAGGTGGATTAGACCCATAAAACACTTGGAAAACAAACCTACTTGAGAAATCACTAGATTGCACCCCGGTACGGGTGGAAGCATTAAGAGGTGTTTCCTTAAGACACCTACTGTCCATGTTCACCTAGCAGAAAAATAGGTACCTGGGTGTGGGTCGCATCCTGGGGTCAAAATTTATCTAATTTGCCCGAAATGCTCTGCATAACAAGCGGCTTTCTATATAGTTTGTCACTGATGTCAGCTAAGTCTGTATACCTTGTACATGTACTTGTAGAAATAAAGATGATTTATTATTATTATTATTATTATTATTATTATTATTATTATTATTATTATTATTATTGTAAATACATCCAGTGAGAAATTTACAAAAAAATGCTGTGTGTCAGAACCATTGATCTTACTTTACTGTATGATTCATACGGGTTTATGGAATATAATACAAAAAATTAAAGTAATCTAGCCTGAAAGACAAAGCATTTTTACCTTTGACATACCTTTGAATTCAAAGAGATTTTCTAGTCCCAGAGCCCGGCCTTGGGCCAGGCTCGTCTGTTGCTTCTCTAGTCAACTACGCTATTACTACTGGTGGCCCGCTGACCCACATATCACAACCTGGTTTATGTTTCACCTGAACTCAAACCGATAAAAAATTATATTTGATAATTTAATTTAAGAAGATTACAGCTTATCCTCGACTTTCTGCCCATGATTTTTTTTTTTTGGGGGGGGGAATATGAAAAAAGTGCTAGCATAGTATTTAAGCTATGTAAGTTGCTAAACATAAACTTTAAAGTGCTAAATGGAATCACTTACCTTAAGTGTTATTAATCGCGTCCAGATTCAACAGTTAAATCCCCTCAAGGGAGGTTCCTTGATGTTCTTGATCTAGGGAACTGGATCTGTGTTCCAGTTCCCTGAATTTCGCCTGAATGCCTTCCGTCCCCCCCCCCTACAAGCGCTGTATAATCCCCACTGGTTTAGTGTTCCCCATTATCATAATAATAATAATAATAATCAATTAAATATCCTTGCCCCATTCTTAGGCAGTTTCTAAGAATTTTCACCGGAAACTAATGTTAAATTGAAAAAGAGATTAAAGGTTAAAACAAGAATTACCTTCAAAAAACTATTTAATAAATTCTAAGAAATAAGTTATGTGAAGGGTCGGAGTGAGTGGAAGATGGACAGTTTTAAAAATTAGTTACGCTTTATTTTCTTAATTATAATAACTATTTTGTTGATTTGGTAATTTTTAATTAATTTGGTTGTACTTAAAGACGAGAAAACGGTTGTGGAGAAGGAGTTAGGTGAGGTTTGTCAGGGAACAGGACAAGTGTTTCCTGACGCGGGTCTTAGTCATATGACCCGCAGCTGGAGCTGGAGAATGTTAGATGTAAATGTCTATCCAGTGGGGATAGACTTCAAGTCAGTGGTCGCAGATGACTCGTAACTGGTGAGAATACATATCGACGTTAAATGCATGAAGTTACAGGATGCTTTAGATAGGCAGCAGGAAGGTAAACGTCTGGTTGGATGCAGTGTGTCATACCAGGGGTAGGGAATGAACACGTCAGGGTGGAAGCTGTCATACCAGGGGTAGGGAATGAACACGTCAGGGTGGATGCAATGTCATACCAGGGGTAGGGTATGAACATATCAGGTTGGAAGAAGTGTCATACCAGGGGTAGGGAATGTAAAAATAATGTTGGATGCAGTGTGTCATACCAGGGGTAGGGAATTAGTGTCCTGATTACTCCTGGCAGAGCTAATTAGTAAATAACACTTAAGTGGTCACTTATAGTTTTCCACCACTCAACAAAATTCTTAACCTGAGCAAGTAGTTAACCACTTCTGAAGGGAAGAGAAAAGTGTAAATCACTCTCCTTTTACAAAGGAGTGCGAGTGAACTTTGCCTCTCGATAAATAGTTCAGTTGTGTGAATATCAAAATGGCACACAATACCGACAGGATGATCTGTTAAGTCAATGGGACAAGTCTTGGCTTTAGAACGAAATAGTCCATGGTGAAGCTGACGTTCAGGTTTCCTCCGAAAACGTCAATAATTAAGTTAATGGAACATACCCAAACATTCCTCTGTAATTTAAAGAATTTCTAGGATAAGTTTTTTTATATAATACGTTTCCAGATATTGATGCTAACATACTTTTCTTATTCGTTTCACATCATTAAGATTACACTCAACACACAGTGGAAGCAGGAATCATAAAAATAATTCACAAATTTGGGCTAATTTATGTTAATCCGATTCCATGCCAGTCAACTTTATGCAACAAGTTTATGTAATACGTGAGTTAACAGGAGTATAAGCAAGTGAGTTACGATTAATGGCACAAAAATCATAGTTTTACTCAAATCAGTTTTACAGGGTAAGAAATGTTATTCTACCTTAGTTCATTTCAGAAACTTCAGCCCGATCTGAGGTATACTACCACTACCCTAGGATGCCACCCACAATAGTAGGCTGTAACACCCAGGTACCTAATTACTGCTAGGTGAACAGGGACAGCAGGTGTAAGGAAACATTCCCAACGGTGAGCTGTAGTCATCCCTTAAAGACTGAATAGCAAATCCTGAGAAATTAATTTCGAACTGACTAATTGTATACATTTTAATGAGTCCAAGTTTTGGAATCAGATATTAACTTCATTCAGTATTGTGTCTTATATTTCTTCGCGAAGCCGTAGAAACGAAGTTCACACGCCAAATTAATTTTCTCTCTCGAGTTGAAATGATCTTAATCAAAGTAATCAAAACTTTTTTCTTGGCCCCAGTGAAGGCTGGGAACAGATAGTGATAAAAAATGCTGTAAGATTTTATTTATTACCAGATAAAATTTGGGATTAAGTACATTCCACGGAACGGGTGGGGTGTGAACCCATGGCGAGTTAGTGGTAAAACTCCACGTAAGTGCGTAAGCCACTGGTGTTTTACGACTCACTCGCCAAGGGTTTGTACCTCACCCGTTCCGTGGTTTGTAATAGTGTTATTACGATCTCGTGAGCCACTAAATACATTATTGGGAGCAAAGTCGAGCTTGTGAATGTCTCGTACAATGTTACGATACAGTGAATCACAGTTATTTGCATTCAAAATGAATTTCTGGAATGTAATTTAAATTGATAATTTTCATTATGCTTCTGGAATCAGTAGATCATACATCTTTTATTAGTAGATCATACATAAAGATACCTAACTGCTACATTTGCTTCATATTTATTGGTATTGTATACCACTACCATATTCACAGAAAGGATACCATTACCATATTCACAGAAAGGATACCATTACCATATTCACAAAGGATACCATTACCATATTCACAGAAAGGATGCCATTACCATATTCACAGAAAGGATGCCATTACCATATTCACAGAAAGGATACCATTACCATATTCACAGAAAGGATACCATTACCATATTCACAGAAAGGATACCATTACCATATTCACAGGAAGGATACCATTACCATATTCACAGAAAGGATACCATTACCATATTCACAGAAAGGATACCATTACCATATTCACAGAAAGGATACCATTACCATATTCACAGAAAGGATACCATTACCATATTCACAGAAAGAAAACTAGTACACAGCCACATTTCAAAAAAAAAACTCGAGTAAAGAGCCTAGAAATAACTGACCTAGAAAAAAGTTTGTAAAAGAAGACGAGTTAATTGATAAAGGACGACAAGAAATTATGCCCATTACTGAACAAATTGTTCCACGAGATCTTCTCTAGGGTATCAGGGAAAATACCAAGAGATTAGTAGCAGAGTCTTGTGGAAATTTAAATAAAACAAAAGGAATTCGCAGGATACTCGAAACAGCGAAAGCAATGTGATCGCACATGATACCATCATCAGTACTGAAAGGAGGAAGGAGAATCTGCAGCCCATATAACAAGCGAAGGGAAATGAGGTAATTACCACAAAACTGGAAAAAGTGAAATATAAAGCATAGATCTGAAGACCAGTTGTATTGACAAATCATATAGGTTAAGATGCTATATATTATTAAAATGGAATAAAATACCGACATATTATGTAATAAAATATTCCTATTGGTAAAAAAAAAATAGTTTAAAAGATGGGGTGGTAGGGGAAGTGGAATATTCAAATGGCTTCAGGAAGAAATCCAAATATTCTTCCTTGAAGCCTTTTTATCCACTTCTCCGAGGCTATGGGTCCCACAATTTACACCAGAGGTGGACCCCATCCTATATATATATATATATATATATATATATATATATATATATATATATATATATATATATATATATATATATATATATATATATATCGTATATCATATATCATATATAAACAAAGTCGATACGTGAAGGTTCGAGAGATGGTTTCAGAGGTGAGGTGAATGAACTACGAGGAGAGACTTGAGGAACTTAACCTAGCAATTTGAGGAGAGTGAAGGAACAGAGTCAATATAATTGGGGTTTAGAAAATATTGGGGAAAATAAGCAGAAAAGGCAACGAGCTGAAAAGAAGATGACAAAGATACCTGCACCAGAATTAGATTTTTTTCTTACCGAACCAACTGTCCTTGGGCAATTTGTTTTAAATAACTGCGTCTTACGCCGTTTCATGTCTTGTCATCTATTCTGGGGAAGAGTGGAGAAGAATAAGTTGACCGAAGTGCAAGGAGAGGTAGCCAGGGGACTTAAACAGCAGCTGAAGACGCAAGTAAACTACAAAAATGTTGGAATATGTTTACTACCCTGGCATTAAAAAGAAAAACATAAGTGGAACGACCCAAAGGACGACGTTTTAAGGTATAAGAAAACAGATGAATAATTTCCCTTTAAAGCTAATAAATAAATTTTTGTGCAAAAGGTTATTAGACCAACAGAAGTTACGCTTGGAGGCCAAACATTCTCAAACTTATAGAGACTACATATTCACTCGGTATTCGTCAGGAAGAGCGTCATTGCCCGTCGTCAGCATCATGTTGCTACCCTTGGCCGTCTTCATGAGGGAGCTGGACAGGCACCTAAAGTCAGCTCTGTCCAGCCGGGCTTTAGTTCGTACGTTGGTTTGCGTGCAGCCGACAGTAACAGCCTGGTTGAGCAGGCCATGATCCACCGGGGGGCGGCGGGGACAATGATCCCCTGAACCCCCTCCAGGTAAGTATACTCCAGGTATACACAATGGGAACAAAAACTTATTGTGTTCTCTCATATTCCATCACGATGGACTCGTACTTGGTACTGGCATCAGGCAGTCTGAGCTGGGAGACTTCATTAGGTTAATGAGGGTATCGGCTTAGCGAGGGGTCAATAAAGGTGAGTAAGGGCTTCTTGGAGTGGCCCGAGGCCGAGGCAAGGCTGGTGAGAGCCAATAATGGCCTGGGCTGCGACAGCTGGGCGCCGATGCTGGCACAGTGTGTTGTGGCCGGCTGGCTAAAGCTGTGAGGATTTGCACCAGATTACCCCTGAGAGTTATGAGTAGAAACATTGAGTGGAAAGGTAGGTAAAATATATCAGTCGGGGCGGCAGGAAAGGTAGCTGACATTTAGATGATCTGGCATTGATAGTCATTAACGGGTAGGTTCCACTCAATAAAATCTTTGAATTGATGTAGTGGCGTTACTTCTTGGAAGTAATTTTTAAGAAGTATCGAGTCCATAAAAAGTCTTATTCGCAAAACTGATTACACTGTTTCCTGGACCAATATTTACTGACCTTAACTTGAAGATTGAGACACTTATGCAGCATATGGGAATCTTTATTCAGGAAACGTTTCGCCACACAGTGGCTTCATCAGTCCAATACAAAGAGGAAGGCGTAAGGAGAGGAGGAGAATGAGGTAATCAGTCCCTCAACATGGAGTCGATGTGTTCAGTCCATCAATCTTGTAGAATGTACAGCATAGGGCCGTAGACGTGGCTTATGTACTGTAGTGAGGTGAGGTGAAGCAGGCGGAGGCGGGGTCATAGTGGTACCATCCACTAGTCGAAGTAGGTCTTCGTCCAAAGGTTGAACAAGTGTTGAAGAATTCTTTGTAACAAGATCCCATGATGCTGCAGTGTCTGACACTGTCTGACACTGTCTGACACTGCAGCATCATGGGATCTTGTTACAAAGAATTCTTCAACACTTGTTCAACCTTTGGACGAAGACCTACTTCGACTAGTGGATGGTACCACTATGACCCCGCCTCCGCCTGCTTCACCTCACCTCACTACAGTACATAAGCCACGTCTACGGCCCTATGCTGTACATTATACAAGACGACTCCAGGTTGAGGGACTGATTACCTCATTCTCCTCCTCTCCTTACGCCTTCCTCTTTGTATTGGACTGATGAAGCCACTGTGTGGCGAAACGTTTCCTGAATAAAGATTCCCATATGCTGCATAAGTGTCTCAATCTTCAACTTGTCGGTTTTTTTTAAACCATTCATCATGACCTTAACTTTTTCAGTCAGCTCATTTTCGTAATGTTCTCTAGTTATTTAACCTATAATGGGCAAACTTTATTAACCTTTATCATTAATCCGTTAAAATTGTGGTAGCTGGCTAAATTATAATTGCCATGACTTGTAGGGCAAGATACAAACAATATAGAACATAATATACACAACATAAAAATACTGTGCATAAATAAAAAAGATATAATTGAGTGGCACAAACTGCCAAGTATCATTAAGTGATTGTCTTGGGCAGTTTTAAAAACTGATTAGAAAATTACAAATAGCGGAATTTTTAAGTGTGAATATAGCCTGTTTATCATGGGCCAGTAGGCCTATTTCCTTTGTTTTCTACTTATTAAAAATTATATTTTTAGTTATCCCAGAAGGGGCACCAAACTTTTAAGTGGTTTTCTGAATTTTGTTTTCTTACTACAGCTTTATTTTATTTTTCTCGTAACTCGCGAACTTCTCATCGAATCGGCTTCAAATTTTCAACATTCCTGTACGGTAACGAGTACCAAAATCTTGGAACAACCGGCGTGTTCACGCGCCCTACGACCAAAGTTCTCCATTCTCAGCATCCTGGAATGGCTCGGATAATTCCCAAAATTCTCAGTGGCGAAAATTAAAACATTTATAAAAGGTGCTAAAAATACGTCGACGGCGGAGAGTGAAACTGAAATGCGTAGGAGCAGATCTGACGATTATGCATAAAAATAGTGCGGAATTTTTCTTCCCGTTATATCACGTTAAATAAATTGTTTATTTCTGAACGGCTTCAATATTTAATGGCTGGTGCATCTTAGGGCCATGATAGTGCTAAGTATGTTTCGTTTGTCTGCAGGCAGATTTGCTGATGTAAAACAGTGAAAAACAATCGTGAAATCGATGATAAATTAGACACATGTGCAACTCTTGGGTATCTTTATTAAGGAAACGTATCGCCACACAGTGGCTTCATCAGTCCTTACACAGGAGAAACTTGAACAGGAGAAGAATGAGGTAATCAGTCCCTCCTGTTCTTCAAGTTTCTCCTCTGTATGGGCTGATGAAGCCACTGTGTGGCGAAACGTTTCCTTAATAAAGATACCCAAGATTTGCACATGTGTCTAATTAATCATCGTGTCGGTTCTGTGAACCATTCATCTACGATCTTGAAATCGTTGGAATCCGAGCCGTAACTGGAGAATGACTCGTCCAATCGGCATAAAATTTTCACTAATAGTGTCTCCTGAAGGATCACGCCTCCATTGGCTGTTATATACCTAGTTTGCCAATTTTATTGGATCAATAGTGACGTGCATTTTTTCTTCAATACCTAACGAATGAATCTTCTGACTCAGGAAATCGTCGTGACACGGCCACGCTGGTGGGAGATTCATCTGCGAAAACTTGCATTTGTGGTCTCAGTGGTGGCCTGTGCTAACCTTCCTATAGCGTATAAATATACCTAGTTGGATGAATCTTATTTTAGCCAGTTGGTCCAGTGGCTGGAAATAAATGGTATGGGCGAAACGTTGTCAATAAATGTGTGGGCGAAACGTTGTCAATAAAGGATCACATTATACTGCATGTGTTTATATGGTCCAATGGCTAACGCGCTGGCCTAGAGTTTTACGGCTCACTTGCCACGAGTTCAGTTCCCACCCATTGTATTATATTTTCAATGCCTCTTCTGACTGTCTTCAAAATAATAACAATGCCTTCTGTAATAGGGACGATAGTCCATGAACTTAGATCGAATAGGTGCAAATTTTAAAATTTTACTGAAATGGTTCAAAAACTTGGAATCTTGGGAATCAGATTAATTACAGAGAAATGCCTTTTCTGATTGGTTTCAAACTTATACTATTGATGGGCATTATTGAAACACTGATTGTTACTTATAGTTGTGTATTTTTTTTTATTTTGTCTGCTTTAATAAACAAATTGCTTCCCAAATAATAACTAGTGAATGACTCTTCTGATCAGCTTCAATTATTATTATTATTATAATCAAAGGGGAAGCGCTAAACCCGGAGGATTATACAGCGCCTGGGGGGGGGGATGTGGAAGGCATTCAGGCTTAATTCGGGGAACTGGAGCACAGATCCAATTCCATAAATCAAGAGCCCCTCACCAACATCAAGGAACCTTCCTTGAGGGGATCAGCTTCAAACCTTGAAATTTAGACTTTAAGGTTTGAAACTGATCACAAGAGTCATTAAGGTATTTCCATATTGATTTTGAGCAGTTTGGATGCCAATTTGCTCTTTTTCGTCAGTTTCATCAAACTGTGATTTTTAAAAAGTAATATTTTTTCTAGTAGGAGTTTAGAGAATTATTAATTTACATAACTGAAAAGTAAACTTGAAAAAAATATAAAAATCCTCTTTTAAGTTCAACGAGGGGAGACTTTCCTATTTTTTCGAAATATTTTCAACACCATTTTCGTTTGTTTTACTGCAAAATTTCGTTAATATTTCAATTTCTGAGTGGCTTCAAACTTAACGTGTTTGTGTATTATAGGAAGTTAGTCTCTCTGCTCTTTTAAAAAAAACGTTCGAATTAGATTAGGGCAGTGTGTTCTCAATTGCTGTTTTTATTGAAGATTTTTTATTAGTTTACCGAAGATGATGAGAGAACGTCTGTTCTGGTTCCCTTCAAATCTTCAATGGTAATATTTAACTGCATCTTCAGCTTATGCTGGACTCTTGACTATTCCAGTCGTATCTGAGGCACTGGTGACAGGGGCTGTGGAATACTGAGGCACTGGTGACAGGGGCTATGGAATACTGAGGCACTGGTGACAGGGGCTATGGAATACTGAGGCACTGGAGACAGGGGCTATGGAATACTGAGGCACTGGTGACAGGGGCTGTGGAATACTGAGGCACTGGTGACAGGGGCTATGGAATACTGAGGCACTGGAGACAGGGGCTATGGAATACTGAGGCACTGGTGACAGGGGCTATGGAATACTGAGGCACTGGTGACAATGATTATGGAATACTGAGGCACTGGTGACAGGGGCTATGGAATACTGAGGCACTGGTGACAGGGGCTATGGAATACTGAGGCACTGGTAACAGGGATTATGGAATACTGAGGCACTGGTGACAGGGGCTATGAAATACTGAGGCACTGGTGACAGGGGCTATGGAATACTGAGGCACTGGTGACAGGGATTATGGAATACTGAGGCACTGGTGACAGGGGCTATGGAATACTGAGGCACTGGTGACAGGGATTATGGAATACTGAGGCATTGGTGACAGGGGCTATTCAGTACTGAGGCACTGGTGACAGGGGCTATGGAATACTGAGGCACTGGTGACAGGGGCTATGGAATACTGAGGCACTGGTGGCAGGGGCTATGGAATACTGAGGCACTGGTGGCAGGGGCTATGGAATACTGAGGCATTGGTGACAGGGACTATGGAATACTGAGGCACTGGTGACAGGGGCTATGGAATACTGAGGCACTGGTGACAGGGGCTATGGAATACTGAGGCACTGGTGACAGGGGCTATGGAATACTGAGGCACTGGTGACAGGGGCTATGGAATACTGAGGCACTGGTGACAGGGGCTATGGAATACTGAGGCACTGGTGACAGGGGCTATGGAATACTGAGGCACTGGAGACAGGGGCTATGGAATACTGAGGCACTGGTGACAGGGGCTATGGAATACTGAGGCATTGGTGACAGGGGCTATGGAATACTGATGCACTGGTGACAGGGGCTGTGGAATACTGAGGCACTGGTGACAGGGGCTATGGAATACTGAGGCACTGGAGACAGGGGCTATGGAATACTGAGGCACTGGTGACAGGGGCTATGGAATACTGAGGCACTGGTGACAGGGGCTATGGAATACTGAGGCACTGGTGGCAGGGGCTATGGAATACTGAGGCACTGGTGGCAGGGGCTATGGAATACTGAGGCATTGGTGACAGGGACTATGGAATACTGAGGCACTGGTGACAGGGGCTATGGAATACTGAGGCACTGGTGACAGGGGCTATGGAATACTGAGGCACTGGTGACAGGGACTATGGAATACTGAGGCACTGGTGACAGGGACTATGGAATACTGAGGCACTGGTGACAGGGGCTATGGAATACTGAGGCACTGGAGACAGGGGCTATGGAATACTGAGGCACTGGTGACAGGGGCTATGGAATACTGAGGCATTGGTGACAGGGGCTATGGAATACTGAGGCACTGGTGACAGGGGCTGTGGAATACTGAGGCACTGGTGACAGGGGCTATGGAATACTGAGGCACTGGTGACAGGGACTATGGAATACTGAGGCACTGGTGACAGGGACTATGGAATACTGAGGCACTGGTGACAGGGGCTATGGAATACTGAGGCACTGGTGGCAGGGGCTATGGAATACTGAGGCACTGGTGGCAGGGGTTATGGAATACTGAGGCACTGGTGACAGGGGCTATGGAATACTGAGGCATTGGTGGCAGGGGCTATGGAATACTGAGGCACTGGTGACAGGGGCTATGGAATACTGAGGCACTGGTGACAGGGGCTATGGAATACTGAGGCACTGGTGGCAGGGGCTATGGAATACTGAGGCACTGGTGGCAGGGGCTATGGAATACTGAGGCACTGGTGACAGGGGCTATGGAATACTGAGGCACTGGTGACAGGGGCTATGGAATACTGAGGCACTGGTGACAGGGGCTATGGAATACTGAGGCACTGGTGACAGGGGCTATGGAATACTGAGGCACTGGTGACAGGGGCTATGGAATACTGAGGCACTGGCGACAGGGGCTGTGGAGTACTGAGGCACTGGTGACAGGGGCTATGGAATACTGAGGCACTGGTGACAGGGACTATGGAATACTGAGGCACTGGTGACAGGGACTATGGAATACTGAGGCACTGGTGACAGGGGCTATGGAATACTGAGGCACTGGTGGCAGGGGCTATGGAATACTGAGGCACTGGTGGCAGGGGTTATGGAATACTGAGGCACTGGTGACAGGGGCTATGGAATACTGAGGCACTGGTGGCAGGGGCTATGGAATACTGAGGCACTGGTGACAGGGGCTATGGAATACTGAGGCACTGGTGACAGGGGCTATGGAATACTGAGGCACTGGTGGCAGGGGCTATGGAATACTGAGGCACTGGTGGCAGGGGCTATGGAATACTGAGGCACTGGTGACAGGGGCTATGGAATACTGAGGCACTGGTGACAGGGGCTATGGAATACTGAGGCACTGGTGACAGGGGCTATGGAATACTGAGGCACTGGTGACAGGGGCTATGGAATACTGAGGCACTGGCGACAGGGGCTGTGGAATACTGAGGCACTGGTGACAGGGGCTATGGAATACTGAGGCACTGGTGACAGGGGCTGTGGAATACTGAGGCACTGGTGGCAGGGGCTATGGAATACTAAGGCACTGGTGACAGGGGCTATGGAATACTGAGGCACTGGTGACAGGGACTATGGAATACTGAGGCATTGGTGACAGGGACTATGGAATACTGAGGCACTAGTGACAGGGGCTATGGAATACTGAGGCACTGGTGGCAGGGGCTATGGAATACTGAGGCACTGGTGACAGGGGCTATGGAATACTGAGGCACTTGTGACAGGGGCTATGGAATACTGAGGCACTGGTGACAGGGGCTATGGAATACTGAGGCACTGGTGACAGGGGCTATGGAATACTGAGGCACTGGTGACAGGGGCTATGGAATACTGAGGCACTGGCGACAGGGGCTGTGGAGTACTGAGGCACTGGTGACAGGGGCTATGGAATACTGAGGCACTGGTGACAGGGACTATGGAATACTGAGGCACTGGTGACAGGGACTATGGAATACTGAGGCACTGGTGACAGGGGCTATGGAATACTGAGGCACTGGTGGCAGGGGCTATGGAATACTGAGGCACTGGTGGCAGGGGTTATGGAATACTGAGGCACTGGTGACAGGGGCTATGGAATACTGAGGCACTGGTGGCAGGGGCTATGGAATACTGAGGCACTGGTGACAGGGGCTATGGAATACTGAGGCACTGGTGACAGGGGCTATGGAATACTGAGGCACTGGTGGCAGGGGCTATGGAATACTGAGGCACTGGTGGCAGGGGCTATGGAATACTGAGGCACTGGTGACAGGGGCTATGGAATACTGAGGCACTGGTGACAGGGGCTATGGAATACTGAGGCACTGGTGACAGGGGCTATGGAATACTGAGGCACTGGTGACAGGGGCTATGGAATACTGAGGCACTGGCGACAGGGGCTGTGGAATACTGAGGCACTGGTGACAGGGGCTATGGAATACTGAGGCACTGGTGACAGGGGCTGTGGAATACTGAGGCACTGGTGGCAGGGGCTATGGAATACTAAGGCACTGGTGACAGGGGCTATGGAATACTGAGGCACTGGTGACAGGGACTATGGAATACTGAGGCATTGGTGACAGGGACTATGGAATACTGAGGCACTAGTGACAGGGGCTATGGAATACTGAGGCACTGGTGACAGGGGCTGTGGAATACTGAGGCACTGGTGGCAGGGGCTATGGAATACTAAGGCACTGGTGACAGGGGCTATGGAATACTGAGGCACTGGTGACAGGGACTATGGAATACTGAGGCACTGGTGACAGGGGCTATGGAATACTGAGGCATTTGTGGCAGGGGCTATGGAATACTGAGGCACTGGTGGTAGGGGCTATGGAATACTGAGGCACTGGCGACAGGGACTATGGAATACTGAGGCATTGGTGGCAGGGGCTATGGAATACTGAGGCACTGGTGACAGGGACTATGGAATACTGAGGCATTGGTGGCAGGGGCTATGGAATACTGAGGCACTGGCGACAGGGACTATGGAATACTGAGGCATTGGTGGCAGGGGCTATGGACTTTTCTAATACCACTCGATAATACCCGTAATGTAACTGTGAATTACATATCCCTTCAGTAATACTCTAATAACTGCGTTTCCTTATGTCTGCACAACACCTCGCTGCACATAACGTAAGTTACCAACCGTATTATACTTGATTATCGTAACTTATATCCATCTCCAACACCTCGTAAGTTATAGTACTGTTTACATATCCCATCCCTTGAAGGGTTGTGTCTTGGAAGCGGTGAAGGAGGGGCACTTGAGGCAAAGTATTAGAGCTCTAACAAACCATATCACGGGCGGGGCTTGAACTCGCGGTTAGTGAGTCGTAAAACTCCAGACCGACGCGTTAGCCACTGGCCGCTCACCGGGTTTTGCTTAAAGGAATCCTCGTTACCTCTCCTACCTTATTATTGAATGACCTTAATAAAGTAATTATTTTCATAAAAACAATTATAATTATTATAAGAAATAATTATGATAAACTGACTAGACATCAGCCACCATATTCGGTCCCATCAAGGTGAAGGCAAATATCATGCACAGTTATATGAGTAGGTATGATGGGGTTCTAGAGGTCAGAAATCATTAAGGTTGGTTGAAAGTAGCTGAGAGGAGGGACCCGGAGGTGCGAATCCTCTCTGCAGACACAGTTACGAGGGTACAAACTAGGTAACTATTGTATACTATTTTTTTTTTCTCTCTCTCTCTCTCTCTCTCTCTCTCTCTCTCTCTCTCTCTCTCTCTCTCTCTCTCTCTCTCTCTCTCTCTGCTCCAGTTCCGCTAAGTACGTGTATTTTCATTTTTTCCTGTTTGTTGTTTCTCATCCCTTCGCCTTTTTCTTTATCGCCAATCTCCTTCTCCCCTCCTTCCTTCTTCCACTGTCTCCCTATCCCCTCTCTAGACACACCATCCAACTTCATGCAACTTTCTCCTTTCTCCTTTACTCTCCCTCTCCTCCCTCCACCACCCACCCGTGCAAGAATCATTCCTTATCTCTTTCCTTCTTCTTGCTTATATCAAACGCGATTTAAAATGATATACTACATAAATTGTACACAATACCCACACGATGAGAAATTAGACAGTCTCCACATTGTCCTTATATTGATACAGCCACTGGATGGTGACACGTCTACAAATAAAGATACTCAGATGAGCCACTGGATGGTGACACGTCTACAAATAAAGATACTCAGATGAGCCACTGGATGGTGACACGTCTACAAATAAAGATACTCAGATGAGCCACTGGATGGTGACACGTCTACAAATAAAGATACTCAGATGTTGCACATGCGTCTAATTCTTCATAAAAAAAGTCTGCCTCTCAAACGGGTAGTCACTACTCGTGAGTGCAATAAGACAGTCATATTTCAACTGTTCAAGGCACCTACAACAGTCACCCATTTGACTGTTTCTACAAAAAGTGCTATTATGCTTGCGGTTAAGAGGACAGACTGAAGGCTTTACGGATTTCATCTGTTTATGTGGCTCATCCTGCTTAGTGGAATATGACAAGGAGACAGCTGGCTTTTGTTCCCACTAATATTACATATATTTAACGACACACTTCTAATGTTCCTGTCAACAATTTTTCCTCCTCTATTTCTCTCCTACACTAAATTCCTCACAGACTGGTTATAAATGACCATAATTTTTAAAGGGGTGGACCGGTAAGCCAGCGGAAGGCCTCGGTCAGATGACCAAAAACTCCAAAGGCGGGTCATCATCTGACTAAGACCCGCGTCAGGAAACATTTGTCCTGTTTCCTGACGAACCTTACCTAACCTAACCTAACTAAATTCCTTACTAGATTTCCAACGTCATTATTTCAACGGCTCCTATGCGCTTACAGATGCTAGTGTTTTTATTATGTTTTTTTAGGTTGCATAAACCCGAAAAAGTACATTTAGTAAAAAAAGTAAATTGAGCATAATGGATTATATACGTCTGACAACGAGGTGCAGCAAATAATGAAACGTTCTATTCTGCACGATTGTTGCTGGTGATGCTGGAATAAGCTAACTCCTCTTAAGAAATCTCAATTGTTAGAATAAACCTACATTCCTTCCCCCACCTCTCTAGAAACCCACATTCCTTCCCTCACCTATCTAGAAACCCACATTCCTTCCCTCATCTATCTAGAAACCCACATTCCTTCCCCCACCTCTCTAGAAACCCACATTCCTTCCCTCATCTATCTAGAAACCCACATTCCTTCCCCCACCTCTCTAGAAACCCACATTCCTTCCCCCACCTCTCTAGAAACCCACATTCCTTCCCCCACCTCTCTAGAAACCCACATTCCTTCCCTCATCTATCTAGAAACCCACATTCCTTCCCCCACCTCTCTAGAAACCCACATTCCTTCCCTCATCTATCTAGAAACCCACATTCCTTCCCCCACCTCTCTAGAAACCCACATTCCTTCCCCCACCTCTCTAGAAACCCACATTCCTTCCCCCACCTCTCTAGAAACCCACATTCCTTCCCCCACCTCTCTAGAAACCCACATTCCTTCCCTCATCTATCTAGAAACCCACATTCCTTCCCCCACCTCTCTAGAAACCCACATTCCTTCCCCCACCTCTCTAGAAACCCTCATCCCATCCCCACGTCTCTAGAAACCCGCATCCCATCCCCCACCTCTCTAGAAACCCACATTCCTTTCCCCACCTCTCTAGAAACCCACATTCCTTCCCCAGCCTCTCTAGAAACCCACATTCCTTCCCCAGCCTCTCTAGAAACCCACATTCCATCCCCCACCTCTCTGGAAACCCACATCCCATCCCCCACTTCTCTAGAAACCCACATCCCATCCCCACTTCTCTAGAAACCCACATTCCTTCCCCCACCTCTCTAGAAACCCACATTCCTTTCCCCACCTCTCTAGAAACCCACATTCCATCCCCCACCTCTCTAGAAACCCATATTTCATCCCCCTCCTCTCTAGAAACCCTCATCCCATCCCCACGTCTCTAGAAACCCGCATCCCATCCCCCACCTCTCTAGAAACCCACATTCCTTTCCCCACCTCTCTAGAAACCCACATTCCTTCCCTCACCTCTCTAGAAACCCACATTCCATCCCCCACCTCTCTGGAAACCCACATCCCATCCCCCACTTCTCTAGAAACCCACATCCCATCCCCCCCCTCGCTAGAAACCCACATTCCTTCCCCCACCTCTCTACAAACCCACATTCCTTTCCCCACCTCTCTAGAAACCCACATTCCTTCTTCCACCTCTCTAGAAACCCACATTCCATCCCCCACCTCTCTGGAAACCCACATCCCATCCCCCACTTCTCTAGAAACCCACATCCCATCCCCCACCTCTCTAGAAACCCACATCCCATCCCCCACCTCTCTAGAAACCCACATTCCTTCCCCCACCTCTCTACAAACCCACATTCCTTCCCCCACCTCTCCAGAAACCCACATTCCTTCCCCCACCTCTCTAGAAACCCACATTCCTTCCCCCACCTCTCTAGAAATCCACATTCCTTCCCCCACCTCTCTAGAAACCCACGTTCCTTCTCCCACCTCTCTAGAAACCCATATTCCATCCCTCCATCTCTCTTTAAATCCCTCATCAATAAATCCTATGTTGTAAGCGGTAAAAAGGATGTGTAACCCCACAAATTGGAATATATTCAGAAACTTTAATGTAGTTTAAAAACTTTACAAACGACTACGTTACTTAAACACGACTTGGTTATTCTGAACGACTAGCCGTAACACAGTATAAAGTTCCTCTCCGTACTGTGGATTGGTTTTGAAATATTCCAGTGTAATAATGTTAGTAGAATTACCAAGAGCATGGATGAGTTAGCCTACAGAGTGCTTCCTTAAGACACCTGCTGTCCCTGCTCATCTCACAGTAAGTAGGTACCTGGGTTTTAGCCGATTGGTTTGAGTCGAATCCTGGGGGACAAAATTAACCTAAGTTGCCCGAAATACTTTGCATAACTAGGGACTTTCCATGTGGTATGTCACTGTTGTCAGCTATGGTCTGTATAAGTTGTGTCATGTACTTGTAGAAGTAATGACTTATTATTATTATTATTATTATTATTATTATTATTATTATTATTATTTATATTATTATTACTGCAGTGATTATGTTTTAGCATTTCACTCTAATACTTATATATCCTCTGTGTCTGTGTATTGTAACAGCTTGACAAAGTTCCTGGAGAGTGAAACGTTGCCACAAAAAAATGTCGCATTAATTGCACATGTGTCCTTTTACCTGAAATATTCCAGTCATGATATTGTGAATTTTCTTTATGATATTCGTATATATGATTGACAGAATCCCGACGCTGCCCCAGGTATATTTTTTTGTCTCGTAAGAAAAGATACACTATGTAGTTCTTCCACTGGTTTCAAAAGACTTTTTTTCTGCATTTGCCATGTCAGGAGGTGGGTGTGGAGGTCTCTCAACCCCACACCCACCCCGTCACAATGGAAGTAGGGAGACTAGTGATCGTGCATCCTCCTTGTCAGAAGGCAGATTTGGATGACTTGCAACCCCACACCTGTCTGAACACGAAGTGGGTGTGGGGGACTCGGGGGAAATTCATGCTTCTGCACATACACTGTCAGGAGGAAGGTGTGGGAGGACTCACGTCTCTACACTTACCTGGTTAGGAGGGAACTGGGGACTTGTGCTTCAGCACTCGTCTTGTCAGGAGGTGGGCGTGGGGGACTCGTACCACCCCCCACACACACACGTACCTTATTAGGAGGCACAGAATACATCTTAATTTTAGATTGAAATCAACTCTGCTGAGTATTTGAATTACAACTGATGAAAGCGATAATTAAATGGTCCCGCTGAGCGTCACCCCACAACTAATTTTTTTTTCATGCCGTATAGATTTTTTATACTTGAAATCGGCATTAAAAAGAGTGCAGCAAAAAACCCTACCATGGGTCCAACCCCTTTCCCTCAAATTAATACTTTGGAATGCCGTATATATTTTTGAAATCAATATAAAATGACTTTAAAATGTCCCTCAACGTAGTGCAACAAAACAATGCCCACTTAGCGATCCCCGCCCCCTTTCAATTAAAATTTTTGAACGCCTTGTGCACTAAAACCTGCTTCTGGGTACACCAACTAAGTTACTAGAAAACAGAGTATACACGTAAATAAAAAAAATCCTCGTATAAATTGTAAGACAAATATGATATCAGCCAAGAGATGTAGCTCTGTCAGTGAAGTTTATGATAAATGAAACATTAGTGCAACATTTCGGTATCTTCATTCTGAAACGTTTCTATAATAAAGATTTATTAACTAGTTAATAAATTTATTAACTAATCTGTTTGTTAAATCATTTATAAAAATGTTTGTTATACAGCACGAGGTCAGACAGTTGTAAATCTACATGAATGGTAAATGAATCTTCAATATTTCTGAGAATATGAAAATTATAGGTGGAAAACATATGTAAATAACATAAAAACATAAGCAGTGAGGTTGAATTAAAGACAATTTACTTAATAATAAACACGAAAACATATTTCCAAACTGAATCAAAATTATGATTAAGCAAAACAAATCATGAAAGTGAGTCAAAGCTAACATACTGAAATATACAAAAGCAGCGAAAAGGTGTATAAATCAGCCGGAAATAGACTGTCTCTGATCCAAAAAGATCAAAGGTTACGTGAGTTGCATATTCACAGAAATGGCATAAGATAAACACCATCGCAGACACCTATGGCATAAAAGGCATGGGTCACAAAGAAGCAGGAAACTAATGCCCGTGTCAGGAAGCAGGACAAGTGTTTCCTTACCCGGGTGTTAGTCATATGATGACCCACAGCTGGAGCTTTTAGTCACCTAACCGAGGTCTTTCGCAGGCTTTCCGGTCCAACTCTTCCAAAAAATTATGGTTATGATTATAGCTATTAGAAATGAGAGGTTCACGAGAACACGGTGGTGTGGTTGAACACGCAGGCTTCAGTAAACTGTTGTGTGAAGCGTTGAATCAACCAGACTAGTTTCTCGGAGGTGGCGAGCAAAGAAGAAACAGCTCGCTGAATGACACAGGCCAACAACAACAACAACTACAACTACAACAACTACAACAACAACTACAACAACAACTACAACAACAACTACAACAACAACAACAACTACAACAACAACTACAACAACAACTACAACAACAACTACAACAACAACTACAACAACAACTACAACAACAACTACAACAACAACTACAACAACAACTACAACAACAACAACTACAACAACTACAACAACAACTACAACAACAACTACAACAACAACTACAACAACAACTACAACTACTACTACTACTACTACAACAACTACTACTACTACTACTACTACCACCACCATTATTATTATTATTATTATTATTATTATTATTATTATTATTATTATTTCTACAAGTACATGTACAACGTATACACACCTAGTTGACATCAGTGGCATACTGTATATAAAGTCCCTGGTTATGCAGAGCGTTTCGGTCAACACAACCCGCACATAGGGGCTTACGACGATGTTTCAGTCCGACTTGGACCACTGCCACTACCTCCTCCTGCCTACGTATACTCCCTCCTTCTCTCCTTTTCGTTAGTGTGACTTTGTAAATGGTCCAAATCGGACCGTAACGTCATCGTAAGCTCCTTTCTTCCATGTGCAGGTTATTTGTGTATCGTTCCAGTCACGGTATTGTGCCTTTTTTTGTTTTGTCATTTCGGATAAATTAGGTCAGTTTTGTCCCAGGATGCGACCCACATCAGTCGGCCAACACCCAGGTACCTACTTACTCCTAGGTGAACAGGGATAGCAGATGTCTTAAGAAAACACGTCCTAATATTTTCGTCCGTACCGGGTGGTAAGTCTTTCACAAACAATTGTGAAGTTCAGTAGCCTCAGTCACGACTCTACCAAATCCAAAGCAACTCAGAAAAATCTCTTGGAGTCTCGTTGCTCCGATCATAACACGCTGCCCCTTTTTACCTGGAGGTTACCTGGAGGTTACCTGGAGGTTATTCCGGGGATCAACGCCCCCGCGGCCCGGTCCATGACCAGGCCTCCCGATGGATCAGGGCCTGATCAACTAGGCTGTTACTGCTGGCCGCACGCAGTCCAACGTACGAGCCACAGCCCGGCTGATCCGGCACTGACTTTAGGTATCTGTCCAGCTCTCTCTTGAAGGCAGCCAGGGGTTTATTGGCAATTCCCCTAATGCTTGATGGGAGGCTGTTGAACAGTTTTGGGCCCCGGACACTTATGGTCTTTTCTCTTAGTGTACCAATGGCGCCCCTACTTTTTATTGGCGGCATTTTGCATCGCCTGCCCAGTCTTTTACTTTCGTAGGGAGTGATTTCTGTGTGCAGATTTGGGACCATTCCTTCCAAGATTTTCCAAGTGTAGATTATGATATATCTCTCCCTCCTGCGTTCCAACGAGTATAAGTCGAGTGCTTCCAAGCGTTCCCAGTAGTTAAGGTGCTTGACAGAACTTATACGTGCAGTAAAGGATCTCTGTACACTCTCTAGATCTGCGATTTCACCTGCTTTGAATGGAGATGTTAATGTACAGCAGTATTCCAGCCTAGAGAGAACAAGTGATTTGAAAAGGATCATCATGGGCTTGGCATCTCTCGTTTTGAAAGTTCTCATTATCCATCCTATCATTTTCTTTGCACGTGCGATCGTGGCACTGTTGTGATCCTTGAAAGTGAGATCCTCAGACATTACTACTCCCAGGTCCCTTACATTATTTTTCCGCTCTATTGTATGGCCGGAGTCAGTAGTATACTCTGTTCTAGTTATTATCTCCTCCAGTTTTCCATAACGGAGTAGTTGGAATTTGTCCTCATTGAACATCATATTGTTTACCGTTGCCCACTGGAAAACTTTGTTTATATCTTCTTGGAGGTTAACCGCGTCCTCAGCAGATGACAGCCTCATGCAGATCCTAGTATCATCCGCAAAGGATGATACGGTGCTGTGGTGTATATCTCTGTTTATGTCTGATATGAGGATAAGGAATAAGATGGGGGCGAGTACTGTGCCTTGTGGAACAGAGCTCTTCACTATGGCAGCCTCCGATTTAACTCTGTTGACCACTACTCTTTGTGTTCGATTTGTTAGGAAGTTGAAGATCCATCTCCCCACTTTCCCAGTTATTCCTTTAGCACGTATTTTATGGGCTATTACGCCATGATCGCATTTGTCAAATGCTTTTGCAAAGTCTGTGTATATTACATCTGCATTCTGATTTTCTTCCAGTGCATCCAAGGCCATGTCATAGTGATCCAGTAGTTGTGAGAGGCAGGAGCGACCTGCCCTGAACCCATGTTGCCCTGGATTGTGCAGATTTTGGGAATCCAGGTGATTTGCAATCCTGCTTCTTAGCACTCAAAGATTTTTATGATGTGGGACGTCAGAGCTATTGGTCTATAGTTCTTAGCTAATGCTTTGCTGCCACCTTTATGGAGTGGGGCTATATCCGTTGTTTTAAGTGACTGTGGAATTTCACCCATGTCCAAGCTCCTCCTCCATAGTGTACTTAGGGCACGCGAGAGGGGTTTCTTGCAGTTCTTGATGAAAACAGAGTTCCACGAGTCTGGGCCCGGGGCTGAGTGCATAGGCATGTTGTCAATGGCTTTTTCGAAATCTATCGGAGTTAGGGTAATGTCGGAAATCTGGCATACATTTATGGAGTTTTGAGGCTCATTCATGAAGAAATCATTTGGGTCGTCGATCCTCAGACCGATTAGTGGTTCACTAAACACAGAGTCGTACTGGGATTTCAATATTTTACTCATTTCCTTGTTGTCTGTGTAAGTCCCATCCTGTCTGAGTAAGGGCCCGATACTAGATGTGGTATTTGCCTTGTTTTTGGCATATGAAAAGAAATATTTTGAATTTCTTTCAATTTCACTAATAGCTTTAAGCTCCTCCTGCCTCTCCTGGTTCCTGTAAGAGTCATTTAGCTTAAGTTCGATAGTTTCCACTTCCCTGGTCAGCGCCTCCTTTCTTGTATCAGATATTCTAGCACTCCTGAGGAGCTCAGTGACTCTTCGTCGTCTTCTGTAGAGGGAGCGTCTTTTTCTCTCCAGTTTACTCCTGCTCTTCTTCTTTCTTAGGGGAATATGCCTAGAACATGCTTCGGCTACCAGGAAGTTGATCCTTTCAAGGCACTGGTTTGGATCCATGTCATTTAAGACATCTTCCCAACATGTTTCGTTTAGGACATGGTTTACCTGGTCCCAGTTGATGTTCTTGTTGTTGAAATTGTATTTTGTGAAGACACCTTCACAGGTACATGCATTCTGCTGTTCAGGACCCCTATGCATGTACGTCTGGACTTCGATTAGATTGTGTTCGGAATTAGTTGTTTTTGATATTCTTATGTCTCTTATCAGGTCCTCATTATTTGTGAAGATAAGGTCAAGTGTGTTTTCTAGTCTTGTTGGCTCCACTATCTGCTGGCTTAAGGTGTGGTTTTCGCAGAGACTTAGTAGCTCATGTGTGTGGGACCTTTCATCTGCGCTACCTCCGGGGATTGTTTCAGCTATAACATTATTTGCTACATTCTTCCATTTTGTATGCCTTAGGTTGAAATCACCAAGCAGTAAGATGTTTGGGGATGGAGCTGGAAGGTTTTCCAAACAGTAATCGATTTTCAGTAGCTGTTCCTTGAACTGTTGTGAGGTTGCATCTGGTGGCTTGTATACAACCACAATGACTAGGTTTTGGTTCTCGATCTTTATTGATAGAACTTCAACTACCTCATTTGTGGTGTTCAGCAACTCCGTGCAGATAAGGGACTCTTTGACATACAGGCCAACCCCCCCTTGTTGCCTGTTTTTTCTGTCGCATCTAAAAAGGTTGTAACCACTTATCCATATTTCACTGTCAAAGTGATCTTTTGTGTGAGTCTCTGTGAAGGCTGCAAACATTGCATTAGACTCCACTCGAAGTCCACTGATAAAAGGTATTTTGTTTTTGGTGGATGGCTTAAGGCCCTGTATATTAGCAAATATGAACGAGGTTGTATTCTGTGTTTGTTGGGGGGATTTTGTTATTGGCATCAGTAGTTGTAATTCTGGAGGGCCATGGGTGGCCACTGGCTGCGCCTCCAGTCCAACAAGGCTCCAAGGTGGACTATTTTTGTTATTTCCTTCCATTTTCTTTTTTCGTTTCCTGCCACAAAAAAATCACCTGGAGTTGGGTTGTCGTAGCTACTATTGTTTGTCTTGTGGGGTCTGTGCCTCCTTGTCCCTTTTAGATGGTATGCAGGGCACTCGATGTTGTAACACTGCTTCTGGAGGACCGAGGAGTGGCACATTTTTGGGTGAAAGAAAGTACAGGAAGAAGAACGACACACTCCTTTAGACAGGAGGTCGCTACATTTTTTGGGATGGTCAAAGTTGCATGTCCCATTTTTTCCCCTGTTATTCCATGCTTACAGGTGCCCCAAGCATAATATTTGCACAAATTCACCTTTGGTTGAGAATTGTTGGGAGGTGTGTTGTCAATTTCTGCAGGTTCTGGGACTGCACTATAATCCTCAGTATCCAAGCCAGGGCCACCCCGTCCTGGATTCCATCTACTTTCCCCAGTAGAGGAAGAAGGAGGAGACTCCTCTCCAACATCTGTACTGTGGGCCACGGTCTTGTGCAATGATGGTTGTATATTTACTGTTTTTGTGGTGGTTTGGGTAGTGTCCCTAGGAGAGTCTGGGCTGGCAGTAAGGCTGGGGGCTGGGTCTGGGTCAGCACTGGGGCTGGGGGGTGGGGCTGGGTCTGGGTCAGCGGCTGGGCCTGGGCCAGCACCAGCACTGTGGGTATTAGTGCTATGACTGGGGGAGCCTGGGCCAGCACCAGCACTGTGGGTATTGGTGCTATGCCTGGGGGAGCCTGGGCCAGCACCAGCACTGTGGGTATTAGTGCTATGACTGGGGGATGGGTCTGGCTTAGCACCATGTGGGTGACTAGATAGTTTCGAGTCATCTGTTGTGGTATGGACATTCTGCATTTTTTGATACACTATCTCTTGCTCCCATGTTTTATATATTTTTGGTAGACTATCCAAGAGGTCATCCTTGTTTTCTTGATTATTTTTATCATTTATTACTCTCCTTAGTATCTTTCTGATACCTGCCCAAAGTTCTACATCTTTATTGCACAACCAGAAGCACCTTGCTAGTTCGAGGTCATTTTTTGAGGCTGTATTTAGTCTAGTACAAGAGATATGGTGTTTGGAAGAGCATAGGTTGCATGTGATTCTGGATTTCCTTCCAAGGATTTTTTTACATGTCCCACAGATATGCTGTGCTGACATCCTGTCTGTATCCTACTACACTGTATGCCACGGAAGAAAACTGATTTCCACTTTACCTTTCTCTTGCTGGTGCCAGTAATATGCAAGATGTATTTATAAGAACCAAGTTTGCAGTATGTGGGTGGTGGTGTAAGTAGGTACCTGGATGTTAGCTGACTGATGTGGGTGGCATTCTGGGGGGTAATAGTATACCTTAGATAGGGCTGGGGTCTTTGAAATAAGGTTGGGTAGAATAACAACTCTTACCCTGCAAATTTTGAGTAAAAAAAAGTGACACATGGTTCCCTCAGTCCTTAAGTTGAAGACTTTGGAATGACTGGTGAGAGAAATACGTACTCTGATATCACGATAAAAATAATGGTTCCATAAAGCAAGACAGGTAACAGGTTTAAAAATAAAGATACGAATAATTTTCCAAAGGAACAAATACTTAAGATCGTGCGAGAACTGAGTAACCACGGAACGGGTGGAGCTCCATCCCATTGTGAGTTTTAGGACTCGCTTGCCATGGGTTCAAACCCCATCCGTTCCGTGAATTTTTTGCAATCGTGTTATTACGATTTCGTGAGTCAGGGTTGGTAGGCAACTCTCTCGCTTCACACGCTGAGTGTCCGTGGTTCGATCTTCGGCACGGGTAGAAACATTGAGAGTGTTTCCTTTTACCTGTTGTCCCGTTCACCTAGCAAGCAAGTAGGTACCTGGGTGTTAGTCGACTGGTGCGGGTCGCATCCTGGAGACAAGATTGAGATCCTCAATGGAAATAAAACAGTCCCTCTTGAGTTATCCAGGGTGGCTAACCCTTCGAGGTTAAAAATCGGAACAAAATCTCATCTTTTCTCCCCAAACATCATTTTCCACCCTGAGAGCAGTGAGGCGAGGGGGGGGGGGAGGTAAAACGCAGAGGGCGCTGGCGCCAGCATTCCTGTGTCACAAGCGCTTCAAGCACACGATGCACACCACACCAGTCATGCACACACGACGCACACCACACCAGTCATGCACACACGACGCACACCACACCAGTCATGCACACACGACGCACACCACACCAGTCATGCACACACGACGCACACCACACCAGTCATGCACACACGACGCACACCACACCAGTCATGCACACACGACGCACACCACACCAGTCATGCACACACGACGCACACCACACCAGTCATGCACACACGACGCACACCACACCAGTCATGCACACACGACGCACACCACACCAGTCATGCACACACGACGCACACCACACCAGTCATGCACACACGACGCACACCACACCAGTCATGCACACACGACGCACACCACACCAGTCATGCACACACGACGCACACCACACCAGTCATGCACACACGACGCACACCACACCAGTCATGCACACACGACGCACACCACACCAGTCATGCACACACGACGCACACCACACCAGTCATGCACACACGACGCACACCACACCAGTCATGCACACACGACGCACACCACACCAGTCATGCACACACGACGCACACCACACCAGTCATGCACACACGACGCACACCACACCAGTCATGCACACACGACGCACACAAAAATATGTATAACTACACAAACTTCTCCTCCCCTCTCACAATCTTTCACTGAGAATTTAATTGTTTTATAATACGAAGTCAGTCAGGAGTAAAACTGTCACAGGCGGTCTGACTGTGAGGCAAAACCAACTTACTCAAGTATAAAACTGCCAGAGAGGATCTAATTTAATTTTCTCTACTCAATTGTCCGTAGGAAAGAACGCAAAGGAGCGAATCCTTTCATGTTTGTGTTATTCCTCGACAAGTTAACCAAATTATTAAAAAAAAATATATCAAGAAATCTACTATGAATGAGATAGACAATACCATCGTCCCTTCCTTGGATTAAACCCGAATGTCTTCTATTGCCCCAACATCAATATGACCTCCTACGGGTTTACCGCCCCCCTCCACCCCCCCAAACTAGGAATTAAATAAAACAGATGGGAGGCGAAACCTGAGTGGTGGTGAAGGGTTCTTCATTTGGTGATTGCCTCTCCTTGCTCATTCTCCGTATGGCCCAGACGGGTTTAGTGCTTTGCTTCAACTGTATGGGTAATAATTAATAATAACACGAAGGTAATATGAAATGACGCAGCTTGAGTAATTATTTTTTTATTTTATTTTCCATCAGAGTTATTAACTGTTGACTGCCTGCACTGTTGGCTGCCTGCACTGTTGGCTGCCTGCACTGTTGACTGCCTGCACTGTTGACTGCCTGCAGTGTGGACTGTGTGCACTGTTGACTGCCTGCAGTGTGGACTGTGTGCACTGCCTGCAGTGTGGACTGTGTGGACTGCCTGCAGTGTGGACTGTGTGCACTGCCTACAGTGTGTACTGTGTGCACTGCCTGTAGTGTGGACTGTGTGCACTGTTGACTGCCTGCACAGTGGACTGTGTGCACTGTTGACTGCCTGCACTGTTTGCAGCCTGCACCGAACATATCGCCAGAAGCGTATACGCGAAGAACAACATCAGAAAGACATTCGAGGATTTCCAGTTTCCGACAATGTCATGACAGATCAAGGGAGATCCAAAGGTGCCTCAGTGTCACTTCAGGAAAACAACTGTTAAGAACCAAGACGCTTTCTAGCCACTTAAGGAAAACAGCTGTGAAGAATCAAAGGTTCTGCAGAACTGCTTAAGAAGGAAAACGTATTTAGAAGGAAGAACTAAGCAGAAATCTTGGAGAGGTATTAACAGAGGAGCAAGAAATGATGCTAGGTATCACAACAGCAGTGACAAATCAGCCCATGCTAGAAAAATAAATATGCATAACAGAGGAAGAGGTGGTTTAGAAAGACACGTAAGCAAACACTATAACATATTTATTAGGAAACGTTTCGGTCCTGGGACCTTGTTCACATGTTAGAAGTGATCAAGGTCCCAGGACCGAAACGTTTTCTAATAAATATGTTATAGTGTTTGCTTACGTGTCTTTCTAAACTAACTTGTCGGTATTTATTACCAAGATTTATACCAGAGGAAGAGGTAAAAATATTAACATTAATTTACAAAAACTAGGTAATAGAATCTGACAACTTATATCCAATGGTACTAAGGAAAGGAGCAAAAACACTGCATAAGCCTATAGCAAAGATCTTCAACAAGTAACTAGAGTTGGGACAACAAATAGCTGGAAAATAACTAATGTGATCCTAATATATATGAAGGAGAGGAGAATGGAGGCTCTAAACTGGAGGACTGCATCCCTAACACGTATTATTTCCCAAATAATGGAGAAGATTGTCAGGAGGAGGATACTGGATCACCTAGAGAGATCCAGTCTGCTTATCCTGCTGGAGTTTTTTGACAGTCACTGTTTACCTGGAGTTTACCTGGAGAGAGTTCCGGGGGTCAACGCCCCCGCGGCCCGGTCTGTGACAAGGATGGGCAAACTTCAGTTTTTTGGCATGTCTGGAGTATACCTGGAGAGGGTTTCAGGGGTCAACGCCCCCGTAGCTCGGTCTGAGACCAGGTCTCGTGGGGGATCAGGGTCTGATCAACCAGGGTGTTACTGCTGGCCGCATGCAGGAAAGCATTCCACACTGTCTCTGACTCCCACACTGATGTACAAGCTTGAACAACAAGCTGGGATAAAAGGAGTCAGCATACAGTGGATAAAACAGTTCCTGAAAGTCGTAAGTCGAAGGGTGAGAGCATTTACTGTGATGTCTGCCAATAAATAGTAGCAGGTCCAATGCATTTTTGATAAATGTAAAGGATCTCCCAAATTGTTTCGAATCGTGTGTGTGTGTGTGTGTGTGTGTGTGTGTGTGTGTGTGTGTGTGTGTGTGTGTGTGTGTGTGTTTTGTGTGTGTTTTGTGTGTCTTTTGTGTGTGTGTTTTGTGTTTGTGTGTGTGTTTTTTGTGTGTGTTTTTGTGTGTGTTTTGTGTGTGTTTTGTGTGTGTTTTGTGTGTGTTTTGTGTGTGTGTTGTGTGTGTTTTGTGTGTGTTTTGTGTGTTTTGTGTGTGTTTTGTGTGTGTGTTGTGTGTGTTTTGTGTGTGTTTTGTGTGTGTTTTGTGTGTGTTTTGTGTGTGTTTTGTGTGTGTTTTGTGTGTTTTGTGTGTGTTTTGTGTGTGTGTTGTGTGTGTTTTGTGTGTGTTTTGTGTGTGTTTTGTGTGTGTTTTGTGTGTGTTTTGTGTGTGTTTTGTGTGTGTTTTGTGTGTGTTTTGTGTGTGTTTTGTGTGTGTTTTGTGTGTGTTCTGTGTGTGTGTGTGTGTGTGTGTGTGTGTGTGTGTGTGGACAGAACAATAAAGATCAATTTTTGGGGTAATTACAGGATTAAAAGTCAATTACAGTTTCAATTTATTTTCTAGATTTTTATTTATAATTGCAATTACTTGATCACAAAAACTAACAAGATACAATTATAATAGCAATTACTCGATATTTAATTTTAAATTATTTTCTTCAAGTGCTTCAAGTTTTACAAATCTTGACATCATTGCTAAATATTCAAGATAATATTCCAACATTTTAATATACATTTTGTACTCAAATGTCAGTACTTCTTCAATGCCAGAAATACCATTAGTTACATTTACGTAACTTTTACACTAAGATCAAAATCCATCAGATTACAAATAACGGAATAAATTTCGTTTCACATAATGTAATTTACTGTGTTAAATCCAAAACATAATGTTTAATATTTTTTTTTCAGTCACTACAATTTAAACAAGGAAACTACACCTAGAAATTGTTCACAATTGCAAGAATTGTTGCGACGAATTGTTGCAGAAAGTTGCAAAAGAGTTACCATTGTACATGTAAAATGAGAATATTATTGACTTCATTGGTGCACAATATCGTGAATAAGTTACAACCGTTTCCAAATATTACTGTTCTAAGATTCGGGCACAGAAGGGAGTCATAAATTTCTAGGTTGCACTCAGGAGAAGTTGGAAGGCTGCAGGCTCTAGCTGGGCTCTACTGGGAGTAAAATATTACCTGCTTTGCTAAATAATCTCTCTGACGGTGTTGTAGTGGCTGTGCAACCCATCATCTCTCTTGCTCATCATCTCTCTTGCTCATCATCTCTCTTGCTCATCATCTCTCTTGCTCATCATCTC
Organism: Cherax quadricarinatus; assembly: GCF_038502225.1. NCBI lineage: Eukaryota > Metazoa > Arthropoda > Malacostraca > Decapoda > Parastacidae > Cherax > Cherax quadricarinatus. The sequence goes on along the minus strand of NC_091363.1, from coordinate 14,682,641 downwards.
TCTTGCTCATCATCTCTCTTGCTCATCATCTCTCTTGCTCATCATCTCTCTTGCTCATCATCTCTCTTGCTCATCATCTCTCTTGCTCATCATCTCTCTTCCACTACCAGCATTTTCACTACCAGTGCTTCTTTTTCTTCATCTCTTTGTCTCGTCCCTGTCCCCCTCGCATTATATATATATATATATATATATATATATATATATATATATATATATATATATATATATATATATATATATATATATATATTATAAAACAACTCTGCACTAGCCAAGGAGTCGAACCCATGCTGTTTTGGCCCGCCTTATGGTGAGAGAAAACGCATGACTCTTCAGACCACTCAACCACACAATCCTTAACAATGGTGCATGCAGCCAAGCTAGATACTGTCTCCACCATCGAATGACATACGGTGGTGTGGATGCCTCTGAGCTAATTTCATTCTATCTTATGTTTGGGTTATTTGTGTATATCTCTTGCTCGTTTCTTCAAAGGTAGTATCTTTGTGGGAGAATCCTTCCAATACTTCAAATCTACTTCGAATGGAGTCTAATCGTATTGTATATACTTTTCGAAACTTCTTCTAGTTCACCAGTGGGTGATTTCTGTTTGGCTCCAGATGAATGTGTAAATAGTTAATTACCAGTTCATTACAGTTCACAACATTGGAGCCCAGTCCCTGGACCCATTATATTCCTCTTAATATTTAGGCTACCCCCGCACAGTATGAGTGCTGGGTGCATGATAAAGCTATTGAAATCCAGCTGAAGACGGTATAAACGAAAACCGGAGGGGTCCTTTGAGGTGGATTTCGGACCATTTTACACCCTGCTTTCTCATCTTCAGTACTGCTTACAACAGGAATCCTGCTTTCTTAATGCACTTGTTGGTCTCTTAAAGCACTTGTTGCTCTCTTAATGCACTTGTTGCTCTCTTAAAGCACTTGTTGCTCTCTTAAAGCACTTGTTGGTCTCTTAAAGCACTTGTTGGTCTCTTAAAGCACTTGTTGCTCTCTTAAAGCACTTGTTGCTCTCTTAAAGCACTTGTTGCTCTCTTAAAGCACTTGTTGCTCTCTTAAAGCACTTGTTGCTCTTAATGTACTTGTTGCTCTCTTAATGCACTTGTTGCTCTTAATGTACTTGTTGCTCTCTTAAAGCACTTGTTGCTCTTAATGTACTTGTTGCTCTCTTAATGCACTTGTTGGTCTCTTAAAGCACTTGTTGCTCTCTTAATGCACTTGTTGCTCTCTTAAAGCACTTGTTGCTCTCTTAAAGCACTTGTTGGTCTCTTAAAGCACTTGTTGCTCTCTTAAAGCACTTGTTGCTCTCTTAAAGCACTTGTTGCTCTCTTAAAGCACTTGTTGGTCTCTTAAAGCACTTGTTGCTCTCTTAAAGCACTTGTTGCTCTTAATGTACTTGTTGCTCTCTTAATGCACTTGTTGCTCTTAATGTACTTGTTGCTCTCTTAAAGCACTTGTTGCTCTTAATGTACTTGTTGCTCTCTTAATGCACTTGTTGGTCTCTTAAAGCACTTGTTGCTCTCTTAATGCACTTGTTGCTCTCTTAAAGCACTTGTTGGTCTCTTAAAGCACTTGTTGGTCTCTTAAAGCACTTGTTGCTCTCTTAAAGCACTTGTTGCTCTCTTAAAGCACTTGTTGCTCTTAATGTACTTGTTGCTCTCTTAATGCACTTGTTGCTCTCTTAAAGCACTTGTTGCTCTCTTAAAGCACTTGTTGCTCTCTTAAAGCACTTGTTGCTCTTAATGTACTTGTTGCTCTCTTAATGTACTTGTTGCTCTCTTAATGCACTTGTTGCTCTTAATGCACTTGTTGCTCTCTTAATGCACTTGTTGGTCTCTTAAAGCACTTGTTGGTCTCTTAATGCACTTGTTGCTCTCTTAAAGCACTTGTTGCTCTTAATGTACTTGTTGCTCTCTTAATGTACTTGTTGCTCTCTTAATGCACTTGTTGCTCTTAATGCACTTGTTGCTCTCTTAATGCACTTGTTGGTCTCTTAAAGCACTTGTTGGTCTCTTAATGCACTTGTTGCTCTCTTAAAGCACTTGTTGCTCTTAATGCACTTGTTGGTCTCTTAATGCACTTGTTGCTCTCTTAAAGCACTTGTTGCTCTTAATGCACTTGTTGCTCTCTTAATGCATTTGTTGCTCTCTTAAAGCACTTGTTGCTCTTAATGTACTTGTTGCTCCCATAATGCACATGTTGCTCTCATAATGCACTTGTTGCTCTCATAATGCACGTGTTGCTCTCTTAAAGCACTTGTTGCTCTCATAATGCACTTGTTGCTCTCATAATGCACTTGTTGCTCTCTTAAAGCACTTGTTGCTCTCTTAAAGCACTTGCTGCTCTCATAATGCACTTGTTGCTCCCATAATGCACTTGTTGCTCTCATAATGCACTTGTTGCTCTCATAATGCACTTGTTGCTCTCATAATGCACTTGTTGCTCTCATAATGCACTTGTTGCTCTCATAATGCACTAGTTGCTCTCATAATGCACTTGTTGCTCTCATAATGCACCTGTTGCTCTCATAATGCACTTATTGCTCCCATAATGCACTTGTTGCTTTCATAATGCACTTGTTGCTCTCATAATGCACTTGTTGCTCTCATAATGCACCTGTTGCTCACATAATGCACCTGTTGCTCTCATAATGCACTTATTGCTCCCATAATGCACTTGTTGCTCTCATAATGCACTTGTTGCTCTCATAATGCACTTGTTGCTCTCATAATGCACTTGTTGCTCTCATAATGCACTTATTGCTCTCATAATGCACTTGTTGCTCTCATAATGCACCTGTTGCTCTCATAATGCACCTGTTGCTCTCATAATGCACTTATTGCTCCCATAATGCACCTGTTGCTCTCATAATGCACTTATTGCTCCCATAATGCACTTGTTGCTCTCATAATGCACTTGTTGCTCTCGTAATGCATTTGTTGCTCTCTTAATGCACTTGTTGCTCTCTTAATGTACTTGTTGCTCTCTTAATGCACTTGTTGCTCTCTTAATGCACTTGTCGCTCTCTTAATGCACTTGTTGCTCTCTTAATGCACCTGTTGCTCTCTTAATGCACTTGTTGCTCTCTTAATGCACTTGTTGCTCTCTTAATGCACTTGTTGCTCTCTTAATGCACTTGTTGCTCTCTTAATGCACTTGTTGCTCTCTTAATGCACTTGTTGCTCTCTTAATGCACTTGTTGCTCTCTTAATGCACTTGTTGAATCGACGATCAAAAAATGCTGCTGTTTTTATGTCAGTGGAGATAAATAGTATAAAATACCGACACGATGGAAAAATAAGCACATGCAGTGTAATGCGAACCTTCACTGACTACGTTTCGCCCCAGTTGATAAAGTCATTGTGTGGGAAAAACGTAGTCAACAAAGCATCTCATTATACTGCATTTGCGTTTATTTTTCCACTGTTATATTAAGTCATCTCCAAAAATGGAATACGTCTTCTTTTCACACAGCTTCATGCAAGACACTGGCCTAAGTTTTAAAGTATGAAAGATCAGAATCTACAAATTGCTGCATTTATTGCTCTCGATCAATAATCACTCGACCAGTTGTTGAGAGGCTGACCATATGGTCTCCTCCCACTTGTTTCATTGTTTATTTAAATGGGTTAAAAACTGTCACAACCTCTTTTAATGCTGCGATCTCCATTAAAGATAAATGTATTTATTCTCCCTTACCACTCGGTAAATCTACAGACTTGTTGACATATTCAGATCCATTCAGAACTGATATCTTGTAACATTTGGAGATTTTAGATAAATGCATTTCTCTCTGAGGAATGGTGCAGCTAAAGTTGACCTTTGGATTGAATTCACAAGAGATGTTTTTTAGAACTGCTGTGGATAGAAAATAATTATTGAAGTCTGGATTAGTGAGACCATCTTTTATATAAAGTTGATTGTGAATTAAGTAGCTTATGTGGTGTAGAAAGAAAATTTAGATCAATTTCCAGGTCCGTGTCGTCCTCAGTGCTATCTGCCTCTGCCTGATTCTGATGAGTTACAACTTCAAGTTCAGCGACGTGTAAAACCCAGGGACACGCATCGAAAAGCCTTAATTAATGATGAGCCATTTTCTGCTACAACTTTCTTTACTTCTGATACTATAATGATCAACCAACTCCTCGCACAAATCTGCTGTAATGAAGACAATATGTTTCCCTTGAAATATATCACAGCAAGAACTCCGGATTTCAGTTCAAGTTCTTGTTTGTAAAGTGAGTTGTTGCCCCAATCAGTGACATCTAGCGACTGATCCAAAGCCTGAGATCTGGGAACTCTCTTGTGGCGGCCTCAAACTTTCTTGCGTTTCTAACTGTTTATCGTCCAGGAATCATAGATTTCGGTTCTGTTTCAAGACGAAGATCTCAGAAAGTGTAGCTCTCCACAGAATTTATTGGTAGCTGGTACAGTGGCAGCTGGTACAGTATTCATTGGCAGCTGGTACAATATTCAGTGGAAGCTGGTTACCTGAAATATTACGCTGATTTATTTTTTTTTTTTTTTAGAATCTTTCTCTCGAATAATTTCGGCTGAACTTCACTAACTTCTCAGTCTGATTCTCAGTCATTTTCTTCTGTGCACCATCTTACTCCTCAGCAAACTTCTTTTCATCACAACATTCACAAAAGCCTTAATTTTATTTCTGCAACTCCTGCACTTTACGTTTCTGTCACTATCTGACTCTTCTTAACAGACTGTGTAAGAGGAGAAGCGAAAGTTTCTCACTAGCACAGTTCAGTTGACTGAACTGACTCACGAAATCGTAATGACACTGAGCTAACAGTCAGCTTTGTAAATGCGTTACACTGGAACAACATACTGTTACATTATTGATCTTCCCCATTCACTCCTAAATAATTAATAATCTGGAATCAGGATATGTTGTTAATCAATATTACTAGAATAACAATGGTGAAATATATAAATGAAATGCAAAGAGATGAAAGAAAAATATTGGGAAGGTAATAACCCCTTTTTTTTTTTTATTCCTTTCACTGTGAGTCATTTTCCTTTGCTCTCATGAAACTGATTGAATTTTTACTGGAATAACTTGAAGACAAACAAAATTACATAACTACCCAGTAAGGATATCCCTATTACCAAAATTACGAAATATAACCAAAATCTCCTCGTTCACTGTTTAACTCCAAGATGTTACTGGGTCAGAAATGTTCTTGACACCCATGAACGTTTGTTCATTCGAGAATTCATAACCACTGGCTTCCTGTTTTCAAATGTTATTCATTAAAATCAAAAATAAGACTTTGACATAAAATAAGTATATCTTAATTTTTTTCACAAAACAATGTGTATAACCCAGGAAACATGACTCAGCAGTACTGGTACTGGACGTGACTCAAGAATCATATCAGAATGTGTAGTTACAGTGCCATTTGATGTGTATTTTTTTCAATTTGTCATAACCACAGTTATTTACAATTTTTGATCTGAAGGTTGAATTACAATTACTATAAAACCGTAATTACATTGTTTCAATTACAATTACTCCAGGCCTGGTGGGAACTCTCAAACGAGATTTAAACATGTCATAGAGGCAGCCAGAGGTAGTAGCTGCTAGAGTTCAATCTAGACAAATTCAAGTTAATTTGGTGAAGATGAAAGGCCAGAGACGAAATGCAGACTGGGAGGTGAGAAACTGTGGGTATTGACGAAATAAAATCATATCGACGGAAGAACACACAAACAACACGACTTTCTCAGAAAACTTAAGCAACCTCCGAAGAGCTTCCTTCCCTTCGTGCTTCTGTGTGACTAGTTAATGGTCCATGTTGGAAGTTTCCTTCCCTTATGAACTGTTCCAGTTACTGTATTGTGCCTTCAGTAATATCAAAGAATCTTATCGTACTATGTACACAACGTATATCAAGTTCATTCTAGAAAATAAACCACCAGCTTAGATTTCCACCTGAGAAGGTGTTAAGGTTTGCAACCAAACTAGTCTCAGAGCTGAGCGGGGATCATTATAAGGAGAGAGAGGGAAAATTAACTAAATCTGTAGACCCTGGAATTGATGAGGACGAAGAGAAGACTTGATTACGATGTATAAAATACTCAGAGGATTTGAATAGACTTTTGCATTTCTAAATCAGATTTAAGGGAACATGGATGAAAATTAAAAGTACTGGTGAGTTACGAGGATGTTAAGAAATATTTTTTCAAGTAGTGGAGAAGTGGAAATAAAGAGGACATTGAAGTGGTTAAGGTGAACACGTACATAGTTTCAAGAGTAGACATGACAGAACCTAAGAGGCAAGAATTTAGTAATACCGGTCGTTGAAACTCAAGAGGCAGGGACAAGAGCCAGGACTCGACCCCTCCTCCTTCCCTGCCGCATGCAAAAATAACTGAGAACACACACACACACACACACACACACACACACACACACACACACACACACACACACACACAGAGGAGCTGTGAATCGATCCCTGCAACCACAAATAGGTGAGTACAAGTAGGTGAGTACACACACACACACACACACACACACACACACACACACTCTCTCTCTCTCTCTCTCTCTCTCTCTCTCTCTCTCTCTCTCTCTCTCTCTCGAGACCAATACTTTCACATACTCATAACAATGCTCCAGAAAAGATCAAGTTCTATTTTTGGCTGCTTACAAAGGTTATTAAAATAAAAACTGAAGAACCCGTGAAAACCTGCAAGAAATGGTCAAACAAAGTGGAAAAATATAAAAATGATAAAAGGTGAAGGAAAATCAATTGTGGATTAAAAAATAATAAGAACACAAAGGTTGAAAACACCGAGCAAAAAAAAAAAAAAGGGTACTCGAATAATCGTGTCCAGAAAATTTGCGAACGACTTCTGGGAATATCGTCAAGGAATCATTCGGTATTATGTACATAACATATGTTACACCAGTCATATGTTAAACTCATCATGATGAGGGACTGATTACCTCAAACTCCTCCTCTCCTTACACCTTTCTGCTTTGTATTGGACTGATGAAGCCACTGTGTGGTGAAACGTTTCCTAAATAAAGATTCCCATATGTTGCATAAGTGTCTCAGTCTTCAAACTCATCATATTGTCGGTATTGTATACCTTCAGTATGATGATACTTGAGAAATAAGACACTGGTGCAACATTTGAGTATATTCTTTAAACGTTGCGCTATCCAGTGGCTTCTTCAGTCCATTGCAGAGAAACGGTGGAAGACAAGGAATAGTGAGGTAATCAACTTGTCGGTTTTCTAAATCATTTATTCTAACTGTGTCAGAGAAGCAACATCTTGGAATCTTGATACAGTGAATTCTTCATGCATAAATAACCCGCACATAGGAGAGAGGAGCTTACCACGACGTTTAAGTCCAACTTGAACCATTGACAAAGGCATTTACTTTGTAAATGGTCCAAGTCGAACCGAAACGCCGTCGTAAGCTTCTCTCTCCTATGTGCGGGTTATTTGTGTATTGTTAAAGTCACGGTATTTGTGCCTTTTAGTTCTTCAGTTCTTCTTATCTTGCGTAACCTAAAGACCCGACCTACTTGTCGGTTTCTGAACCATTTAATCAAATGATGATACTTGTCTGACAGCAACATCGCTGTATCTTGGTCCAGCGTTATTGTTCAGCCACTAGTTACGAGTGAGATATGTTGGTTTTGATGACCTGCCTAGCATGGGCTACTAGGCTTGCTGCAATACTCCTCATTTTCTGTCCTTGCTTCCATTATTGGGCCGCGCCTCCTCTGACGCCATCCACACTTCTACACCTCATTCCTGGCAGTTTAAAAGCTGCTTTCTTATGCCTCGCCGAGTCAGTCAGGCGCCTGAGCGCCGGGAATGACTCAAATGGAGCAGAGTTTTTTAAAGTTGAGAGCTTTATATCAGTGAAAACACCGGCCCTTAGATACCCTTGATTTAACCCTGACTATTACTGCACCAGCGCCTTTGCTACTTCCGTACGAGCTGTGTGTGAGTGGGGAAGGTAGCAGACGAGTCTATTGAGGTGGTGGTGATTCATACCGGTTTAAAAAGATCTTGAGCAAACATTGTGACATATTAGAAAACGTTTCTGTCCTGGGACCTTGGTAATTTCCTACGCATAGAGGTTGAAAATAGCAGTATATGTAGGCAGAAAGTGGGGTGTGAGTGACACAGTGACCTGAAAAATACAAATGAAGATTATTGGGGGTGAGATCAGGTTGACAATGAGCTCTGGCAAAGACCTGTGTCAGGACTTAGTTACTGGCGAATTTATTAAATAAACATCTTTAAGCCTCAGCTTCACACTGATCAAAGCAATTGAGCTGAACACACACCAAGGCTGAGGGACTGACCACCTCACATCTACATGTCCATAACTTCTATTGTCTCCTCTGCATTTCGACTGAAGCCTACTGAATGTGCGAAACGTCTCGTTAATAAAGATACCCAGTTGCTGCACATGACTCGTTCATCTGTGTGTTGGTATTATATATAATTAATAAAATATACTCCGAGGATGATATACTCTGGGATGTTATGAACAACTTATTCAGCCTTTCCCGTATCCACCTTCCCTCTCCCCTGTATGATATTTTTGCTTCCTGGTCCCCTTCTTGCCCTTCAAATATTTTATACTTTTTTCCCCCATGATTCCTCCACGTCCACGCACTCGACATTCCACACTCCTATTTCCACTGTACAGTCCTTCTCTTTGTTTTTCCTCCTATTCCCCTCCATCCAATCTTTAATTCTACCTCGCTATTTTCCACTTACTCTTACCCTTACATTAACCTACCTTTCTCTCTCGTGTTTCTTTTCATTTTTATTTTTTCTACTAATTTCCTCATCTTTTTTCATTATTCCTCCTTTGTGATTCTCATTCGACCCTGACAGTAGTATATAAGCCTCTTCTTCTCAAGACTGATGGACAGAACAACACATCGACTCCATCTCAGGGACTGGTTACCTCAAACTCCTCCTCTTATTCCACCTTTTCCTGCACTGGACTGCGGAAAACCTTGTGTGGCGAAACGTTTCCAGAATAAAGATACCCAGATGTTGCGAAAGTGTCTCATTCATCAGGATTACCACTGTCGAGTCCTCCATCACGTTCACTGTGAAGCTTGAAGCAAACTCCGCTTGCTTGGTGTCCTCTGTAGGACACTGGGCAGTGATATTCTCACCTGCTGGTAACAGCCTGGTTGATCAGGTCCCCCATCCACTGCAAGGCCTGGTCATGGACCGGTTTACGCGGGCGTTGACCCCCCGGAACACTAGGTGTAGTACACGGGAAGGTTACTAATAAGGATAGCCTGACAAAAACATAACAAAAATCAAAGCATGTGATTCATCCAAAGATATAGAAATGAAAAGAATACAGGAGCATAGAAAAATTCAAAAGGTAAAGGACAGTCTAGAACAGAGAAGTAAACAAGAGACCCAGAAGCGAAAATGCATTAGCCAGGAAAGAAACGAAACACTACGAGTGCAAACAAACCAGATAAAGGGTGGGATTTGAACTTATGGCAAGTGAGTCCTTAAATTCCAGGCCAGTGCGTAAGCCAGGACTCACTCGCCATGGGTTCAAACCCTACTCATTCTGTGGTTTGAGGAGAGAAACTTAGTGACGATTTAGAAATAACATACAAGGAAAAGCAAAGTCCGTATCAAAAATTCTCTTCTGTCACTTAAAGTCGAAAAAAAGACAAATCAGATAACTAAGGGAAGGAGTAGAGCTCACGAAAAATGACAAGGATATGTGCAAGGTGATGAAGACATGATTTAAAGCGATGTTTTCGAAGGAAAGAGGCAATACCATACCAAAGAGCCAAAGAGAAGGGTACACCAGTAGGTACTGGACACCATACACAGAGGTGGATACATCAAAGTCACTGGTATCCAGCAAGGTGTCACCATAGTTTCTACAAGAGGGAGAAGAAATGATGGGCCACTAGCTCACAAGTCTATGGATGCGGAACAGTCGTCACTGTTTTGGAAAATAACGAATGTAGCCCCAGTATTTAAGGAGACAGAAGGAAGTGCTTATCATCATACCTTAAATGGTATGATGATAGGCATACCATTTAAGGTAATGGAGAAGAGAATCAGGAGAGAAGTGGCTTCACAAACAGTAACCAGGGTGGATTTAGAGGTGGAAAATCATAGAAACTTGTTGGGGTATTGTGACAAAGTATCTCAAGTGAGATGAGAGAGGGATGGATAGATTCCTTATTCTTGGGCTGCAAGAGGGCACTTGCCTCTGTACTTCACAAGAGAGTATGGAAAAATTTTCAGAATCAAGTAAGAATATAAGGAAATGCAAAAAAAAAAAAAAAAAAAAAAAAACGAACCGAAGAGTTCTTTAGGGTAAGGAGATAGTGTGTTTGAGAAGAAATGCCAGAATGGGAAACAGTAACAAGAAGGGTTCCGCAAGAATTGGTTTTAGGGCCAGAACTGTTTCTAGCATATGTGAATGGCATACCAGAAAAATGCTAATGTGTATCTGTTGATGATCCAAATTGATGAGAATAAAAATCGATGAGCACAAAGGCTGCAAACGGACCTGGAAAAATGCAAGGTTAGTCAGGTAAATGGCTCCTTTAAATTAACTCCATCAAATGTAACGTTATGAAACCTGCTGAAGCAATATGATCGGAAACTAAGTACGAACTAGGGAGGCGGTGGCTACAGAGCTCATTCAAAGTGACGAAACTAGGGAGGGGAAAGCATAGTGCCGAGCATAGCACCAGAAGCACACATCAGCCGAATAATCTATGTAGCGTATGCTCGTTTAGCAAAGCTTAATATAGCCTTCAGGAAAGTCAACAAAAAGTCACTCTCGGCCCTTTCCATAACATACCCCAGAAATATGCAGCACCAACATGAAACCTACACTTAATAAATCCTGTTAAAATACCTAAGAAAAAGCAGAGGCATGCAAAGCCGCTAATTTCAAATCTAAGGAAAATGGACTATAAAAGGAGGCTAAAAAAAGTGAATCTCATAGCATTAGAAAACAGAAGATCCAAGGCAGACATGATAGTAACATACGAAATACACGGAGGAATTAAAAGGATCGACAAGGATAGACTGAGAGGCGAAAAATAAGTACAAGAGGGCAAGGCTGGAAATTAAAAACACAGGTGGGTCATAGGGATGTCAGGAAGTATATCTTGAGGCTCTATTTGGTCAGGAAGAAGTCGAAAAGGCTTGATACATACATAGTTTTAAGAATAAGTATGAAAAGACCCACGAAGCTAGAAGGGAGTGAATCCGGTAAGCGGCAAGTTAAGAGGCTAGGCCAGGAGCTGAGACTCAGCCCCCCCCCCTACGACCACACAAAGGCGAGTACACTTTCATTTTCACCATGACACTCGTACCAAGAGAGTAGTAGTTATTGGCTTCTTCCTAATGGCCCTCTGCATTTCCAGCCCGGAATTTCTCGGAAAAGAATGCAGCTACATCATTCAAGTCTCTGCTCACCTCCAATTTTCCTCTTTTATCCTGAACTGCAGATGCAGGGTGTGATTATCCTTCCTGCCTCTCTCCTGAGAACTTGTAATAAGTACTTGGTAAGTAAGACACATAGGCAACGGTACTTAGTTCTCATGTGAGGTGACGCGGCCGACAACACGACCCGGGCACTAAATAGTAGCAACACCACTATGATTGTAATGAAGTTGGTAGAATTACCGACAATATATAAAGTAAAAGGACACAAGTGCAACTAATGGGGCAACGTTTCGCTCTCCAGGAGCATTATCAATGGCTAGATAAAGCTCCTGGAGAGCGAAACGTTGCCACAATAAAATGTCACATTAATTGCACTTGTGTCCTTTTACTTTACACCACTGTGATATAAGAACGAGCGCTGCAACAGACCTACTAGCCCAAGCTAGTTAGTGTGTGGGAAAAGATGCTTATGTACAGTTCAGAACATTTTTGAGTAGCTTTGGGTTGTGGTGGCTTTGATAAGAACCTGCCTTGTATGGGCCAATAGGCCTTCTTCAGTGTTCCTCCTTTCTTATGTTCTTAAGACACATGAGCAACAGTTAGTAGGTATCTATACTTCGAAATGTTTTCGCCTACCCAGTAGGCTTCCTCAGTCGAGTACAGAAGAATAAGCAGAAGCAGTTGAGATGTGAAGACGAGGTAATCAGTCCACCACCGATGAATACTTCTTCCAGGGTGATGAATTGATGACATCGTATGTAGAGAAATGGTTCAGAGAGCCGACAAGTTGATAAATTAGACACGTGTGCAACATTTGGGTATCTATACTGAGGAAACGTTTCGCCACACAGTAGCTTCATTAGTCCATACAGAAGAGAATGGTGAAGAACAGGAGGGTTTGAGATAATCAGTCCCTCAGCCTCGAGTCGATATAATCAGTCCATCAATCTTGAAAAGAATGCGGCTTACATAATGTAGACAGGTGAAGTGAATAAGTCATAGGCGATTTCACTGCGGACAAATCCACATATGGAAGTAGGCCATGCCTATAGGTTAGGAAGTGAATTCCCCGTGTCAAGATCCCAAGATGCTGCTGTGTCTGACAGCGATGTAGATCAATGGTTCATAGAACCGACAAATTGCTAAAATAGACTGATGAAGCCACTGCGTGAACGTCAAAATGGTATACAATACCGACAGGTTGGTAGGTAAGACACATAGGCAACAGTTAGGCAACTTTATTCCGAAACGTTTCGCCTACACAGTAGGCTTCTTCGGTCGAATACAGAAAGTAGGCAGGAACAGTAGAGATGTGAAGACGATGTAATCAGTCCATCACCCTTGAAGTCGTAGAATTTGAGGTTGTCAGTCCCTCAGCCTGGAGAAGTTCAGTTCCATACACAAATAACCCGCACATAAAAGACAGAAGCTTACGACGACGTTTCGGTCCGACTTGGACCATTGACAAAGTCACGGTATTGTGCCTTTTTGTTATTCAGTTCCATAGTTCCTGACTATGGAACTGAACTTCTCCAGGCTGAGGGACTGACAACCTCAAATTCTACGACTTCAAGGGTGATGGACTGATTACATCGTCTTCACATCTCTACTGTTCCTGCCTACTTTCTGTATTCGACCGAAGAAGCCTACTGTGTAGGCGAAACGTTTCGGAATAAAGTTGCCTAACTGTTGCCTATGTGTCTTACCTACCAAGCCACTGCGTGTTGCACATGTGTCAGTACCTTCCTTACCTGAATTCTCCCAGGTCACAGTCGAAGCTTAACTTGCTGCCTGACGCTGCCGGGTTCCCATACAGTCATCCACAGATGCAAGAGGTAAATAAATGGTTTAGAAAACCAACAAGTTGACAAATGAGAAACTTGTGCGGCATTTGGGTATCATTATTCTGCGATCGTTTCGCCAGCCAGTGGCTTCATTTAGTCCAGTGTAATAAAAAAAAGCCACTGTGTGGCGAAACGGTTCCAGAATAAAGATACCCAAATGTTACACTGACTCATTTATCAGCTGTAAAATGCACTGTAACATTTATAATACTGTGCCTCCTTATGACATTTATCTGCAAATAAGATTAAACTTTCAACAATAACATTTTCTCTAATGTATGAAGATTTCCGAGGCTTCTCTGGTTTTCTTGGCAAGTCTCCAGATCGAGCTCAACTCAAGACTGTTCCCAGTTCCTGATCCTATGATGTGGCCCAAGCGAACGTGTACGTGGTTATTTACTGGTCATTAGTGTCTCCGGCTGGACTAGTGAAGGACACCGGAAGAACCTGGAGAACGGGGAATTATAATTGTGTTTTATGTAAAGCGCTGAACCCTTGGGTTAGGTAAGGTTTGTCAGGAGAGAGGACAAGTGCTTCCTGACGCGCAGCTGAAGATTTTGGTCATCTGACCGAGGCCTTCCGCTTGCTTACCGTTCCACCCCTTTAAAAATTAGTTATAATTATAACCATTACTCATGGGTGCTGAGCCCTTCTTGTTCAAGCAACGTGAGTGATTGTGATGGAAGCTCGATCATAATAACAAGACACAGAGCAGCAGCTGATAAACCAATGAGGAGGATTACGAACCATACCACGGGCGGGGTTAGAACCCGCATTCAGAGAGTCATGAATCTCTAAACCGACGCTTCTGTTAAAGTGATTTGAATTAAGAACACGCATTTTGAAATGAGACAAAAACATCTCAAAATTCCTTTGATAAGGCCACGTCTTTACTGGCAGTGCAGAGAAGTTGCTGCATTATGATTTAGCAGTGTTTAAATCATCGTTTGTTAGGTAGACATATATGCAACAGTTAGGTATCTTTATTTCAAAACGTTTCGCCTACACAGTAGGCTTCTTCAGTCGAGTACAGAAAAGTTGATAGAAGCAGAAGATACTTGAAGACGATGTAATCAGTCCATCACCCTTGAAGTTTTGAGGTGGTCAGTCCCTCAGTCTGGAGAAGAGTATTGTTCCATAGTCTGAAACAATTTTAAAATCATCGTTTTTTTAAATGGTCTAAAAGTTTCACTATTTTGCGTCAATGAAAATCCAGTATTATAATCTAGTGTTTCTATTATCTAATAATACATAAAACCCACGTATTTATCGGTAATTCTAAGAACTTGATGGCTGTACCTTAAAGGATTTATTCAGCCAGACTGTGACTAGCCGGGGGATCGAACCCGTGTTGTTTTAGCCCGCCACATGGTAAGCAAAAATTCCATGACGCTCTAACCCACGAGACCATACAACCATACAAGAATCACGCACCCAGCAGAGCTAGGTTTGTAGATGAATGGTTCAGAGAACCGACATGTTGATAAATTAGACACATGTGCAACTCTTGGGTATCTTTATTGAGGAAACGTTTCGCCACACAGTGGCTTCATCAGTCCATACATAGGAGAAACTTGAAGAACAGGAGGAGAATGAGGTAATCAGTCCCTCAACCTTGAGTCGATGTGTTCTACTCAAGATTGATGCACTGAACACATCGACTCAAGGTTGAGGGACTGATTACCTCATTCTCCTCCTGTTCTTTAACTTTCTCCTACGTATGGACTGATGAAGCCACTGTGTGGCGAAACGTTTCCTCAATAAAGATACCCAAGAGTTGCACATGTGTCTAATTTATCAGCAGAGCTAGGTATTGTACCGTGATCCGAGGACGCCCATACCATCATATGTCCTCGGATCACGGTACAACACCTAGCTCTGCTGTGTGCGTGATTCTTGTAGGATTGTATGTTCCCATGGGTTAGAGCGTCGTGGAATTTTCTCTCAACATGAGGCAGGCTGTAATAAAGTTGGTAGAATTACCGACAATATGTAAAGTAAAAGGACACAAGTGCAACTAATGTGACATTTATTTTGGCAACGTTTCGCTCTCCAGGAGCTTTATCAAGCCATTACATACAATACATGGACACAGAGGGTATATAAAGGCTCAGAGTGAGGTGAATACTAGTGAGGTACCATTTCGATGTTCACTAGTGGTAGTAGTAGTAGTAGTAGTGGTAGTGACAAAAGCAATACAATATGGTAGAGCAATTAATTCGTACATGAGTAAAAGGATATAAAAGCTATTACTTGGGTAACATAAAAATAGGTTGGACAAATATAAACTGGAATGAGGCAGCTTGTTTCAGTGTTCACTCTCTGTGCTTTGTGTAGTATAACAGGAGAGACTATGTGATGGCAGGGTTTACTGTTTTTAGGAGGATTCTTGCTAAGACTTCGGAGATGGTGAAGCTGCCGTTGTTTTGTTTAATTGTATTTGAAACAGCGATCAGTGCTGATTCAAGGCACTTGCGTGTGCGGAAATTAGTTTCTTTTATCACTAATTGGGCGTCTCTGAATTTCATAAGATGATTGGTGGAATTTCGGTGTTGTACACAGGCGTTGTTTAAGTTGTCGTTCCTACATGCGTATATGTGTTCATTGAGGCGGGTGTGGAGGTTTCTTGCTGTTTCACCTACGTAGATCTTGTCACAGCCTCCGCAGGGTATAGTGTAAACTCCTGCATTGACTGGTTCGTGGTGCTTGGGTTTTGTCCTGGTTAGATCCTTTATTGAAGTGGTAGAAGCGATGGCGACTCTGGTGTTAGCTTGTGAAAGTACTTTTGAGACGTTTAGTGCAACCTGGCTGTTGGGAAGAATTATAACTTTGTTGGGAGCGGTGTTGATGCGTGGAGAATTGATGATCTGAAGAGCTCTTTTCTTGCAGTCTTTGATGAAAAAAGGAGGAAATTGTAACTCAGTGAATGTTTGGTGAATGTAAGTACATTCCTCGTCAAGAAACTCAGGACTACAAATTCGGTATGCTCTTAGGAAAAACCCGATGATGATGCCTCTTTTGGTCTTGGTATCTTGACTGGAGTAGAAGTGTGTAAGATCATTTTTATTGCACACTTTATTATTATTACACACTTCTACTCCAGTCAAGATACCAAGACCAAAAGAGGCATCATCATCGGGTTTTTCCTAAGAGCATACCGAATTTGTAGTCCTGAGTTTCTTGACGAGGAATGTACTTACATTCACCAAACATTCACTGAGTTACAATTTCCTCCTTTTTTCATCAAAGACTGCAAGAAAAGAGCTCTTCAGATCATCAATTCTCCACGCATCAACACCCCTCCCAACAAAGTTATAATTCTTCCCAACAGCCAGGTTGCACTAAACGTCTCAAAAGTACTTTCACAAGCTAACACCAGAGTCGCCATCGCTTCTACCACTTCAATAAAGGATCTAACCAGGACAAAACCCAAGCACCACGAACCAGTCAATGCAGGAGTTTACACTATACCCTGCGGAGGCTGTGACAAGATCTACGTAGGTGAAACAGCAAGAAACCTCCACACCCGCCTCAATGAACACATATACGCATGTAGGAACGACAACTTAAACAACGCCTGTGTACAACACCGAAATTCCACCAATCATCTTATGAAATTCAGAGACGCCCAATTAGTGATAAAAGAAACTAATTTCCGCACACGCAAGTGCCTTGAATCAGCACTGATCGCTGTTTCAAATACAATTAAACAAAACAACGGCAGCTTCACCATCTCCGAAGTCTTAGCAAGAATCCTCCTAAAAACAGTAAACCCTGCCATCACATAGTCTCTCCTGTTATACTACACAAAGCACAGAGAGTGAACACTGAAACAAGCTGCCTCATTCCAGTTTATATTTGTCCAACCTATTTTTATGTTACCCAAGTAATAGCTTTTATATCCTTTTACTCATGTACGAATTAATTGCTCTACCATATTGTATTACTTTTGTCACTACCACTACTACTACTACTACTACCACTAGTGAACATCGAAATGGTACCTCACTAGTATTCACCTCACTCTGAGCCTTTATATACCCTCTGTGTCCATGTATTGTATGTAATGGCTTGATAAAGCTCCTGGAGAGCGAAACGTTGCCAAAATAAATGTCACATTAGTTGCACTTGTGTCCTTTTACTTTACATGAGGCAGGCTAAAACAACACGGGTTCGATCCCCCGGCTAGTCGCAGTCTGGCTGAATAAATCCTTTAACGCAACAGTTGTACAGCAATGAGTAATGTGCATTTTTCTTGGTATCGTCCCTAGCATCGTTAGCTCTCACACACATGAAATTAAAGCGTCCCAATTAATACTCGATCTTCTCTACAGAAGGATCAAATAACTTTCACATCCCGTGAACTACATCATCCCATATCCTGTGGTTTTCAGGTGAACTCGTCATAAAGTTTTTTTTAAACTTCATAGTTGTCTCTCTAATTCTATATTTTGATTTTGAGTGACTGAACTAAATTTGACGTGGTTGTTCCCCTCCACTGCAATCGTCCTGGTGTTGAACACATTTTTTGAGCCATGCTCCACCAGCCACTTCAAAGGTATATCGATCGATAATAACCCTTATTTAAGAGACCATAAGAGTAGAGCTTAGTCAGCCATTAACGAGTGTATTCAATGCGTCCATCCTTACCGGTGTTGAACATCAAAATGGTATAAAATACCGACAGGTTGGTAGGTAAGACACAAAGGCAACAGTTAGGCAACTTTATTCCGAAACGTTTCGCCTACACAGTAGGCTTCTTCAGTCGAATACAGAAAGTAGGCAGGAACAGTAGAGATGTGAAGACGATGTAATCAGTCCATCACCCTTGAAGTCGTAGAATTTGAGGTTGTCAGTCCCTCAGCCTGGAGAGTTCAGTTCCATAGTCAGGAACTATCTGAAGATCAAGCGACAGTGCGGAGACTTAAATACTGTCGGAAGGAGAGGTGCATAGTAGTAGTAGTAGTAGTGAGAATGTAGCCACTGATAGGTCAGGTCCCTCTCAGATCCAACAGTTCTCACTTGAAAGGGTTGTCCAAGGTGTTTTCTGTACCAAGAGGCCATGTGTTGCAGTGTCTGACAAGATGAACATCAAAATGGTATAAAATACCGACAGGTTGGTAGGTAAGACACAAAGGCAACAGTTAGGCAACTTTATTCCGAAACGTTTCGCCTACACAGTAGGCTTCTTCAGTCGAATACAGAAAGTAGGCAGGAACAGTAGAGATGTGAAGACGATGTAATCAGTCCATCACCCTTGAAGTCGTAGAATTTGAGGTTGTCAGTCCCTCAGCCTGGAGAGTTCAGTTCCATAGTCAGGAACTATCTGAAGATTACATCGTCTTCACATCTCTACTGTTCCTGCCTACTTTCTGTATTCGACTGAAGAAGCCTACTGTGTAGGCGAAACGTTTCGGAATAAAGTTGCCTAACTGTTGCCTTTGTGTCTTACCTACCAACCTGTCGGTATTTTATACCATTTTGATGTTCATCTTGTCAGACACTGCAACACATGGCCTCTTGGTACAGAAAACACCTTGGACAACCCTTTCAAGTGAGAACTGTTGGATCTGAGAGGGACCTGACCTATCAGTGGCTACATTCTCACTACTACTACTACTACTATGCACCTCTCCTTCCGACAGTATTTAAGTCTCCGCACTGTCGCTTGATCTTCAGATAGTTCCTGACTATGGAACTGAACTCTCCAGGCTGAGGGACTGACAACCTCAAATTCTACGACTTCAAGGGTGATGGACTGATTACATCGTCTTCACATCTCTACTGTTCCTGCCTACTTTCTGTATTCGACTGAAGAAGCCTACTGTGTAGGCGAAACGTTTCGGAATAAAATTGCCTAACTGTTGCCTTTGTGTCTTACCTACCTTACCGGTGTTGTACCAGAGTTGTGGAAGATGGCTGTGGTTCCTATATTCAAATCAGGGGATAAGTCCACTCCTTCAAATTACCGTCCAATAAGCCTGACATCTATAGTGGGCAAGTTATTAGAATCAATTATAGCTGACATTATCAGAAGTCACCTTGAAGAGCATAACTTGATAAATGAATCTCAGCATGGATTCACGAGAGGTCGTTCCTGCCTGACGAACTTACTGACGTTCTTCAATAGAACATTTGAGGCAGTTGACAGTGATAAGGAATATGATATTGTTTATTTGGATTTCAGTAAAGCCTTCGATAGAGTACCTCACAAGAGACTCTTAAGAAAAGTGGCAGCTCATGGTATAGGAGGTAAACTTCTAGCATTGATTGAGGCATGGCTTACCAATAGAAAGCAGAGAGTTACCATTAATGGAGTGAAATCTGAATGCGGATTAGTCACTAGTGGCGTTCCACAAGGATCAGTTTTAGGCCCTCTCTTGTTCATAATTTACATTAATGACCTTGATGAAGGGATTTCGAGTGACATGGGTAAATTTGCTGATGATACAAAGTTAGGCCGTATAATTCACTCTGAGGAGGATATCAATGAACTCCAGGACGATTTGGACAAATTAATGTCTTGGTCTGAAAAATGGCAGATGAAGTTCAATGTGGATAAGTGTAAGGTACTTGCCCTTGGTAATGAAAATAACCCTCGAAGCTATAATCTAGGTGAAGTAGAGCTTGATCATACAGAATGTGAAAAAGACTTGGGAGTCATGGTAAACAGAAATCTAAAGCCAAGACAGCAGTGCCTTAGTGTGCGCAACAAGGCCAACAGATTACTTGGATTTATCTCAAGAAGTATAAGTAACAGAAGTCCAAAAGTTATTTTACAGCACTATACATCACTTGTGAGGCCTCATTTAGATTAAGCTGCTCAGTTTTGGTCCCCTTACTACAGAATGGATATAGACTCATTAGAGAACATACAGAAAAGAATGACTAAAATGATTTACTGTGTAAGGACTCCCGTATGAAGATAAACTCAAAGCCTTAAATCTCCACTCTCTGGAGAGGCGTAGAAAGAGGGGAGATATCATTGAAGTGTATAAGTGGATGACGGGCATAAACAAGGGAGATATTAATAAAGTACTGAGGGTGTCGAACCAGGTAAGAACCAGGAATAATGGATTTAAGTTGGATAAATTTAGATTTAGAAAGGACATAGGTAAGTACTGGTTTTCTAACAGAGTTGTAGATGCGTGGAACAGTCTTCCCAGTGGGGTGATAGTGACTAGGACCTTGGGTAGCTTTAAGAAGAGACTGGACAAATATATGAGTGGGAGGGGCTGGGTTTGATTGTTGTCATTGGGTACGAGAGTTATTTCTAGGGAAGCTTTAGGAAGTAGTCGTTTTGATAAGGACCTGCCTCGCATGGGCCAGTAGGCCTTCTGCATTGTTCCTCCATTCTTATGTTCTTATGTTCTTAATATGAAGTCAAGACGTGACTGCTAAGTACCACACTCAAGAGTTTTTGTTCCACGTAGATAGAAATAACGGGAATGGGAATGAAGTCACAGAATCTGGGAAAAAATTCTAGAAATTTTAGGTGCAATATACCGACAGAGGGAGATTTCTTTTCGACGAAATTGTTAGGGCTTCTAGACACGATAACGTAGTAATAGTGACTTCCTGGAAGTAGTTCAAGACTACTGTATGAAGCCCTGTTGGTTCTTTCACAAACTGTTTAAATAAACATTCTTGTACTACCTCTAGGAAGTCGTTTGACTCTAGAATACCGTGCAAGGAATTCCAGTCAATTTCCTTCAAGTTAAAGTCTCCTAGACTTACTACGCTATCGTGCCTTGTGGCCTTAACAATTTCTTCTCAAAGTAATCTCCCCTGGCCTCTATTTAAGTCTGGGAGACGGTATATCACGCCTAAAATTATTTGCTCTTGTTCCTCCAAATTTTCTAACCAGATAGACTCTGTATGTGTTGTTTCAGTCGTTATACCCATTTTTATGCAGCAATTCAATTATTGTCTGAAATTAGTGCCACCCCGCCTCCCTTCCCGTTCATTCAATCAACGTAGAATAATATAAAACCCTGAATGTGACGCTCAGCATGCATGGCCCGATTCTTCATACTAATCCACGTCTCATTTAAGGCAAATACGTCAATGTTATCAGCACTTGCAACTAATCTCAACTCGTTCATCTTTTTTTCTAGCTCTACGACTGTTTGTATGTATTAGGAACCCGTCTCTTCTTTCTCTCCCTATGCATCCACTCTTTTCCGCTATCTCTATTACTGTGCATATCACCTAATACCACTGGCTATCCAATATCCACCAATTGAACATTAAAATGGTTATACCCAATTACTCCACCTCATTCTGCCTATCACTGGTATCCCCACAACTCATTATATCTCTACCTAGACTCACGAAATCGTAATGACATGATTGCAAACAAACCATACCACGGGTGGGGTTTGAACCCGCGATCAGAGTTTTGAGACTTTTCGCGGGTTCAAACCCCACTCGTGGTATGGTTTCTCTACCTAGATAATTCACACTGCCCATATCTGTTTACCATATATTATTGTTTTTCCCACAAAAACTTTTACCTCCAACTATTTCTAGGCAGATTCTTCGCAAATCCAACCTCTCGCACCTACATATTATCGTCCAGCCTATTTCCAAAAACTACCCATGAATTTAGATTCAGTATCTCAGGTAAAATATGCGTAATGTGTGCATTAACATATCGTAGCTGGCCCAGTGGCTAACGCGTCGGTCTGGAGTTGTATGACTCTCTGATCGCGGGTTCTAACCCCACCCGTGGTATAGTGTCTTTGCAATCGTGTCATTACGATTTCGTGAGTCATATCGTCGTATATACTTGTACATGCGCACTTTCCGTAGCAATATTTGCGCATGTGCGGTTTCCATAGCAACTCCGTAAACATACCACGACTGGAAATCCAGCAGGAGGACAATCCAGCCTCCAACACATCTTGCCGCTGAATGACCCACATGGGTTTAGCGCTTAACACTAATTAAACAAACCGAAAATAGAAATCAAACCAAATTGTATGTATATTACTTGCAAAGCTATTTTTAAGTCACATTCACATTATATTTTTATTCCCAACAGCAGGGCTCCTAGCCAATGCCTAAAATATGAGAAATATAAATTTATATGATAAAAGTAGGGTTGGCGACCCTGGCGATGGGCGGAGCTAAGTGAGGATTCAAATCTTCACAACGGTTGACAAGCCAGTTGACCTGTGACCCGAGTGCAAACTGCGTGTGTGTTTTTCTTTTTCTATCCTCTATAGAGATAGTGTTGTTGCCTATTACCATGACATTTGGTAAGTAGAGTGAATGTTTTTGATAGAAGATAGGTGATATAATATTGATTTTGAAGGGCTGAGAAAACACCTTTGACAGCTTTTTCAAGTGAGGAGGGATGGATATGAGAGGAACCTGCCCTCTCAGTGATTAACTTCTTTGTGTGGAAAAAGACACGTACATAAATTAGACACATGTGCAACACTTGGGTATTTCTTTATTGAGGAAATGTTTCTCAACGCAGTGGTTTCATCAGTCCTATACAGAGATGACTGATGAAGCCACTGCGTGGCGAAACGTTTCCTCAGTAAGAATATAAGAAAAAAGGAACCCTGCAGCAGGTCTACTGGCCCGTGTGAGACAGGTCCAAGTCTCCCACTGGCTTAAGCCAATGCCCTAACTTAGGAGAGCACAGCGCTAGTACGATCGACACCATGCCTTGCCCTTCTAGGGCAGGGTTGGTGCCAGAGCCCGAGTTTGTAGCTAACAAGATGAGGGGAGTACTTGTGCCTCCTCTCATGGGAGACTTAGGTCTCAGACACTCCCTAGACAGGGAGCCAGTGCCGGGCCACCACTTGGAAGGGCCCGGGCCGGGAGAATACCGGCGAATCTTTAACAACAATTAGTCAGGTCAGGTCACACAAGCAAGTGTCTGATTCCCATTCAAACTTGACCCTATTAATGCAAACTCTCTACTTCCTCTTGGTCAGCCTTACCTTGATCAGTGTTAGAACCTATACCATGAGTTGCCACTTTTCTTAAGTCATTTACGAGGTACTTTATCAAAGGCCTTACCGAAACCCAAATAAACAACCTTCCTTAAAGTTGTCCGCTGCCTCAAATACGTTATTAACGAATGTTTTTTTTATTTGTCAAGCAGGACTAACCTCTTGTGAATCCGTGTTAAGATTTATCAAATTATGTTCATTAAAGTGATGTCTACTAATATCGGCTATAATTGGTTCTAATACACAAACAACCCGCACATAGAAAAGAGGAGCTTACGACGACGTTTCGGTCCGACTTGAACCATTTACACAGCGCTGTATAGCCCTTGTGCCTTAGCGCTTCTTTTTGATTATAATAATAATAATTGAACCATTTACAAAGTCACACTATCGTTCCAGTCACGGTTCAATCCCGGCCGGGGGTATGGTTTATTTGCAATCGTGTCATTACGATTTCTTAAGTCATGTTGACGGCAGTGAAGGGACTTGAGCTAGAGTTCGTCACGGCCACGCTAGCTGGAGATTCGTCTGTAAAAACTTGCATTTGTGGTCACAGAGGTGCCTGTGCTAACTTTCCTATGGTGTAGAAATATACCTAGTTGGATGAATCTTATTGTGGCTAGCTGGTCTAGTGGCTAGCGCGACGGGCTGGAGTTTTGAGACTCTATGACCGCGGGTTCAATCCCGGCCGGGGGTATGGTTTATTTGCAATCGTGTCATTACGATTTCTTAAGTCACGGTATTGTGCCTTTTATGTAATTTATGGTTCTAATAATTTGCCTACTATAGACGTTAGGCTTATAGGACGGTAATACGATGGAATTTACTTAAATCCTGATTTAAATATAGGAAATACATTAACTATCTTCCACAACTCAGGCACAACACTAGTTTGAGTACAATTGAAAACAGTTTTTGGGGTCCTGGAAACTTGTTTTATTTTGTCCAATTGTTTGATAATTATAGTCTTCTTGCTTAGCGCTTCTTTTTTGATTATAATAATAATAATATAGTCTTCTTGACTTTAATGTTACTAAATTTGTTTTGTGGTGAATGGTATTGAAAACCGACAAGTTGAAGAATTGAGACACTTGTGCAACACATGGGAATCTTTATAAAAGAAACGTTTCGCCACACAGCGGCTTCATCAGTCCAATACAAAGTAGATATGGGTAAGGAGAGGAGGAGTTCGAGGTAATCAGTCCCTCAACCTGGAATCGTTGTGCTCAGTCCATTACTCTTGTAGGAAGTGCAGCATAGGGCCAGAGAGGTGGCTTATATTCGGCAGTCAGATGAGTTGAAGCGGGATCACAGTGGGACCTGCCACTTGTGTAAGTAGGTCGTCGTCCAAAGGTTGGGCAAGCGCTGAAGTCTTTGTACCAAGATCCCATGATGTTGCAGCGTCTGACAGATGTCTGACTTGTCGTTTTTTAAAACCCTTCACCACATCTGTCAGACACTGCAACATCATGGGATCTTGGTACAAAGTCTTCAACGCTTGCCCAACCTTTGGACGACGACCTACTTACACAAATGGCAGGTCCCACTGTGATCCCGCCTCCTCCTGCTTCAACTCGTCTGACTGCCGTATATAAGCCACCTCTCTGGCCCTATGCTGCACTTCCTATAAGAGTGATGGACTGAACACATCGATTTCAGGTTGAGGGACTGATTACCTCGAACTCCTACTCTCCTTACCCATTTCTACTTTGTATTGGACTGATGTGGCCACTGTGTGGCGAAACGTTTCTTCAATAAAGATTCCCATGTGTTGCACAAGTGTCTCAATTCTTAAATTTGTTTTCTTCAAGGCCTGAATAATTATATGGACTGCTGGAATATCATTTGTCTTCTTGTGTGAAAACAGACAAGAAATAACTTTTAAACATAATCCTATTTCCTGTTCATTATCAGTAAACTGTCCAGATCTAGTTTACAGAGGTCCTTCTTTTTCCCTGATCTTTGTCCTATACACTTAAAAGAATCCTTTTGTATCTGTCTTTGATTCTATAGTGACTTTAATTAATTTCATAGATGCGTTTAGCCTTCCTAATTCCCTTCTTTACGTCTGTTTTAAAATGAACGTATTTCATAGATGTTTTAGTGTCTTATTCATCCATCTGGGATCGTTCTTATTTGACCTGATTTCTCCCTGAGAAAAAATAAGCTTCACAGTTCACAGTTCCTCTCGTTTTTTGTATCAACAGATTAGACAGATATCCCCAGCCAGTACTAGTTAAGTGTTGTAATAAAGTTGGTAGAATTACCGACAATATGTAAAGTAAAAGGACACAAGTGCAACTAATGTGACATTTATTGTGGCAACGTTTCGCTCTCCAGGAGCTTTATCAAGCCATTACAAACAATACATGGACACAGAGGGTATATAAAGGCTCAGAGTGAGGTGAATACTAGTGAAATGGTACCTCACTAGTATTCACCTCACTCTGAGCCTTTATATACCCTCTGTGTCCATGTATTGTTTGTAATGGCTTGATAAAGCTCCTGGAGAGCGAAACGTTGCCACAATAAATGTCACATTAGTTGCACTTGTGTCCTTTTAGTTAAGTGTTCTCTAAGACCATTATAATCGGGTGAACGAAAATCGGGGACTTTCACGGTATTATCGTTTTCGCACTCCCGGGTAATATCAAAGGTAGTAGATTTTTGATCACTTGCGTCAAGTTCTTCAGTGATCTGTAGATTATTAACGAGGGTTTCTTTATTTGACCTCTGGTAGCTGTTGCAAACTGTTTCAAAAAGCAGTCCTGAACTGCTACCAGGAAGTCACTCGAATCTAAGTTTCCGGTCAAAGTAATCCAGTCTATTTGACTAAAGTTAAAATCCCTTACTATTACTAGTTTGCCTAGAAGCCCTAACAATTTCGTACCAAACAAGCCTCCCATTGTGGCTTTCTTAGTCTGTATATAACACTTAACTTTTTCTTGTCCTAGAAATTCTACCCAAACAAACTGTTTAATCCATTGATTTTTGTACCTGTTTTTTTTCTTATGGAACAATTAATGTTATCTCGGATACATAACTCTACCTCACCCCCCCCTCTCACCGCCCCCCCTCTCACCGCCACCCCTATCACGCTACCCCTCTCACCACCACACACTCACCGCCACCCCTCTCACCGCTACCCTCACCGCCACCCCTCTCACCGCTACCCTCACCGCCACCCCTCTCACCGCAACCCTCTTACAGCCAACCTCTCACTGCTACCCTCTCACCACCACACTCTCACCGCCACCCCTCTCACCGCCACCCCTCTCACCGCCACCCCTCTCACCGCCATCCCTCTCACCGCCACCCCTCTCATCATCCCTGCAAATATTGAACACACACGGATGTTAAAAGTTACTCCTAATCATCTCAAGAACACTTCTAACGCATTTCGCGTGTCACTTGTTTTAACTCCATTTTGGGCGTTTTTGTAACATAACCCAGTCAGATTTAACCCTCTAAAATTTATATGAAATTAATTAAATTTATTTCCTCAGATGACACTAGAATTTCACTATTGTAAGTACGTGGCAAATAATATACGAAATTCCGAGTCAAATTCTGTGTCTTAGGTCGGCATTGTCGAGGACTTGCAAATGCTGTTTCTCTTGCTTGATCCCGACAATAAAGCGATGTGTGAAAATTAGACACGTGTGCAACATCTGAGTATCATGACTCACGAAATCGTAATGACACGATTGCAAACAAACCATACCACGGGCGGGGATAGAACCCGCGATCAGAGAGTCTCAAAACTCCAGACCGTCGCGTTAGCCACTGGACCAGCTATCCCCGCCCGTGGTATGTTTTTTTTTATCTGAGTATCTTTATTGTAGACGTTTCGCCATCCAGTGGCTTTATCATTACAAATTCAAGGACATAATTGAAAGACAAGAACTATATACAAAAGATGAGGTAATTAGTCCCTCAGCCTCAACTCCAAGGCTAAGGGACTAATTACTTTATATTTTGTATATAGGTCTACTGTCTTTACATTACGTCCTTGATTTTTATTGATAAAGCCACTAGATGGCTTTATCAATAATGATACCTGGTATAATATATCATTCAAATACGAAGGAAAGTTAGCATAGGTATCACTGTGACCACAAATGCAAAATTTTACAGCTGAATCTCACGCTAGCGTGGTTGTGATGAACTCTAGCTCAAGTCCCCTCAAAGCGGCCATCACGACACGCCAAATCGTAATAACGTGATTGAAATTAAATTACTGATCGGGTGGGGTTTGAACCTGCTTCACATGCGAAGCAGTTTCTCAAAGCCTGCTGTGCAGGCGATGAGTTGCCTGAATAAAGTTACGAATCTCTGCTTGTCTTTATCAACTGTAACTTGTTAGGTAAATGAACATAGATGCAACTATTGCAACAATTTATTGTGGCAACGTTTCGCTCTCCAGGAGCTTTGTCAGGGTTCTGGAGAGCGAAACGTTGCCACAGAATGTCATATTAATTACATCAGTGTCCATTTTGTTGGTAAATACTGTTACAGTTCAATCCCCGAGGCTTGTATATACGATCTCTTCATCTTATATTTTAACTGACTCCTAATTCATGCAAGAATTTTGAGAAACTGAAAAAAATTTTCTATTCATATTACTGCTTCATTTTCTGAGGTGAAGGTCACATTGATATGTCACCTGAATAAGAAATAGGTGGAGCGTAAAATGTGGGTCAAACACCGACTTTATAATTAGATTCGTGCTGTGGGGGACGTGTCTGGATACTTGATTTCGAACTAATGTTTGGTTTTGTAAAATAATGATAAATTAGACGCATGCAGCATCTGTACATGCAGAAAACCCAATGTTATGCATAGTAAAGATACCCAGATAAGAACATATGAAAGGAGGAGCAGTAGGTCTGAACATCAAAATGGTATACAATACCGACAGGTTGTTAGGTAAGACACATATGCAACAGTTAGACAACTTTATTCCGAAACGTTTCGCCTACACAGTAGGCTTCTTCAGTCGAATACAGAAAATAGGCAGGAAGAGTAGAGATGTGAAGACGATGTAATCAGTCCATCACCCTTGTAGTCGTAGAATTTGAGGTTGTCAGTCCCTCGGCCTGGAGAAGTTCAGTTCCATAGTCAGGAACTATCTGAAGATCAAGCGACAGTGCGGAGACTTAAATACTGTCGGAAGGAGAGGTGCAGTGTAGTAGTAGTAGTAGTAGTAGTAGTAGTAGTGAGAATGTAACCACTGATAGGTCATGTCCCTCTCAGATCCAACACTTCTCACTTGAAAAGCTTGTCAAAGGTGTTTTCTGTACCAAGATGCCACGTGTTGCAGTGTCTGACAAGATGAACATCAAAATGGTATACAATACCGACAGGTTGTTAGGTAAGACACATATGCAACAGTTAGACAACTTTATTCCGAAACGTTTCGCCTACACAGTAGGCTTCTTCAGTCGAATACAGAAAATAGGCAGGAAGAGTAGAGATGTGAAGACGATGTAATCAGTCCATCACCCTTGTAGTCGTAGAATTTGAGGTTGTCAGTCCCTCGGCCTGGAGAAGTTCAACACGTGGCATCTTGGTACAGAAAACACCTTTGACAAGCTTTTCAAGTGAGAAGTGTTGGATCTGAGAGGGACATGACCTATCAGTGGTTACATTCTCACTACTACTACTACTACTACTACTACTACTACTACACTGCACCTCTCCTTCCGACAGTATTTAAGTCTCCGCACTGTCGCTTGATCTTCAGATAGTTCCTGACTATGGAACTGAACTTCTCCAGGCCGAGGGACTGACAACCTCAAATTCTACGACTACAAGGGTGATGGACTGATTACATCGTCTTCACATCTCTACTCTTCCTGCCTATTTTCTGTATTCGACTGAAGAAGCCTACTGTGTAGGCGAAACGTTTCGGAATAAAGTTGTCTAACTGTTGCATATGTGTCTTACCTAACAACAGCAGTAGGTCTGTTGGCCCATACTGGACAGGTCCTTCACAAATCCAACCCATTAACAGAATGTTTGCCCAACCCGATTTAGTTCTACCCTAGCAATAAGCTCTGATAAATTCACTAAGAACATAAGAACGTAAGATGCTGCACATGTGTCTAATTTATCGTCTTGTGAGTATTATTTACCATTGATATTCATGTAAAATGATGTGTGTCAAAGGTTTGGTTGTGCTAGAAGCAGTCTTCACACACAGTATCATACGGAATCTATGTCTTTCCCTGTGCAGGATGTGACAAATAGTGCATAGGAGTAACACCATTCAACATCAACACTAGAATAAAATATGTTTGCAGGGCTCGAAGCATCAACAATGTTTTTGTCATGTACCGAGACAAACCTTCATACCATATGACATGGAAAGACACTAGAACGAGAAGGTAATTCTTGGAAGTAGAACTTATCAGTACCCAGAATAACGTAGAACAAAATAGTCAAATCCTTGGCACACATACTTTTACATAGGCAGCTACCGACCCATCTATGAAAATTTCAGTACATCCCCAACACCACCACTTTTTTTTTGTTTGTTTACTATTCATTGATTTTTTTTGGTCAGATGACAAGTGAACCTTGACCTTCACCTCTAAATGGATCTGATGCGTATCAACTTGCACCTACCTTTTCCTGGCGTATTTCAATTCGGTTATTGTTTTCGTCCGTTTGCCTTGATACAGCTCTCATAGAACGATATGTAAACAATTAAATGAAAGTTACACAATTTATCAGCTACAAGTTCATGCATTGGTGAACTGGGTCTGACTGGGTTAGGTTAAGGATTCCTAACTTTATTGACAAGCTAAGAGCTGTTATCTACATCAGCTGATTTGAAAGCATTTGTATTGTTATGAAACATACAAGTAAGGAACAGGATGAAGTTGGAGCCATCTGTGGGCCAGCATTTTCATTTGATCAATTGACTTTATCTCCTTGATATCAAGTGCAACTAATGTGACATTTATTGTGGCAACGTTTCGCTCTCCAGGAGCTTTATCAAGCCATTACAAACAATACATGGACACAGAGGCCACAATAAATGTCACATTAGTTGCACTTGTGTCCTTTTGCTTTACATATTGTCGGTAATTCTACCAACTTTATTACACTCCTTGATATCATTATGCTGTACGAATGTGTTCCAGACTCGTGTCATCCTGAGGATAAATGACCTCAGATGAAGTGATGTTCTGGAGAAGGGAACAGCCATAATGAAGTTGCTGCTTGCTGCCCGTCTTGTTGTGTAGACGCTCACTTCTCGCTGTTCTTGGAGTGGAGCAAATTGTGGTACTTTGACAATATTGGCCTTGCCATAGCAGTAAGGCCACTCACATCCCTCCGGTGTTGAAGGCTCTGCTGAAATGACAGATCTATCCAGGCTGGGTCCAAGCAAGAGATGAGGCGTCTTGCTCTGTTCTCTACTGTCAAGCAGGCGCAGATGAGATAGGCAGAAAATCCAAGAAAGTGAATCATGTATATGTGCCTCGTACAGAATCTTGCAACCTCTACAGTCGAGCAGATGCGGGATACCTCTAAGTGCTGTAAGCTTCCTGACCGCCTCGTTTGCAAGATTTACAAGGTGGTTCTTAATGGTCAATTTGGAGTCAGATTTCACTCCAAGGATATTAACTTCGTCCCCGTGTAGCAACACCCTCCCATTCATACTTACTACTGCTCCGGCATTACCATCATGGTGCCTAGAAACTCATTATTTGTGTTGTCTCAAGAGCAAATGTTACCTGTCATCGTTTACCCCAAGCTGATATAGCTCTTAGCTGGTGATTGATGTAGATTAGAGCAGTTGGCTTTTCCTCTCTTGCATAAGTAAATGACAGTGTACAGTCGTCTGCATATGCATGGGATTCTAGGATGAGATGAAGGTCATTGAAGTAGGCATTTCATAACAATGGTTCAAGCACGCTTTATTGTGGAACACTTGCGCCAATAAGATCTCTCTCTCTCTCTCTCTCTCTCTCTCTCTCTCTCTCTCTCTCTCTCTCTCTCTCTCTCTCTCTCTCTCTCTCTCTCTCTCTCTCTCTCTCTCACTCTCACCGTTCTCCTATCCTTTCCACCTCTTTTCTTATATCTTTTTCTCCTTTTTTTTCAATTCTTTCATATGCTTCTCCCTCTTCCCATCTGCCGTCTCTCATTGCCTACCATATCAGTTTTATTTATTAAAGAAAATCTTATTCCACTGGGTCTCTTCTCCCGTCTCTCTCTCTTCCTACCTACCCCTTCCACCCTTCTTTTTTCCCCACGTGACTGTCTTCACTCCCCTCTCGTTTCTTTATTTTCCTCTTTCCTCTTTTATCCATTTATCTTAACGTGTTCCATCATCATCTCAATCACTTCCCTTCTTCTTCCCACCCTCTTCCCACCATCTATCCTGTTTCCTCCATGGTTTTCCTTCCCCTCCCTCCCTCTTTCCTGGACCACACAGCTGATCGAGATACAGTAGTGTCGTCCACCACAGCTGTAAACGTCGTTAATGGTCCAGCTGCCAATTTGCTAATCACAGCTGATTGGAGACGGGAGGGGGGTCACAGCTGTGTTGAGATGAAGGTGGAAATGGTGAGAGTTTCGTTACTGCTGGTGACGGAGTAGTATTTGGTAGTATGGTTAGTTGGTGAGGGGTTAATGGGTGTTTAGTCTGTTATGTGTGAGTGGTTGGTGAAGGTGAGATTTTAGTCGGGCTCAGTACGCAGTGTTTGACGAATGTTTTGGATAGTTAAGATATTTGTAAATTAAACTGAGATAGTCCATTATAGACGATACTGCCCTCGTGGACACTCAAAGGAGGATTATTCCAAGTTACACCTCCACTTGCACGAGTCGTATATTATGACAATGGCAGGGAGACATTGGCGGGGAGACATTGGCGGAGAGACATTGGCGGGGAGACATTGGCGGAGAGACATTGGCGGGGAGACATTGGCGGAGAGACATTGGCGGAGAGACATTGGCGGAGAGACATTGGCGGAGAGACATTGGCGGAGAGACATTGGCAGGGAGACATTGGCAGGGAGACATTGGCAAGGAGACAGTGACACACACACTGACACACACAGACACACACATAGACACACACATAGACACATACATAGACACACACATAGACACACACAGAGACACACACAGAGACACGCACAGAGACACGCACAGAGACACGCACAGAGACACGCACAGAGACACGCACAGAGACACGCACAGACACACACAGAGACACACACACACACACACACAGACACACACACAGACACACACAGAGACACACACAGAGACACACACAGAGACACACACAGAGACACACACAGAGACACAGACAGAGACACACACCGAGACACACACCGAGACACACACCGAGACACACACCGAGACACACACCGAGACACACACCGAGACACACACCGAGACACACACCGAGACACACACCGAGACACACACCGAGACACACACCGAGACACACACCGAGACACACACCGAGACACACACCGAGACACACACCGAGACACACACCGAGACACACACCGAGACACACACCGAGACACACACCGAGACACACACCGAGACACACACCGAGACACACACCGAGACACACACAGAGACACACACAGAGACACACACACAGACACAGACACACAGACACAGACACACACACACACACACAGACACACACACAGACACACACACACAGACACACACACACAGACACACACACACAGACACACACACACACACACACACACACACACACACACACACACACACACACACAGACACACACACAGACACACACACACACACAGGACATAATAGGAACACTTCAGTCTGGAGGTCCCAAGGTGGCAATCGCAGTGATGTATAACCCACCACAGAACAGCAGGAGGCCAAGGCAAGAATATGATGAGAGTAACAGACCCATGGTTGACACTCTAGCTGAAGTGGCCAGAAGGGCCTTCTGCTTCAACACACCAACTCCAGGCTGAGGGACTGTTTACCTCATACTCCAACTCATCTCTCTCTGATATTTTCTGTACTGGACTGAAGAAGCCACTGGCTGGCGAAACGTTTCCTCGATAAAGATCAACCATTTACATCAACAGCCTGATTAACCCTACTAAATACATTGTGTTTCTTGTCCACTGGACTGAGCTGATAAAGCCTTTGGTGTTCAGAAATTTCTTTAGCAAATATCTACCATATGTCTCTCTCACTTGTATTCTTGTCTTTGTTAATCACCATTTGTCACTTCGTCTGCAAGCAAAACATTGTCGAAATGGCTTTTTGTACTTGTGGATTGGATCCCCTTCAAGCGAAGTTCCTTGATGCTGGTGAGTGGTTCTTGATCTAGGGAACTGGATCTGTGCTCCAGTTCTCTGAATAGAGCTTGAATGCCTTCCATTCCCCCCCCCCACACACACAGGCGGTTTATAATCCCTACGGGTTCAGAGCTTCCCATTGATAATTTTGGATTGAATTTCTAAAGCCCTTGGTGTTCACAAGTGGCCTCATTAAATGTCTAAATGCCCCACGTCTCTCTTACTTGTATATTTGTCGATGGTAGTCACGATTTGTCACACTGTCTACATGCGACACGTTGTGAGTTTGTTAAACGACGTTGTTAGATAACTGTGTCAAGAGTATTTGAAAATCAGTCAGGTGGTGGGATTCTCATGTCTTCCTTGCGAGACGTGTCTTAGCCAGCTGGCTACCTCACCAGTGTATGCCAGCTGGCTACCTCACCAGTGCATGCCAGCTGGCTACCTCACCAGTGTATGCCAGCTGGCTACCTCACCAGTGCATGCCAGCTGGCTGCCTCACCAGTGTATGCCAGCTGGCTACCTCACCAGTGCATGCCAGCTGGCTACCTCACCAGTGTATGCCAGCTGGCTATCTCACCAGTGTATACCAGCTGGTTACCTCACCAGTGTATGCCAGCTGGCTACCTCACCAGTGTATGCCAGCTGGCTACCTCACAAGTGTGTGCCAGCTGGCTACCTCACCAGTGCATACCAGCTGGCTACCTCACCAGTGCATGCCAGCTGGCTACCTCACCAGTGCATGCCAGCTGGTTACCTCACCAGTGTATACCAGCTGGCTACCTCACCAGTGTATACCAGCTGGCTACCTCACCAGTGTATGCCAGCTGGCTACCTCACCAGTGTATGCAAGCTGGCTACCTCACCAGTGTATGCCAGCTGGCTACCTCACCAGTATATACCAGCTGGCTTCCTCCCAAGAGTATACCGGCTGGCTTCCTCACCAAAGTATACCAGCTGGCTGCCTCCCTAGAATATACCAGCTGGCTACCTCCCTAGAGTATACCAGCTGGCTTCCTCACCAGTATATACCAACTGGCTACTTCACCATAATATTCCAGCTGGCTTCCTCCCTAGTGTATACCAGCTGGCTACCACCCCAAAGTATACCAGCTGGCTTCCTCCCCAGTGTATACTATAGTAAGATGTGTCTTGGCCAGCTGGCTATCTCCCCAGTATATTCCAGATAGCTGCCTCCCCAGAGTATTCGAACGAGTAATACGCCACAGTGGGCGTAAATGCTGCACTGATGGAGTGGGAATTGCGTGAGCTAAGGAATATACTGGTGAGCCATGGTGGACCTTGCTGCCCATTAACACTGACACACTCGCTGACGTTGCCAGATAACCGAGTGTATTGTTATCTAAATACTGAGAAATGCGAGGTTTACAGGTGAGGAAATGCGAGGTTTACAGGTGGGAAATGTTAGCTTAATGTTTGGAAATGCAAGTTTAATGCTGGGAAATGCGAGATTAGGGCCGGGAAATTAACGTTTATTGACTGGAAATGAAAACTAAATGCTGGGAAATGAACGTTTATTTGTTG
Organism: Cherax quadricarinatus; assembly: GCF_038502225.1. NCBI lineage: Eukaryota > Metazoa > Arthropoda > Malacostraca > Decapoda > Parastacidae > Cherax > Cherax quadricarinatus. The sequence goes on along the minus strand of NC_091363.1, from coordinate 14,647,481 downwards.
AGAAATGTACGTTTAATTGTGAGAAATGAAAGCTAAATGCTGGGAGATGCAAGCTAAATGCTGGAACAGCTTAAGCTTATGCTTGGAAATTATGCTGGAAGACTAAGTCCGCGTTTAGGGAATATCTTGTGTAGCGGTTTAACTAAAGATAAACGAGGATGTAACTAACGCTAAAGCTAATGGGGGGAATAGAGCCTAGCGCTTTACTCTCCCCATTAGAGCGTTGTTGAGCCTAGCGCTCTACTCTCCCCATTAGAGCGTTATTGAGCCTAGCGTTCAAAAAAAAGGGCGTAGTTGAAATTAACTCTCGGGAAACGAGCGTAGTTGAGCCTAGCGCTCGGAAAACGAATGCTAGGCTCAACTACTTCAAGAGCGTAAGAGAACGAACGAGGATTCGTTTAACGCTACAAGAACGACACAGGATCTAACGCTAGAAGTAATGGAGGAACCAGCGCTCGAATAAGTAACTCTACGAGACCTAACTAGAAGAGCATAAAAAACTAACGAGGATAGAAGGAATTGTTGAGAGTAAACTTCTGATAATTAAGCTTGCAAGACGTAATGAAAGTGAAGTGAGAAAGTGAGCCACTTATGGTGAATGGGACGATGATGTGAAGGTCTTTTCACCGTACACGGTAATGGAGTCCTTCACAGTATACGGTGGCAGGATACTTCATAGTACACGGTGGCAGTGTACTTCACTGTACATGGTAGTGAAGCACCTCACTCTGTGTTGACAACTCGACATAATAAAAAAGCAGCAAAATAGAACATTAATTAATGTTACACACACAAGTTTGTCATCACTTCTCTCTAACAGTAACAAGACTCGCCATAATATTTCACAACAATTCTTATACTTATTAACAAGAACATTAACCACGGTAACAACAAAGTCACAAGGTTTGTAGATGAATGGTTCAGAGAACCGACAAGTTGATAAATTAGACACATGTTCAACTCTTGGGTATCTTTATTGAGGAAACGTTTCGCCACACAGTGGCTTCATCACTCCATACAAAGGAGAATCTTGAAGAATAGGAGGAGAATGAGGTAATCAGTCCCTCAACCTTGAGTCGATGTGGTCAGTCCATCAATCTTGAATAGATTGATGGATTGATGGACTGACCACATCGACTCAAGGTTGAGGGACTGATTACCTCATTCTCCTCCTATTCTTCAAGATTCTCCTTTGTATGGACTGATGAAGCCACTGTGTGGCGAAACGTTTCCTCAATAAAGATACCCAAGAGTTGCACATGTGTCTAATTTATCAACAAAGTCACAAGCAAGCAGGTATGCAAGTGAATTTCTTTCACCTACCTAACAACACAGGAATCATATGTTACCATAATCTCTCCTCATTCTAATATGTCATTCTTAAGGTCACTATGTATCACTCACGCCTCACTCTGTGCTTATATATACTGTATTGTTAACCTCTGTATGTTAGAAGTGATCAAGGTCCCAGGACCGAAGCGTTTTCTAATACGGCCTGGTGTCTGCTAGCGTGTCTTTCTAAACCAGAGTATATAGGGGACAGGAGCTACACTCGTGTGACATACGAGTTTTGCACTTTCCCTTGAATATATTAAAAACAATAAAAAGAGGTAAATCTCCGTATATACGGTGAGACATACAGAGTTATGTGTGTGTGTGTGTATATATATATATATATATATATATATATATATATATATATATATATATATATATATATATATATATATATATATATATATATGCAAATTATTATTATTATTATAATATATATACAGCGCCTGGGGGGGGGGGGGATATATAATTCGGGGAACTGGAGAACAGATCCAATTCCCTAAATCAAGAGCCCCTCACCAACATATATATATATGCAAAACAACCACTCTGAAAAAATAGAGAAATTCCAAGCGCTTTCGTGACTACTCACATTCGTGAGTAGTCACGAAAGCGCTTGGAATTTCTCTATTTTTTCAGAGTGGTTGTTTTGCATATTCCGAAATAACCTGTTTACTGTGATCTTATTGCATATATATATATATATATATATATATATATATATATATATATATATATATATACCGAGACGTGTGTGTATCGTTCCGGGTATATACACTGAGAGTTTACGTAAATTCCATTTCTATGACATTGTAGACTGATACACAGATAATCTACACAAAGAAGAATGAAATTTATGACGACATTTCGGTCCGACTTGGGCCATGAACTACTCTCATTTGTCACGTTAAAGAATGACACACTTGCGCAACATTTTCATTGAGGAAACGTTTCTTAAGCCGGTAATTTCATCAGTCTAATACACAGAAGACAAAAAGATGAGGAGTTTGAGGTAACAAGTCCCTCAGTCTGGAGTTTGTGTTTTCTCAATCGTGAGAAAAGTACAGCATATGCTCGGAGAAGCGGCTTATATACTGGGGAGTTGAAGCAGCAGGAGGCGGAGTCACTATTGGACAAATCCACTTGTGTAAGTAGGTCATGACTGTAGGTTAGGCAACCGTAGAAGAGTTCTCTGTATCAAGAATCTAAGATTAGTGCTCTTTTCAAACTACTACTCATCTTTCTCTTGCCTTCTCTGTATTGGACTGAAGAAGCCACTGGCTGGCGATACGTTTCCTCAGTAAAGATTCCCGAATGTTGCACAAGCTTCTCATTGTTCAACTTGTCGGTTTACTGATCCATTTACATCACACTCGTTTGTTATTATTAATTAGTCGCCGAAACCGTTGACATGAGTTTCATTCTCCCATGTGCGGGTTATTTGTGTATTGTTCCAGTCACCTTATTGTCCCTTCTTATTCTTGTATCGTGAAGATTTAGCATCAAGTAATGTCTTCATTACCTCATTCTTTCACCTCAGCACCTCTCTCCAACCCCTGTAAGTATCCATGTCATGCTTTTCTCCCTGTGAATTGATGGTCATCGATACCATGCCTAACCCTTCTAGGGTAGGGTAGGTGCCTGAGCCCGAGCCTTTAGCTCATAAGACTGTCATTCCCTTTAGCCCCCTTGGGGCGGGGATGGCAGACCAGAGAGGCCTAGCTTGTGGCTAGGCCTAGGAGTTGGTCCCAAAGATGAGGAGGTACTTGTGCCTCCTCCCATGGGAGACTTAGGTCTCAGACACTCCCTAAAGAGGGAGCCAAGGCCGGGCCACCACTTGGAAAAGGCCCGGGCCGGGAGACTACCGGCTAATCTTTAATAATAATAATAATAATGTGAATTGATATCGTCCCTGGTGGATGACACTTCCCCACAATGACTTGCATTGATTGTCATATTTTCATACTGACTGCGTATTGTACCACTTATATAAGTATTATACCACTAGCACCAGTATTATACCATTAGCACCAGTATTATACCACTAGCACCAGTATTATACCACTGGCACCGATATTCAGGATGTTCCAGCAGTACGTGAATGGTATACCACACCGAGGAGATAAAGAATTAGATGTGCAGCATCTGGGTATCTCTATTTGTAGACGTATCACCACTGACGACACGTCTACAAGTAAAGATACTCAGATGTTGGACGTGTCTAGTTCTTTATATTAAGCTGATTTACTACCTTAATAACCCAAGTGTAATGGATAGTCTTTATATTTCACAAACTAACATTACACACAATAATTCCAAGGCAACATTAACAGTAGTAATAATAGCAGATGCTGCAGGAACATAATTAACACGCTGTAGAAGCTCAGTTTCCCAACCTGCAGTATACACACACACTCGCTTTTGGATTAGCCTCCAGAGACAGCCCATCCTACACCATAAATAATGTGTGTGTGGTTTCCAGCTATTTTAGCGACTTTGTCTCCCTTGCTGCCACAAGTTACTCTCACGTTTATGTAATTTGTTAATTTAAGGTCAGCTATACGTAAACATGTGTTAATTACAGTTCAAGTAACCTCACCTTTTGTTTTCAAAAAAGGTTTTTTTTCATTAACAAAGACTAGGAATCAGTATTACAAGGACCCCACTGGAAATGCAGAGTGATGCATTTCCAGTGGGGGATGGAAATCTTCAGTTCCAGAGCTGAAAATTTCCATCCCCTGTGGCTTGTCTTGCACTGTTAACATCGCCTGTCTGCGATTGCATTTCATATGTTACTATGTATGATAATTTAGCCACCTAAATTTGTGTGTAGCTGTACTTGTGTGTACCTGTATCTAGATAAACTTAATTAGCATTAAGTCGCATCACATGGTCTCTTCAGGAAGCAGGTCCGCAACCGAAAGGGAAAGGGGCGCGTGGGAAGAGGTGTAGGTAAAGGACACAAGAGCAACTTATGTGAGATTTTATTGTGGCAACAAATCGCTCTCCAGGAGCTTTGTCAAGATGTTGGAAGTGATGGGGGAAAGGGTGTCGCATTTCTTTCCCCTTGGAAATGTTTCGTCGGCTTTTCCCTGGTAATTTTTTAGTCCATATGAGGTGGTCATGTTTAAGTTTAATCCCGTGGAAGATTATAAATCACGTTCATGCACTGAACGTGAGACTAGCCAGTGCCACAAATATATCCTGGGAATTATTACCTAGCTATTACTAACGTTTATTAATTTGGTTAATAGTGCATTGCTTTCAGAAATAACATACAGCGAGGTTTAACATGCACGTGAACCTCCAAATTAAAGGTTCGCCGGAATGTAAGTCTAGACGACAGCATTGTCATGTGTTGTACAGGTGGCACAAACTCGCCAGGAAATGAACAATGAGCTTCATTCCTCTGAAACTTTTGTTATTTTATTTCATGAGCTAGGCACAGGTTTACCTGGAGTTTACCTGGAGAGAGTTCCGGGGGTCAACGCCCCCGCGGCCCGGTCTGTGACCAGGCCTCCTTAGGTCAGTGTCCCAGGATGCGACCCACACCAGTCGACTAACACCCAGGTACCCATTTTACTGATGGGGAACATAGACAACAGGTGGAAAGAAACACGTCCAATGTTTCTACTCTGGCTGGGAATCGAACCCAGGCCCTCACCGTGTGAAGCGAGAGCGTTAACCACCAGGCCACCAGTTCAGTAACAATACTAACTTATTTAAGGCTGTTAATACCGTGTACGATGTGTTAGAGAACTTTGATCTTCAAGTCTTCTCCAATTTCAAGAGAGGTATTACAATCCCGAGTAGCTTAGAGAAGCTTAGATACGCTAGGTAAGGTTTGTTAAGAAACAGGACAAGTGTTTCCTGACGTGGGTCTTAGTCATATGATGACCCGCCACTGGAGCTTTTGGTCATCTGACCGACGCCTTCAGCTGGCTTACTGGTCCACCCCTTTAAAAATTACGGCTATTGTAACCATTATTTTTAAAAGCTTAGGGTAGTAACGTCTTTCATAATTCATGACAAGAAAATGACATCCATAAAAAAATCAACTTGGATCCTGCAAAAGTTGTTTAACTATAAATAAATCTTCCCAGATGTGCATCAACTTGTTGCTATAATCGCAATTGCAACATTAGTACGAATTGACCGGCTATCCCCTACTGACTACGTTTCGCCCACACAGCTGGCTTTATCAAGTTCATCAGATCAGATATGCCTGTGTCTTGATAGAACCCACGGTGTGGGCGAAACGTTGTCAATAAAGGATCGCATTATACTGCATTTGTCTTCCATCGTGTCGGTATATTTTACTCAACACAACGTATTATCTTGTCTTTGACTCTCGGCTCAAGAATAATTAAGGTATTGACTCCTTTCTGTGTACATTTTTACAAAATCATCGCAGATAACAACAATATTAGTCCAGCCACTGCAAATCACATTTCACTGTGGTATAAATACCGTTATAAATCACACTTTTACGTGAAGCTGAATCTATCCACTCATTTTTTTTGAAAAAAATTGTAATTTAAATTACATTTGAGTACTAGGCTATGCAAAAGTTTGAAATATTATTTTTTAATCAGATGCTCAGCAAATGCATAATTTCCTTCCTAGATATAAATTTCACCAACATTTATTGACTTCTAGCATAAGTATAGCAAACCATACCCTCGGCCGGGATTGAACCCGCGGTCATAGTCTCAAAACTCCAGCCCGTCGCGTTAGCCACTAGACCAGCTAGCCACAATAAGATTCGTCCAACTAGGTATATTTCTACACCATAGGAAGGTTAGCACAGGCACCACTGTGACCACAAATGCAAGTTTTTACAGACGAATCTCCAGCTAGCGTGGCCGTGACGAACTCTAGCTCAAGTCCCTTCACTGCCGTCAACATGACTCAAGAAATCGTAATGACACGATTGCAAACAAACCATACCCCCGGCCGGGATTGAACCCGCGGTCATAGAGTCTAGCTGGAGATTCGTCTGTAAAAACTTGCATTTGTGGTCACAGTGGTGGCTGTGCTAACCTTCCTATGGTGAAGAAATATATCTAGTTGGATGAATCTTATTGTGGCTAGCTGGTCTAGTGGCTAACGCGACGGGCTGGAGTTTAGAGACTCTATGACCGCGGGTTCAATCCCGGCCGGGGGTATGGTTTGTTTGCAATCGCGTCATTACGATTTCTTGAGTCATAAGTATAGCAATACAGCAATAACATACTGCCCTATAAAGTGTGGCTCCGGCATATGTGCAAATGTGATAATTTCCATTGGCCTTGTCTTTGCTGTCTACTAAGTCTAGTTCCTGGAGGAGGTTTCAGTAATAAAAGAAAATATCTAGAATCTACCCTTTACATTAAGGCTTGGTAACATTACCCTCCACATTAAGGCTTGGTAACATTACCCTCCACATTAAGGCTTGGTAACATTACCCTCCACATTAAGGCTTGGTAACATTATCCTCCACATTAAGGCTTGGTAACATTACCCTCCAAATTAAGGCTTGGTAACATTACCCTCCAAATTAAGGCTTGGTAACATTACCCTCCAAATTAAGGCTTGGTAACATTACCCTCCAAATTAAGGCTTGGTAACATTACCCTCCACATTAAGGCTTGGTAACATTACCCTCCACATTAAGGCTTGGTAACATTACCCTCCACATTAAGGCTTGGTAACATCACCCTCCAAATTAAGGCTTGGTAACATTACCCTCCACATTAAGGCTTGGTAACATTACCCTCCACATTAAGGCTTGGTAACATTACCCTCCACATTAAGGCTTGGTAACATTACCCTCCACATTAAGGCTTGGTAACATTACCCTCCACATTAAGGCTTGGTAACATTACCCTCCAAATTAAGGCTTGGTAACATTACCCTCCACATTAAGGCTTGGTAACATTACCCTCCACATTAAGGCTAGGAAACATTACCCTCCACATTAAGGCTTGGTAACATTACCCTCCACATTAAGGCTTGGTAACATTACCCTCCACATTAAGGCTTGGTAACATTACCCTCCAAATTAAGGCTTGGTAACATTACCCTCCACATTAAGGCTTGGTAACATTACCCTCCACATTAAGGCTTGGTAACATTACCCTCCACATTAAGGCTTGGTAACATTACCCTCCACATTAAGGCTTGGTAACATTACCCTCCACATTAAGGCTTGGTAACATTACCCTCCACATTAAGGCTTGGTAACATTATCCTCCACATTAAGGCTTGGTAACATTACCCTCCACATTAAGGCTTGGTAACATTACCCTCCACGTTAAGGCTTGGTAACATTACCCTGCACATTAAGGCTTGGTAACATTACCCTTCACATTAAGGCTTGGTAACATTACCCTTCACATTAAGGCTTGGTAACATTACGCTCCACATTAAGGTTTGGTAACATTACCCTTCACATTAAGGCTTGGTAACACCACGCTCCACATTAAGGCTTGGTAACACCACGCTCCACATTAAGGCTTGGTAACACCACCCTCTACATTAAGGCTTGGTAACACCACCCTCCACATTAAGGCTTGGTAACACCACCCTCTACATTAAGGCTTGGTAACACCACGCTCCACATTAAGGCTTGGTAACACCACCCTCCACATTAAGGCTTGGTAACACCACCCTCTACATTAAGGCTTAGTAACACCACCCTCCACATTAAGGCTTGGTAACACCACGCTCCACATTAAGGCTTGGTAACACCACCCTCCACATTAAGGCTTGGTAACACCACCCTCTACATTAAGGCTTAGTAACACCACCCTCCACATTAAGGCTTGGTAACACCACCCTCTATATTAAGGCTTGGTAACACCACCCTCCACATTAAGGCTTGGTAACACCACCCTCCACATTAAGGCTTGGTAACACCACCCTCCACATTAAGGCTTGGTAACACCACCCTCCACATTAAGGCTTGGTAACACCACGCTCCACATTAAGGCTTGGTAACACCACGCTCCACATTAAGGCTTGGTAACACCACGCTCCACATTAAGGCTTGGTAACACCACGCTCCACATTAAGGCTTGGTAACACCACCCTCCACATTAAGGCTTGGTAACACCACCCTCCACATTAAGACTTGGTAACACCACCCTCCACATTAAGGCTTGGTAACACCACCCTCTATATTAAGGCTTGGTAACACCACCCTCCACATTAAGGCTTGGTAACACCACCCTCCACATTAAGGCTTGGTAACACCACCCTCCACATTAAGGCTTGGTAACACCACGCTCCACATTAAGGCTTGGTAACACCACGCTCCACATTAAGGCTTGGTAACACCACGCTCCACATTAAGGCTTGGTAACACCACGCTCCACATTAAGGCTTGGTAACACCACGCTCCACATTAAGGCTTGGTAACACCACCCTCCACATTAAGGCTTGGTAACACCACCCTCCACATTAAGACTTGGTAACACCACCCTCCACATTAAGGCTTGGTAACACCACCCTCCACATTAAGGCCTAGTAACACCACCCTCCACATTAAGGCTTGGTAACACCACCCTCCACATTAAGGCTTAGCAACACTACTGTTTTGATCTACCACTATCGGGAGTTGTGCTTGGGGAGGACCAAGTAAAGAGAGAGGAAAGGAGAAGCGAGGCGATAATGGTGTGGTTAAGGTCGTAAAAGAGAGGGATGACGATTACCGTAAAGATCACTGTTGCTTAGGGATGAGTTTGATGATGATGGAACTGGTGACACAGCTCGATAAAGATGCGGTGATGACACATTAACACTGAAGACGAGGGAAAGATTCTTCGTGTAACATTGTAATGGTAAACATAAGAAAGGCAGAAAATACCTTCATCACTAAATACAACGATACAAGTGAGTACACACAGAGAAACTGAAACAGAAGGAAAGAAGAGTATTGATTGTGTTTATAACCGAGGTTCTATTTAGTCGTCTGATACAGGTTTCAGTTGTATTTCGAACTTTAAAGTATACATTCTACTCTGTTTCATATTCTCCATGTGTTTGTGTCCTCCTAACATATCCATCTCCATACTTTCAATTTTTTTCTAGGGAGGACCGGAATAAGCTCAATAATCAGTTAAGTGATGATTCTAGTTGATGCAGTTATACGTTAATAGGACAGTTATATATAAGATCAAGGATTTAAAATCAACTTGATATGTTAATAATAATCTTAGATAAATCAGATCCATGTGAGAGGAGGATTGATGTTAATAAGACTTGTGATTCATGGAAATAAGACAACTGCCTTCATTGAATCCCCATTAGAGGGAACCTTTTTTTTTGGCCTCTGGTCGAATCTAAATATTTCCCAACCTTCCCACTCTATTTGGCTTCGATAACTGGGAGAGTTTACGAGCAATAATATTTGGTGCAAGACTGAGGACTCTGAACCTGTTTGCTTTTTCTGGGCATAATACCCGCTACTTCCATCATACACTCTTTGATCAGATCTCCATCGGTGATGGATTTCCTCTTTCAGTTAACGCATAAGCTACTTTGTAACTGGCTATGGTTGAAGTTGCATTTTCAACTCTTGTGTGTAAAAAACCTTGTTGGGAAAGCAACCTGCGTTACATTGATATTTTTTCCGAATTCTGTATTCTTGTGAATTGGGAATAACTTGGTTTATGTTTGATCTCATAGTGCCGATGTACACTGTATCCCTTCAAAACTGCAACAGTTTCGTGGCCTACAATACACAAGGATTTATCACCTGCTGGTACAAAATACTTTACGTCTCATTCTTCACTAAACAGGCTGCACTCTGCACTGTTCTTTTCCTTCCATAACTGAAGGATGTATCTGATAAACGAAAGTAGAACTAAAATTTGAACAAATTTTAACACAGATTGTTTCAAACAAAATTCTTAATGTTAAGTGACTGGAGTGACTGAAAATTAGGGTTTATTAATTTTACTATTCATAAATATTTCAAATTGCTGAGAGACTTATAAAATCTTGTAGCGATCCGCAAGTTGGAGATCTTTGTTCTAGACAAAGATGCAGAACACCTTATCTTCCCTTCCCTTCGCTTCCCTTCGCTTCGCTTCCCTTCCCTTCCCTTCCCTTCTACATGCCACATCAGGCCCAGGCGAGGTGACGAGCAGCTGAATGGTGAGACTGTTGGGTTCACAACCTACAAGTCCCGGGGATCGATCCCCTGGACTGGTGAAACGTACGCGGAAATTATCCTTAAATTCCAGTTTAAGCTGGAATTGTAAATAAATACCCGAGAGTTAGTATAATGAAGTGCGTCCCATCCACAGATTTTTGTTGATAAAAATGTATAAGAAATTCCGTGCCGTAGTCACACAAATCCAATTTTAACAGGAGAACGCTGGCTCAGTTACTGCAGCAGATCCACCCTTCAGGGTTAAGGGTTCTTGATCCATTTAATACATTTTCTGCTGTATGACCCTTGTGGGCTTAGCGCTTAGTTATGATAATAATAATAATCCATTTTCCTGGATCACATTTGATAACCATTCGTCGGGCTGTAAGATCGTAAGGAGGACTGCAGTAGCCCCCTACTGGCCCATGCTAGGCAGGTCCAAGTGTTGCTTAACCCTCGTGGGCTTAATTCTTCTTCATGATTTCAATAATCGTAAGATAAATGCTTGATAAATTCAGTTTTCTACAACCCGTCACCGAACAACAGAAGATGCTCAAAGGAATTTGATATTAGCACTGCAGCAACAATGAACATCGTCACAGCAACAATGAACATCGTCACAGCAGCAATGAACATCGTCACAGCAACAAGAAACATCACAGACATCGTTGCAACATGAAACATTGTTGACAAGCCTGCATGTAAAGGCAGCACACGAACGGTGGTTTACACTACGTACATACAAACTCTGAGGACCAGAACTCACATTGAGGGAAGGTGTGCAGGAACAAGCCGCGTCAATATGTGCTTCTTGCGTCAATATGTGCTTCTTGCGTCAAGATGTGCTTCTTGCGTCAAGATGTGCTTCTTGCGTCAAGATGTGCTTCTTGCAAATTGTACATACTAGTTAGACGGCCAGTATGATAGGGAGCAAGCGAGTACTATACATGCCCGTCAACTATAAGCTGAAAGGTGGAGGTAGTGATTAGGAGTCGGCTCTAGCTCCTGTAACTCAGCGAGTGTGCAAGCCCAGCAAGGATGGATGAATTGTCTAACGTTAAGTCGTTCGCACGAATTCTTGCGCACTCTCACTCTCTCATTTTCTCACTCATTCTCTCACTTTCATTCACTCAATCTCTCACTCCCATTCTCTCTCACTTTCTCTCTCATCACACACACACACACACACACACACACACACACACACACACACACACACACACACACACACACAAGGCGAACAAAACATCAGAAAGAAGACTATTTGTTGAAGGAGTTTGATAATACAAGTGCTGAAGAGCAGGAGAACTCGTGTAAGCACAAACAAGTCAGCGCCGACCATCTTTTACCTAAAGTTGCCTAAATAATCAACCTGGACCTTCTTTTTTTTTTTTAATTTCGAGACAAAGGACAAAGTTCAAGGAACGAGCCTAAGTGAGTTTGCTGAGAACACTTACACGCCCAAATTCACTCTTAAGTTTTATTAGCTTATACCTGTGATGCCTAGGCTTTCTCTCTCTCTCTCTCTCTCTCTCTCTCTCTCTCTCTCTCTCTCTCTCTGACTCGTGATTGGAGCCACAGCATTTATGCAACTTCCAGTTCACCAGGGAGTTAACAGGTATTAACATATACCACTGATAACAGGGATAATGGGCATATCTTGCGACTTCTACTAACACTTAGGTCATATTACACATGCATGTACACTCATATTTACACACCCATCTGCGTTTTCTTCTATTTTCTTATTAGTTCTTGTTCTTTATTAGCGCTTATTTCCACGGGGAAGTGGAAAAGAATTCGTCCTCCGTAAGTCATGACTGTCGTAAGAGGCGACTAAAATGCCGGGAGCAAGAGGCTAGTAACTCCCCTTCTCTTTTATACATTACTACGCAGAACTCTTAGCGGTTCACAGATAACCCGTAAATAGGAGAAAGAAACTTAGGACGACGTTTCGGTCCGACTTAGACCATTAACTAGTGACTAGTATGTGACTAGTTAATGGTCCAAGTCGGACCGAAACGTCGTCATAAGATTTTCTCCTATGTGCGAGACATTTATGCATTGTTCCAGTCACATGTTAAGATCAGGAGATCGAGGTAATCAATCCTTCAGACTGATTACCTCAAACTCCTTCTAATCTTCACTGTTATTCTTTGTATTGGACTGATGAAGCCACTGTGTGGCGAAACGTTTCCACAATAAGACACCAGAGTGTTGAACATGTGTCTAATTACCAACTTGTCGGTTCCCGGAAACATTCATCAGCAATTAAGTAAGAATAAACAAAGAATAAGCATTGAGAACGAGAAAGAGGGAACGAGAAAGAGAGAACGAGAAAGAGAACGAGAGAGAAAACGAGAGAACGAGAGAGATAGAGAACGAGAGAGATAGAGAACGAGAGAGAGTGAGAACGAGAGAGAGAGTGAGAACGAGAGAGAGAGTGAGAACGAGAGAGAGAGAGAGTGAGAACGAGAGAGAGAACGAGAGAGAGTGAGAACGGGAGAGAGTGAGAACGAGAGAGTGAGAACGAGAGGGTGAGAACGAGAGAGTGAGAACGAGAGAGAGAACGAGAGAGAGTGAGAACGAGAGAGAGTGAGAACGAGAGAGAGTGAGAACGAGAGAGAGTGAGAACGAGAGAGAGTGAGAACGAGAGAGGGTGAGAACGAGAGAGGGTGAGAACGAGAGAGGGTGAGAACGAGAGAGGGTGAGAACGAGAGAGGGTGAGAACGAGAGAGAGTGAGAACGAGAGAGAGTGAGAACGAGAGAGAGTGAGAACGAGAGAGAGTGAGAACGAGAGAGAGTGAGAACGAGAGAGAGTGAGAACAAGAGAGAGTGAGAACAAGAGAGTGAGAACGAGAGAGAGTGAGAATGAGAGAGATAGAACGAGAGGGAGAGAGATAGAGAGAGAACGAGAGAGAGAGAACGAGAGAGATAGAACGAGAGAGAGATAGAGCGAGAGATAGAGCGAGAGATAGAGAGAGATAGAGAGAGATAGAACAAGAGATAGAACGAGAGAGTGAGAATGAGAGAAAGAGAACGAGAGAAAGAGTGAGGACGAGAAAGAGTGAGGACGAGAGAGAGTGAGGACGAGAGAGAGTGAGGACGAGAGAGTGAGGACGAGAGAGAGTGAAAACGAGAGTGAGTGAGAACGAGAGTGAGTGAGAACGAGAGTGAGTGAGAACGAGAGTGAGAACGAGAGAGATCGAGAGAGAGAGAGAGAGAGAGCTTCTCATTATGATTTCTTACTCTGTTATTCCTGTTGAAAGTAAAAGAGAAAGAGTTTGTGTTAACATTAAATTAACAAAGTTTAAGTATCCCCGAAGGGAATTATTATAATTTTGGGGGAGCGCTAAACCTGTAGGATTATACAGCGCATGTGGGGGGATGGGAGGCATTCAGGCTCGATTCAGGGAACTGGAGCACAGATCCAATTCCCTAGATCAAGAGCCCCTCACCAGCATCAAGGAACCTCCCTTGAGGGGTCTTAAGTAGCAGCCCATTTTTTTCCCTCGTTTCTCATTTTTTCCCTCCATCCTCTGCTTTTCCATTTTATTTCGCTCATAACACGTTTCACCCGACCGGTTTAAAATTTTCAACGCTGAGGTACAGTAACTAGGTCAAAAATAGCTGGCATGGTCAGGGGGAGCGCTAAACCAGTAGGGATTACACAGCTCCTATGGGGGTTGGATGGAAGACATTAATGCTTAATTCATAAGAACATGAGAAAGAAGGAACACTGCAGCAGGCCTACTGGCCCATGCGAAGCAGGTCCAAGCCTTCTACCGGCTTAAGCCAATGACTCGACCTAGTTAGGTTAGGTCACATTCACTTAAGGAAGGAGCACGGCATCAGACCTTGTAGCACAAGTTAGTCAGGTCCAACTCACACAGGGCCATGCATCCTGGAATTGCTCGCAGAACTTTTAAAATAAACTGCCGCAAGACTTCAAGAATTCCAAATAGGTCTCTCAGTTCTAGGACGGTGGAAAGTGACGTTCAAGAGTGGTATGAACCTAGATGATAAATACCGACATATTAGAAAACGTTTCGGTCCTGAGACCTTGATCACTTCTGTCTTTCACCCCTCATGGAAGGTTCCTTGATGTTGGTGAGGGGCTCTTGATTTAGGGAATTGGAACTGTGCTCCAGTTCCCCGAATTAAGCCTGAATGCCTTCCACATCCCCCCCCCGAGCGCTGTATAATCCTACGGGTTTAGCGCTTCCCCTTTGATTATAATAATAATAATAATAATTCTGTCTTTCAACCTCTGTATGTTGGAAGTGATCAAGGACCCAAGACCGAAACGTTTAATAATAAATAAGTCCTAGTGTTTGCTTACGTGTTTTTTCTAAACGTTCAAGAGTGTAGGTTCACATCTGCCAATTATCTGAACAAAAAAGGCACAAAACCGTGACTGGAAACATACATAAATGACCCGCACATAGAAACATCGCAAGTTTCTTTCTCCTATGTGCGGGTCATTTGTGTATCTGCCATTTGTGTGAAGATTTTATTCCTCTTAAATATATCTGAGTCAACTTCCTGAATGGCTTCGGTATTAAATGGCTGAAGCATTTTATGTAGAGGGGTATGTGAAGCAAAGTCTGTAAATAACCAGGGGAGAGTGCAAAATGGTTAGCAACGAGATTAGTCCCAGAGCTGAGTGATCTGAGCAATGAGGAGCTATACTTAGTAACATCAGCAGAAATAAGGGGGTGACATGATCATGACGTACAAAGTACTGAGAAGATTGTAAAGGTTGGTTAGGGCGAGACTGAGGCAAATCTCTGATAAACAGGGGTACAGCTGGAAGTTTGAAAGAACGATGAACCACTGGGAGATTAGGAAATAATTCTTTAGCCTTTGAGTGGTCTGGAAGTGAAAGACTCTGACAGTGAAGTGGAAGAGAAGGGATCAACGCAGCTTTAAGAATAAGTATAATTGGGCTCACACAGCTAGGAGAGAGTGAAGCCAGGAGCAAGACTCGACCTCAGCAACGACAAATACCCGAGTACATCTACCCGAGTACATCTACCCGAGTACATCTACCCGAGTATATCCACATCCTGTCCCACTGTAATTCCTAAGTTCATTAATGTATTGTACTATAAGAAAAATAATCCAAAATTTCAATGAAAATCAATGTCTGTTTTAATTACGATTAATTTAATAACCTATGGAAGTTTTTTTTAAATAGGTTATGGCAGTTTAATTAAGATTTATTAAATAATTTATGGCAATTTAATTACGATTTATTAAATAAGTTATGGCAATTTAATTATGATTTATGAAATAAGTTATGGCAACTTAATTACGATTTATGAAATAAGTTATGGCAATTTAATTACGATTTATTAAATAAGTTATGACAGTTTAATTACGATTTATTAAAATAAGTTATGAGACCACCTACGACTGCTGCACGTCTCCTGCCTACGGTACATAAGCCACTTTTCCACTCATGCTGTATTCTACTCAAGATTGATGGACTGACCACATCGTCTCAAGGTTTAGGGACTGATTACCTCATTCTCCTCCTGTTCTTCCTCTTCAAGGGGGGCTCCTTGGCGTGGTGAAGAGGCTCTTGGTCTGAGGAATTAGACCTATCGGTCTTCTTCCTCAGACCGAACCTAATTACCCCCCAATCTCCCCTCCCCTATCCCATCCTCCCCATCCTCCCCTTTTTCCTTTCCTCCTCCTCCTCCCCACTCCTCCCTTTTGCCCTTCCTCTTTTTGTCCTTTGGGATTTCTCCCACAGGCGCGCTAGTTCCTGGGTAGGAGAAAGGATACCGGGGTCCATCCCATTCCGTTGAGGTTCTTAGCGGTGGCGTAGTTTGCCGTGGAATCTGGATCGCCTGGGGATGTCCCGATCCCTCTCCGGTATCCCGGAGTAGCTTTGGGTGTCTTTCGGGCGACGAGTGTATCTCTGGAAGCCACCTTTCGGATTCCGGGGGTGGTGGCCGAAGGAGGTATGCTTTGTGGCGGATATCCGGCCGCCCTCTCTTTTGTCCACCGAGGTAGCTCGGCAGATGTGAGGTTGCTATCCCGGATTGTTAGTTTACTAGCATGATGGGTAGGGTATGGCACGGGTTCCATGCTGCATCTGCGCTACTTGCGGTGCTGAGGTCCTCTTGGGCGCGGAGGGAGATTTCTGGCCCTTTCATTCCTCCTAGGACCTATCCCTTCCCGGTCCCCCCTTTTTTTTCTTTTTTTTATTTTTATTTTCTTTTCTTCTTTCTTTTTTTTTTCTTAAAAACAAAAAGAAAGAAGTAACCTAACCATGGCAGCCCTAGTCCATGAACCTGGTACCCCCGGGCCCCTTCTTGATACCGCACCCCGTTCTGACCCCGCCTCGTCTTTGGACCACTCTTCAGACATTTCTCATGCCTCTGTACCTATTGCCGCTGCTGTTTCCTCACCCGCTTCAGGTACTGAGGCCTCGACTGACTCCTTCGATTTATCAGACCTTCGCTCTCCTTTGACTATGCTTCCGGCCTCTCCCTCTACGGTGCGGCAATTTTCAAATCGCCGACCCGTTCCACGTCGGACCAACTCTGGTCCCACGCCTAAACGTCAACGACAATTACCTGCTGATGATACTTCTCCACCTTCACCTTCTCGTTCTTCTCAGAAACGATCGACACGTCCTTCACTACCTTTCCACGCTCAGTTTCAGACTGAACAGTGGACTAAATTCTTCACTTTACGACCAACTTCCTCTACTGCCTATCTTTCTGACCATAGTATTGGCAAGGCACTCCTACGCCATGTTGGTAAAGATATTTCTTTTCATGCTCTTAAGAGCGGTACTCGCATCATTACCATACAGAATGCTACCCAGGCTCGTGAGCTCTCTCGTCTTTCCCATATAGATACTGTTCCTGTCACCCTTGAAAAACATCATTCCCTCAATTCTTGTAGTGGTACCGTCATTCTGCCCCATACCATAGTTCAACAAAATTTCCAGACATGTGGCACCGACATTCTAGAACAGCTGGAACTCCAAGATCTCCCAATCCTCAAGGTAGACACTTACGTTCTTCCTGCCCGTGGGCGGGGACGATACCCTAGCAATGTGGCTCGTTTAACTTTTGACAGCTGAGAACTCCCATCCTCGGTTTATATAGCAGGACATCGGTTACAAGTTCGAAAGGTGATCCCTACACCACAACAGTGTAGAAATTGCTGGCGATTTGGCCATCCAGCGAAATATTGCAGATCTATCGCCGAATGCCCAGTCTGTGGTGCCGATGACCATTCTAATACGTCTTGCAATCGATCTCCCTCTTGCCTTAACTGTCATGAGGCTCACCCTTCGTACTCTCGCCGTTGTCAGGTCTACTTAAACGAGCGGGAAATCCGTTACCTCAAAGAGACAGAAGGTCTCCCTTATGCCATGGCAGTTTCTCATCTCCGCCTCCAAGGGAGACTCCCACGTGTTTCTTATTCCCGTGTTTCAAAACGTCCCCCCACTTCTGGTATCCCATCTTCTACACCCACCTCTGTGGTTACCTCTCCCATAATCACTCCTGTATCTAATCCTTTTGCTGTCCTCGGCTCAGACGTCCCTACTTCAACGCCTCAGTCTAATCTCGCTTCTTCGAGTTCTCTCTTACAAGCCTCAGTATCGACGAGACCTCGTACGACACCTCCTCCCAATCGTCCCTCTACTTCTCAAAAGTCAAAAAAAGGTCCGGTAACACCTCCTACCCATCTTCCACCTCCTCATTTTACCCTCCCTGTCTCTGTCCCTAGTTCTTCCCCTCTCACTGGCTCAGTTACAAGTGCAGAGGTTCACCCTCCTCCTCGTAATGTACCTTCCTCCCCTGTTCCCTCCCAAGTTTCTTCCTCTTCTGCCACCTCCCAGGTTCCTGTCTCTTCTGTCCCCTGCCACGCTGCTCCAGTTCCCTCCACCCTTTCGCCCCCCCCTACCTTGGTACAGTCCAATACAGTTCCAATCTTTACTCATCCTCCCCCTACCATTCCCAATATTGTCTCCCATACGACATCTCTGAATTCCAAAACACTTGAAGCAATCTCTGAATATATTGCAGAGACCAAACCATCAATGGACACTGATCCACCTTCCGCTCTTTCTCTCTCCTCTGCTCCATCTGCGCAACTCCTTTCTTCACAGCGCACCGTTCCTTCGCTGCTTGAACATTTTCCACTGCCTCCGCATGTTGACTTTTCTAACCCTTCTAGTCCATAGGAACCCTTACCTGCGGATTTCAAGTATCTTTATCATTGCCAATCATGGCCTTTTTACAGTGGAATATACGCGGCCTCAGGGGTAATCGGGGTGAGCTTCAGATGTTACTCTCCCAGTTTGCCCCTGTTGGTGTTTGCTTACAGGAACCAAAATTACACTCTGCTGTTATTTCTCACATCTCAGGCTATAATTTATTGTATTCTTCAGATCCTTTTCCTGATGGGACCTTTAATGAAAGTGCCCTTCTTCTCCGCACTGATATTCCGTACCATCAGCTATTTGTTCATACTTCGCTGCATTACACAGCAGCCCGTATCCACTTACATAGGTGGTATACACTCTGTTCTTTATATCTCTCTCCTTCTCGGGCATTATCTATTCCGGATTTTGCCTTCCTTGTTTCGTCATTACCGCCACCGATTCTGTTACTTGGTGATTTTAATGCCCACCATTTCCTCTGGGGGGTTCTCACTGTGATTCCCGTGGAATTCAGTTAGAGGCTTTTCTTGCCACCCACCCCCTCCATGTTTTAAATACAGGTACTCACACCCATTTTGATCCTCGGACTCATACTCTCTCTTGCATCGATCTCTCAGTTTGCTCTTCCTCCGCCGCATTAGACTTCACTTGGTCTGTTCTCCCGGACTTACATGACAGTGATCATTTCCCAATCATTCTTACTTCCCCTTCATATTCGCCACCTCTTCGCACCCCACGCTGGCAATTTAATCGGGCAAATTGGAACCTTTACTCACACCTGACTGTTTTTAAAGAGGTTCCTTCTTCGTCCTCCATCGATGAGCTTTTACACCTCTTCTCGTCCTCCGTTTTCACCGCAGCTTCTCATTCTATACCCCAAACTTCGGGCAGGCATTCTCAGAAATGCGTGCCTTGGTGGTCTCCTGCTTGTGCTCGTGCAGTACGTTTGAAACGCACTGCATGGGGCAGGTACCGGTACAATAGAACCACAGAGCGACTCCTTGATTTTAAACAGAAGCGTGCAATCGCTCGCCGTGTCATCCGTGACGCTAAACGCACTTGCTGGCGAGATTATGTCTCCACCATCACCTCTGCTTCCTCTATGAGTGCAGTCTGGAAAAAAGTACGAAAACTGAGTGGTAAATATTCTCCTGACCCGGCTCCTGTTCTGCGGGTTGCCGGTGTTGATATAGCAAACCCACTAGATGTTGCCAATGAAATTGGCAATCATCTGGTCCGTATTTCTCAGGGACTCCATCTATGCCCCTCATTTCTTTCCTCAAAGTCTGCCAGAGAGTTAGCACCCTTGGACTTTTCTTCTCTCAGAGAAGAACAGTATAATGTGCCTTTTACACTTCAAGAACTGGAGGCAACACTCTCAGCTTGTCGATCATCGGCAGCTGGGCCCGACGACATTCATATTCGTATGCTACAACATTTACATCAGTCAGCCCTTGCAGTCCTATTACGCCTTTACAATCTAATTTGGTCACAAGGAGTTCTTCCACAGCTGTGGAAATCCGCCATTGTTCTCCCTTTCCGCAAACCAGGCACTACGGGACATGAAACCTCCCACTATCGTCCCATTGCTCTTACCAGTGCAGTTTGCAAAGTAATGGAACGCCTAGTAAATAGACGTTTAGTGTGGTATTTAGAGACACACAACAGTCTCTCCACTCGTCAATATGGCTTTCGTAAGGGACGTTCTACCATAGACCCCTTACTACGCTTGGATACGTATGTTCGTAATGCCTTTGCGAATAACCACTCGGTTATTGCCATATTTTTTGACCTTGAGAAGGCATATGACACAACTTGGAGGTATAATATTTTAGCCCAAGCCCACTCCTTAGGCCTTCGAGGCAATCTACCATCCATCCTTAAGAACTTTTTAACTGACAGGCATTTCCGTGTTCGGGTTAATAATGTGCTCTCCCCGGACTTTATCCAAGCTGAAGGTGTCCCCCAGGGATGTGTTCTGAGCACAACACTTTTTCTCCTTGCTATTAATGATTTGGCCTCTAGTCTTCCATCAAATATTTGGTCATCACTCTATGTTGATGACTTTGCTATTGCCTGTGCAGGCGCTGACTGCCACCTCCTTACAGTTTCTCTCCAACATGCAGTCGACCGTGTTTCCAATTGGGCCGCCACACGTGGGTTTAAATTTTCCAGCACTAAAACCCACCAAATCACTTTCACTAGACGCTCTGTCATCTCCGATCATCCTTTGTACCTCTATGGCTCCCGTATCCCTGAACGTGATACAGTCAAGTTTCTGGGCCTTCTCTTTGATCGTAGGTTATCCTGGAAACCTCACATTACCTCTCTGAAGGCAACTTGTCACAGCCGGCTGAACCTTCTTAAAACCCTTGCTCATCTTTCGTGGGGAGCTGATCGTCGAACCCTCCTTCGCCTACATTCCACCCTTATTTTATCGAAACTTGATTATGGTGACCAGATCTATTCAGCGGCATCTCCTGCTACTCTCTCTAGCCTTAACCCCATTCATCACCAAGGATTACGTTTATGCCTTGGTGCTTTCCGCTCTTCCCCTGTCGAGAGCCTCTATGCAGAAGCGAACGTTCCATCCTTATCCGATCGCCGTGATGCCCATTGCCTGCGCTACTATGTACGCTCTCATGATCTCCGCAATCCTTCCATTTATAGAATGGTCACTGATATTAGTAGACATTCTTTATTTGTTCGATGCCCCTGTTTACTCCGTCCCTTCTCTCTTCGCCTTCATTCGCTCTTGTCTTCTCTTCAACTACCACCTTTCTATGTACATGTAGCATCTCACTTTTCCCTACCCCCCTGGGAAGTTCCAGCTGTTCGAGTCTGTTCTTTCTCCCTCCCTTGCTCGAAAGCCCAACTGTCTACGGTCGCTTCCCGCTCTCTTTTTCTTGACCACTTTCACTCTCATTCTCATGCCATTGCTGTGTACACAGATGGCTGTAAGTCTTCTGACGGTGTAGGATTCGCAGCAGTGTTTCCGGACAGCGTCGTACAAGGGCATTTACTATCTTCGGCTAGTATTTTTACTGCTGAATTATATGCCATCCTTACAGCACTTATCCGTATTGCATCTATGCCTGTGTCATCTTTTGTGGTTGTCTCAGACTCCCTTAGTGCTTTACAGGCTATACAAAAATTTTATACACCTCACCCCTTAGTCCTCCGTATCCAACTTTGGCTACGCCGCATCTTTACCAAGCATAAAGATATTGTTTTTTGTTGGGTCCCTGGTCATGTTGACGTACAGGGCAATGAACAGGCAGACACTGCTGCGCGGTCAGCAGTACATGACCTACCAGTTTCTTATAGAGGTATTCCATTTACGGACTATTTTGCTGCAATATCTTCCCACCTTCACACCCGTTGGCAACAACGTTGGTCTACTATGCTCGGCAACAAACTTCAGTCTATTAAACCGAGTATAGGTCACTGGCCGTCTTCTTATCACCAATGTCGAGGTTGGGAGACTACTCTCTCCCGTCTTCGCATTGGCCATACTCGTCTTACTCATGGATATCTCATGGAGAGGCGTCTTGCTCCTCTCTGTGAGAATTGCCAAGCTCCATTATCAGTCAGCCACATTCTGTTGGACTGCCCACTTTATCAACGAGCACGCAGAATTTACCTCTGTCGTCGTCTTCGCTCCGCTGCTCTCTCTTTACCTTCCCTTCTCGCTGATGGACCCACCTTTCATCCGGACTCTCTCATTGACTTTTTAACAACGACTGACTTACTTCACAAATTCTGATACCTTCAGCCCTTTCTACTTCAATCTCTTGCTACCTTCTACCCCCGTACTATCCCCTGCCCCGCTGTTTTCTGTAACCTGCTGATCATCCCCCCTCCCTTCTGCCATCCAATTCCCTTGCTTCCTTCCCTACCCTGCAGCGCTGTATAGCCCTTGTGGCTTAGCGCTTCTTTTTGATTATAATAATAATCCTCCTGTTCTTCACGATTCTCCTTTGTATGGACTGATGAAGCCACTGTGGGGCGAAACGTTTCCTCAATAAAGATACCCAAGAGTTGCACATGTGTCTAATTTATCAACGTGTCGGTTCTCTGAACCATTCATCTACACTAGCTGCTTCACCTAGGGTGAGAGCACACACATCGTTGGTGTTGTACACTCTCCAAGTATTTCTGTGTTAAACGGTATGCTGATACCGACAAGATGTGGTAAAGAAACAGTTCACGATATTTATAAGAGGGAAACGTTTCGCTACGAGTGGCTTAATCGGCACTAATGAAGCCATTAGTGGCGAAATGTTGCCTTTAATGTTCTGAACTGTGCCATTTTCCACATATCTGCCTTAACTCTGGTGCCGAAGACACTGTATATGACTCTTAAGTAAACAGTCTCTCTCTTCAAGAAAACTCGTAACTACCAGCAGTAGTGACGAAATTGTCGTGTTTTGGACGAGAGATGGATAATTTTTTTCTTGATATATCAAGGAAAAAAAATCAGAAATACTGTGACTGTTTCGAGTTATTATGGATGTTGGTTGAAGATTTATTCTCTGTTGGATTTTCCTTAAACTTTTCTGATTGTCGTGAATTTGAGTAATGTATTATTCTATTTTTGCATCTACTGGTTAATTTACTTCTTTGCACACTCCTAAAAATTCACCTTTTATGTTATATCTGCATAAACGAGGCACTTTAACAACTTTCATTAATATTAATATACCAGAAACGTCATCAATACAACACACACACACACACACACACACACACACACACACACACACACACACACACACACACACACACACACACATTAGGTAAAATTGGTCAATTAGCAAGAACTCGTTTAAAATTAAGTCCTTTCTAAAATTTTCTCTTATACGTTTAAAGATTTTTTTTTCATTTTTATTAATGTAAAAAATAATTTTGTACCAAAAGAACCTTAGAAAATTTACCTAACCTTATTATAACAAGCGCAAGTTAATTTACCCTAATCTAAGTAAATATATTTTAGATAAGTTTACAATAATTTAGTAATAAATAAACACAATGAAATTTATTTTTTTTTCGCTAGGTTCAGAATGATTTTTGAGATATTATTCCGTATAAATTTTTTCACTTGCCTTATTCGGCAAGAAGAGCGTTGTTATTTAAGCTAAAAACGCAAGTTTTACTTATTCGCTCCTAACACTCACGCACGCTTGCTGGAAGTCCAAGCCCCTCGAACACAAAACTTCCTTTACCCCCTCCCTCCAACCTTCTTAGGCCGACCCCTACCCCGCCTTCCCTCCACAACAGATTTTTTTAGAAACATTTCGCCTACACAGTAGGCTTCTTCAGTCGAATACTGAAGAGGTGCAGTAGCCTAAACTGAGGGACTGACCACCTCAAACTAGACCTTCAAGGTTGATTGACTCATTACATCTTCGCCATTATTCCCGCTGTCTAAAATGCATTCTTCTCTGTATTTGATTGATGAAGTCTACCTCGTGGGCGAAACGTTTCGACAGTAAAGGTACCCAAATGTAGCATATGTGTCTTACAAATTAACACAGACATTATTAACATTGGTAAGACACATAGGCAACAGTTAGGCAACTTTATTCCGAAACGTTTCTCCTACACAGTAGGCTTCTTCAGTCGAATGCAGAAAGTAGGCAGGAACAGTAGAGATGTGAAGACGATGTAATCAGTCCATCACCCTTGAAGTCGTAGAATTTGAGGTTGTCAGTCCCTCAGCCTGGAGAAGTTCAGTTCCATAGTCAGGAACTATCTGAAGATCAAGCGACAGTGCGGAGACTTAAATACTGTCGGAAGGAGAGGTGCAGCCTACTGTGTAGGCGAAACGTTTCGGAATAAAGTTGCCTAACTGTTGCCTATGTGTCTTACCTACCAACCTGTCAGTATTGTATACCATTTTGATGTTCATTATTAACAATGTTTAGTGGGTTTGGGTTTGACAGGAACATGACAAGTACAGGCCAGTAGGCCTACTTCAGTATTCCTCCTCCTCCTCATATAAGCTATTTAAGTTATACACATGAGTGTGTAAGCTTTCAGATGAGAGTGTAAGCATTCAGAGGAGAGTGTAAGCATTCAGATGAGAGTGCAAGCCTTCAGATGAGAGTGTAAGACTTCAGATGAGAGTGTAAGCCTTCAGATGAGAGTGTAAGCCTTCAGATGAGAGTGTAAGCCTTCAGATGAGAGTGCGAGCCTTCAGATGAGAGTGCGAGCCTTCAGATGAGAGTGCGAGCCTTCAGATGAGAGAGTAAGCCTTCAGATGAGAGTGCAAGCCTTCAGATGAGAGTGCAAGCCTTCAGATGAGAGTGCGAGCCTTCAGATGAGTGCGCGAGCCTTCAGATTAGAGTGCGAGACTTCAGATAAGAGTGCGCGCCTTCAGATGAGAGTGCGAGCCTTTAGATGTCACCACCACATCTATTATCTCGTATGATCCAGGTGGTATTATCTCGTATGATCCAGGTGGTATTATCTCGTATGATCCACGTGGTATTATCTCGTATGATCCACGTGGCATTATCTCGAATGATCCAGGTGGTATTATCTCGTATGATCCAGGTGGTATTATCTCGTATGATCCAGGTGGTATTATCTCGTATGATCCACGTGGTATTATCTCGTATGATCCACGTGGTATTATCTCGTATGATCCACGTGGTATTATCTCGTATGATCCACGTGGTATTATCTCGTATGATCCACGTGGTATTATCTCGTATGATCCACGTGGTATTATCTCGTATGATCCACGTGGTATTATCTCGTATGATCCAGGTGGTATTATCTCGTATGATCCAGGTGGTATTATCCGTATGATCCAGGTGGTATTATCTCGTATGATCCAGGTGGTATTATCTCGTATGATCCAGGTGGTATTATCTCGTATGACCCAGGTGGTATTATCTCGTATGACCCAGGTGGTATTATCTCGTATGATCTAGGTGGTATTATCTCGTATGATCCACGTGGTATTATCTCGTATGATCCACGTGGGATTATCTCGTATGATCCACGTGGTATTATCTCGTATGATCCACGTGGTATTATCTCGTATGATCCAGGTGGTATTATCTCGTATGATCCAGGTGGTATTATCTCGTATGATCCAGGTGGTATTATCTCATATGATCCAGGTGGTATTATCTCGTATGATCCAGGTGGTATTATCTCGTATGATCCAGGTGGTATTATCTCGTATGATCCAGGTGGTATTATCTTGCATGATCCACGTGGTATTATCTCGTATGATCCACGTGGTATTATCTCGTATGATCCAGGTGGTATTATCTCGTATGATCCAGGTTGTGATGTAGTCCAGCTGGGCTTGTGAGGTCTCTGGGGAGACCTAATTTAACCAATTATATGGTCACACCTTGCCTTGGCAAACGTCTGTAGCCACGCCCACGTCTGAGGTCTTTTGTTCTTGACGCCTTAGACCTAAGCGTCAGGTCGTACACGTGGTTGTGGAGGGTGCTTGGACCACCATAAAAGCCCAAGGAAGAGCATGATCAGGAGATTCGAGCGGAGCTGCTGCTGGGGTGCAGGGCTCGGGAGAAGGCTACTGAAGTCTCTGGAGGAGACTGTTGAAGGCATTGGGCAGAGTACTGGCTTGGGGCAGTACTCGTGCTGTGTAGGTCTTGGGACCTGTGGCTTAGTTCCTGTAGTGAACTGTCCTCTTTACTATATTGTAAGTAATATTCTGTTTCGCCAAGCTAATTGTATTCCCTGTCTCACTGCTTATGTGTACCACCCCATTTATCTAAACCCCAATGTACTCCTGTTCCCAAATATATTATTGTACAAGGACTTAATAATAAACTGTGTTTGAGTAGAATAGTAATATTCACTGTCCCCGTTATTAGCTATTCCTATTTCTCATATTTTATTATGTTTATATGAGTGAAGAGTGGGCGAGGCATATGTTAGTGAGTAGTGTAGAGTTAATGAGAATGTCGTGGTGGTCACCACTGACCTGTCATTACCTACCTACCTCCGCACTCATCTCACTCCTACCACCTCGCCTGCCTCTCCCCTCCCTACATAATCCCTTACTCCCATATTCCCCTTATATCCTATTCAATCATTACCCCCCTTACATGACATGGTGTCTAAGCGGTGGTGGTTCTTATTATTTTTATAGTAGGAACCAGTCCCATGTGCCTTATTTTTGACTGCTCGGTTATACTTATGCTACCATTTGCTACCATTTGATTTTGTGTGTTATTATAATATTATAATCCTAGTGACCTTAACTGACCTTTTCTTGACAGTGGGTCTGAATAATTGTTTGGTTGTATTATTATATTTGGTGGAGTTGGTTGTTGGTTTGAGATAAATGGTGGAGAATATCAGTGTTTGGGTGAGACTTTTGGGGGAAGCAATTACTGGCCGAAATTTAATATTTACAGAGGAATGAGAAGTCACCCAGCCCGCCTTGGAAGACTTACCCACAACTGTCACCCATTGAAGAGTTGCCTATGATTGCTGTCCACCTGATGTGCCCAGTCACCCAGCTGATATGCCCAGTCACCCAGCTGATGTGCCCCAGTAGATGTATTGCTGCCCTGGTCTGTCATCCAGTGTAGTGGGTGTCTGTCTGCGTCACCCAGCCTCTGTGACCATCACCCACGGACCGCGAGTTACTAGCAGTTGCCAGGGATGGGTGACCGCACCTGCTGTTGATGACCTGAAGTGACCTCACCTCACCTCGAGCAACTGACCATAGCCTGCTACTGCTGATGTCGGCTGCTGTGGCCGTGCTGAGATGCTGTAGCCGTGCTGCAATGCTGTGGCCGTGCTGTGTGCTGCTGTGATGTTGAGATGCTGCGGCCGTGCTGTGATGTTGAGACGCTGCGGCCGTGCTGTGATGCTGGGACCGTGCTGCGATGCTGTAGCCGTGCTGCGATGCTGTGGCCGTGCTGTGTGCTGCTGTGATACGGCCGTGCTATGTGCTGCTGTGATACGGCCGTGCTGTGATGATGGATATGCTGTGGCCGTGCTGTGATGCTGCGATGCTGCCTAGCTCAAGAGGAGATGGCGGTGATGCTGCAGTGGTGTGTGAGGGATTCTGGCTGGTGTGCCAGGACAGGAGAATCTACTATGAAGGAGTTGCCATCCTCGGAGATGTGGAAGGACGTGAGCCGCGGAGATGGACTCCAGCTGCTGGGACCAGCCTGCTTTCAAGGGCGGCATGGAGGTGTGTCCTGCCTTGCTGGTCGACCTGTGCGACAGGTATGCGGGGATGCCCTGCCAGCCATGAGAGACAATTAGGAGTGTGAGATGTCCCCAGCCTACTTTGACTTGCCAGAAGTGTTAGTGTTACCTGTGTGGAATAAGGTGACCTTGAAAACGGTCCAGTGATTATGGCCGCCTTGTTTTATGAGGCCAGTGAATCCTAGTAGTGGCATAGGATAATGGAGGGTCTTAGCTGCGATGTCTGCCCTGTCTCGATTTTCAGATGTTGTAGTGTGCATGTGAAGTGTGCCGAAAATGCGACCTTGGTGGTCGTGAAGTGGTCTAGTTGCAGTTACTTGAAAGAATGCAACCCGTTGGAGCAGTTTTCCACGCCATAGAAGCCTAGAGAGGTTTGGCCCAATGGTTAACGTGCGAGGGTGACTAGCATTGGCTAGTGCATTTCTAGTAGAAGTAGGGAAGGCACTGGAGCCCGATATTTAGGTTTAAGGAGAAATAACGGGTAAGGAGGCTTTGCACCAGAGAGCGACTGTTATGCTGGTCAACTGCCAGAGGTACTGATTATGCTGCCTGGTGGTAGTTGAGGAGGTTGAGGGAAATATAATTGTATTATGTATAATTTTGTCTTTGTATTGTAATAGATTTAAGGGATTAGGATTAAAATAGTCTAATAACTAGGACAAATTGTCCTAGTTCTCAGATATTTTAAATTGGGGGAGAAAGGGGGATGTGATGTAGTCCAGCTGGGCTTGTGAGGTCTCTGGGGAGACCTAATTTAACCAATTATATGGTCACACCTTGCCTTGGCAAACGTCTGTAGCCACGCCCACGTCTGAGGTCTTTTGTTCTTGACGCCTTAGACCTAGGCGTCAGGTCGTACACGTGGTTGTGGAGGGTGCTTGGACCACCATAAAAGCCCAAAGAAGAGCATGATCAGGAGATTCGAGCGGAGCTGCTGCTGGGGTGCAGGGCTCGGGAGAAGGCTACTGAAGTCTCTGGAGGAGACTGTTGAAGGCATTGGGCAGAGTACTGGCTTGGGGCAGTACTCGTGCTGTGTAGGTCTTGGGACCTGTGGCTTAGTTCCTGTGGTGAACTGTCCTCTTTACTATATTGTAAGTAATATTCTGTTTCGCCAAGCTAATTGTATTCCCTGTCTCACTGCTTATGTGTACCACCCCATTTATCTAAACCCCAATGTACTCCTGTTCCCAAATATATTATTGTACAAGGACTTAATAATAAACTGTGTTTGAGTAGAATAGTAATATTCACTGTCCCCGTTATTAGCTATTCCTATTTCTCATATTTTATTATGTTTATATGAGTGAAGAGTGGGCGAGGCATATGTTAGTGAGTAGTGTAGAGTTAATGAGAATGTCGTGGTGGTCACCACTGACCTGTCATTACCTACCTACCTCCGCACTCATCTCACTCCTACCACCTCGCCTGCCTCTCCCCTCCCTACATAATCCCTTACTCCCATATTCCCCTTATATCCTATTCAATCATTACCCTTACATGACAAGGTGGTATTATCTCGTATGATCCAGGTGGTATTATCTCGTATGATCCACGTGGTATTATCTCGTATGATCCAAGTGGTATTATCTCGTATGATCCAGGTGGTATTATCTCGTATGATCCAGGTGGTATTATCTCGTATTATCCAGGTAGTATTATCTCGTATGATCCAGGTGGTATTATCTCGTATGATCCACGTGGTATTATCTCGTATGATCCAGGTGGTATTATCTCGTATGATCCAGGTGGTATTATCTCGTATGACCCAGGTGGTATTATCTCGTATGACCCAAGTGGTATTATCTCGTATGGCCCAGGTGGTATTATCTCGTATGATCCAGGTGGTATTATCTCGTATGATCCACGTGGTATTATCTCGTATGATCCACGTGGTATGATGTGAACTCCAGCTTAAGTTTCATTTCCCTCTGTAAGCTTTCTTATCTTATTTAACTCATTAAAACTTTCTCTAGTTTTCAGCAAAATTTGCAGATAAAAACTCGTCGTTTTTCTTATTTCCTCGTTCTCCGCGCTGCCTCGGCTCGTTTTTTTAACTGCTCTCTTACTCTTGCTACACTTTCTGTACATATTTTTTCTGTTAGAAGCTTCTATATTTTTTAAATTTCTCCGTTACTACTTTATTTATTTCATTTTACTTTTGACTTCACTTCTCACCCCCCGCAACTCCTTCCTGTGACCATAACTGCTTCACGAACATGGCACTCTTAAATTTACACTCTCTCTCCTAATTCCTCATTAACTGCTTGTGATCTAGCCTATATTTCTCTCAAAAGTTGATTTTTTTCTCCCACCAATATTCAGTGTATTCAATTTCGGTTCCTTATTACTCATATGCCATTTATCTTGAATGCAATCTTTCTCATCTTCTACCTTAACTTCCACTAATTATCTTATATATTAGTGCTCCTCTGAAAACATGTACCCTTTCCCTTTTTACTAAGGAACTATACAATGGACCCCCGGTTAACGATATTTTTTCATTCCAGAAGTATGTTCAGGTATGAGTACTGACCAAATTTGTTCCCATAAGGAATATTGTGAAGTAGATTAGTCCATTTCAGACCCCCAAACATACACGTACAAACGCACTTAAATAAATACACTTACATAATTGGTCGCATTGGGAGGGGTTCGTTAAGCGGGGGTCCACTGTACATGCTTTCTGCCATTCCCAGGGTACATTCCTTTCTTTCATGCATTTATTAACAATAAGCACCAACCATTCCAAAACTATATCCCTACCTGATTTTAGCATTTGTTTTAATGTCATCCTTCCCAGCTGTTTTACCTCTCTACGCACAGCCTCATGCACATCTCCCAAATTCACATCCGGCGCTTCCTCACTCCTACAAGATGTTTTGCCTCCCTGCCCAGTGCACGAAACCACAGCTTTTCTATCTTCATCAACATTTAATAGTTCCTCAAAATATTTCCTCCATCTTCCTGATACCTCTAACTCTCCATCTAATAACTCTCCTCTCCTATTTTTAACTGAGAAATCCATTCGTTGCCTAAGCTTTCTCAACTTATTAATCTTACTACAAAAATTTTTCTTATTCTCAACAAAATTTGTTGATAGCATCTTACCCACTTTCTTATTTATTCTTTTAGATTTTGTCATCATTCTCTCGACCTCTTTTACATGCAGAATAAACCAAACAGATGAGTTATACCTAAAAATAAAGATACTTCTGCCGAATAAACAGTGAGAATTTGTTTATGCCATAAATCTGCGAAAATCAATCTGAACATAATGAATAAAATACATATCATTGATTTTATGTACTATTAAATAAATTTAAACTGTATGATATCTAGTAGAATTTCTTTGAAAAAAAAAATACGGTAAAATAGGTTAGGTAAGGTTAGGATGGATCAAAAAAATATGTATCATAGCAAATACAAATTTTGATTCCTGAGTCACTACAATGGATTCTACAATCCGAATCACAGTGACAAACATTGTGTTTCTACAATAATGTTTTACCACCAATGGTGAACCTGATTACTTAATAAACTCTGGACATTTCTTTAGGAAGATGAACATAAACATATTAGTTAGAAATGGTTTAATACACTAGGGGATGCATATCTAAATACTTTAAGAATGTAAATAGTGATTTGTAAAGAACAAAACTCATTGTTCTCCCTATCTCAAATACTTAATATTGTGTATTTAACGATGACAATGGCTGGGTGAATACTTTATACACTATACAAATCAAGCCATGAGGTGTGGAAATCTTTAACCGTGGCTTGTCTTGCATCGTTAAGATCGCCTGTCTGAGATTATTTTGCTTTATATACTATGTAAGTCGTGCGGAACGTATATGGTATTTATGTAATACATTAGATCACTGAATTCAAATACCAACGACACCCTAAACGTCTTATCAAGACAGATACAATATTGTGATACAATAGTCAACAACTCGACTAACGAGAGTATACAATGAATAGCAATAGCGACCGTCATACACCCTAAGGTGGACACGGTGCTAAAACCAAAACAGTTCAAATTACAGTGCCGGGCTGTGGAAATCACACGAGCCCCGACTGTGACACTGTAACAGTGCACAGTAACAGTGCACAGTGCAACGTAGAATTATCTTAAAGCTCAGCTTTGAAAAGAAAGTTATCATGAGAGGAGTATCCTGCAACCATCCACAAGACACACATATGGACCCTGCATAAGATCCTTGTGAGATCAACTCCACAACACCACAACACACTGACTGGAAACCATAGATATGCAAGGATATACAAAGCTATATAAGAGTTCTTAGAAGCAAAAGTTGAGGTGATAATTAGCCGGCCAAGAAGCAGCAGCATCACGTTTGCCCTGCAAGTGACAAGATACAACAGACAGTACACAAATAATCGCACATAGGTGTGAGAAGTTTACGGCGATGTTTAGGTCCGACTTGGATCATATGCATTTATTGTTCAAGCCACGTTATTGTACCTTTTGTTCTTTACAACAAACAATTACCGTAAATTTCCGAGAATCTGGAGTAGGTGAACAATAATAGCAGAAGCATCACCCACATCTAAAACTATTGTTAGATGGTAATATGCGACAATGAACTACCTCAATCACCACCATTATCACTGTACCCTCACCACTACGCATTTATTTCTAGTAAACTCTTGTTCCTAATTTCCCTCTGTTAACTTTTGTCATGGTAATGTTCTTGAGAGCTAAGAACGGAAAACCTCATTAGTATTGCTTGCTAGCTAGCACTTGTCATGGGTCGCCCAGGCTGGATGGCAAGTCTATATAATGTCACCCAGGCTGGACGACATGTCTATAATATGCCAGCCACGGAGGATATATCATTATTATGCTAGAAAGGATGGATGACATGTCTAATATACCACCCAGGGAGGATGTCATGTCTGTATTATGTCACTCAGGGATTATGACATGTCTCTGTTGTGTCACCCAGGCAGGTTGACACATTTATCAGCCAGGCAGATAAGGTCTCATCTGCACAACGTCAATGGAAATTAAAACCTTTTTGTCATGTTTGGTGATAATGTACGTGAAATTGGAGAACTTTTGCGAAAAAATGCATTGCCTGATTTGGATGAGATACAGCAGGTGGCATGGGTGCTGCCCAAGAAAAATTTGATTAAGTATTGCATAAAAATTTAGATCACTGTCCAAGAATTTTGCTAGACAGGAGTTACTTTTCCAGTCTAGTTTCTTTACTAGGGAATTATTTTTGAATCATGTACATACACGTTTGTTTTAATTGGGTACTCGTCTGTGTTTATACTGGTTTAGCTCCAGTTCTTGGTCCCTACTGTCTTGTGGAAAATTAAATTTACGGGGATGTAACTCATAAGATACATATCAGTAAATGGCAACGAAGATAATTATTCTTTATCAAGGTTACAGAGACAAGTAGGAATTTTAGGACACTTATGTCACAAAAAATGTCCTTCTTCGATACCTACTACTGTCATATCTCTCCACAGGTCACTTTGGACCTATATTAATTTCAAATGAAATATACATCACCAGGAATTCTGGTAAAAACATTAATATAAATATGTGGACTGTATATTAAATTTAAAATGTGAATACATATACATTGAAGGAGAATTTATAATAATAAGACTCACCAATTTGTCTGGAAATTACTTGGTGTGTCATACACAAACCCCTGCCTAAATGTGAAGAAAATACTGGCCAGAATTCCAACATAAATAGACATGACTTAGCTGGGGTTCCTGAACCGTCCTGTCCACTCGCCTAATGTTCACGTTATGCAGGACTGCAAATCCAACAATTTCGGCTCCTATCTGAGAGGTTTTAAGCTCAATATAACCCCTAGAGCCACGAAAATTTATGCACATTTCATTAACATGCCTGTACCACATTCAAAACAATGGCGTCTCTCTCCTGCTCGTCAGCGCAGGCGCAGAGCTTCCCTGTCGGTTCTCTTCTTTAAAATACACTTTACAGCCATAGTAATGTATTAATCAGGTATATTTACATTATAAAAAATATATAGCATAATTCTGGGAAATTATTTTCCACATATCTACTGGTCAGATAACTCTCATGTCTCATAAGTTATATTTTCACCCCGCCGAACTTCAGCAAGATCATTTTCAATTTTGATGTCTTTCTCGACAAGATACTGTTTGTAAAACGTGGCTTAATGCACTTTTATACAGTTTTTTTGCAACCTAGTCTGAAAAAAAGTTCGTGTAAAGAGGGTACGTTCAAAAATTAGCACTTGGATATCTATAAAGGGAAACACGGAAAGAAGTGAAATTACAGTATCACCTGTGGAACAATTCACCAAAAGCCCGCAGATGCAGCGGAAGAGGAACCTTATAACGATGTTTTGGTCCGTTCTGGATAACTGTCAAGCGAGTTGACAGTTCGGGACAGACCGAAACGTTGTCATAAGGTATAATGCCCCAGTAGGGAGCCCACACCTGATGAAGCATATGTTAAAATTCAAAGCTATACAGTGGATGGCAGCCAGGATAATACCAGACCTGAGGGCCATCCACTGTGAAGGAAGGTCGAAGAAATTAAGCCGGAGTTACGTAGCATGTAGTTAGGTTTAACTGATATTATGCATCAGCTCATCCTCTCTAAGTTCCTTCTTACGTCTTTATCATTAAATTTTTTTGTATCTATATTCTCTTATCTTGGACCTACCCCTCTTCAGTGTATCTTCGAAGCCTAAGGGTTAGTCAAGAAATTTTAATACTTTGAATGCAGAGGAGTCTTTATTGGTGCAGTTTCTTCAGAAATTTTCGCCAGTTTCTGGCGAAATGTTGTACTAGTAAATACTGCTCCATAATCAGTCTGACTGTACTGTCGGTGTTTTGCTGTTTCTCTCTAAGATCTGTTTTGGTAAACAATGTTTTTATTATTATTATTATTATTATTATTATTATTATTATTATTATTATTATTATTTCCCCTCAATGAAGGTTTCTTGATGCTGATGAGGGACTCTAGATCTAGGGAATTGGATCTGTGCTCCAGTTCCCTGAATTATGCCTGAATGCTTTCCTCTCCCCGCCCCCCAACAAGCGCTGAATAATCCCTACGGATTTAACTCTCCCCATGATAATTAATATTTTTACCTTTATGTAGTTTTCTCATCCAATGATGGGCACGAAAGCGTCAGTGTCATTATGGTGGTACTAAAGCCATCTCAAAAAAAAAATCAATAGACCGATGCCCGTGAGGTAGGGAGTTGTCAACGTATCACATATTCCATGACCCAGGGCAACATGCCTTTAAAGAGTTGGTCTTGCCTCTCGCCTCTGTTGGATATCTACAACATGGTTGGATAGTTACAACATGGTTGGATAGCTACAACATGGTTGGATACCTACAACATGGTTGGATATCTGCAACATGGTTGAATACCTATAACATGGTTGGATAACTATAACATGGTTGGATACCTAAAACATGGATATCTACAACATGGCTGAATATCTACAACATGGTTGGGGATACGGTCTGAAACAAACGAAGTGCCAATGCTAAAATACATAAAATTTTGCACACAGTCGAGAATAGTGATTTGGGTTTAGCAACAGGTACCATGGTTGTGAAGGGACGAAAGAGGGAATGCTGGGAAGATAGTTATTAAATTCTTTTCCCACTCGCTTTCCTGGGAGTTTTCTCAGACAGTGAACCTGAAGAATGTTGAAGCAGGGCGTAAAATACACTCAGCCTACGCAAAGAAGTGGAAGTGGCGTATAAAACGTAAATCGATACCCTGATCTTCATGTATCTTACAGCTTTATCGCCTAGATCACAAGGATCTTAGCCGGGGGTATTCATACCCCTTTGGGGTATGAAGGGGGCTCTGGTGGCCTGGTGGTTAACGCTCTCGCTTCACACGGTGAGGGCCTGGGTTCGATTCCCAGCCAGAGTAGAAACATTGGACGTGTTTCTTTCCACCTGTTGTCTATGTTCCCCATCAGTAAAATGGGTACCTGGGTGTTAGTCGACTGGTGTGGGTCGCATCCTGGGACACTGACCTAAGGAGGCCTGGTCACAGACCGGGCCGCGGGGGCGTTGACCCCCGGAACTCTCTCCAGATAAACTCCAGATCACCGTGGGCGGACCCGCTAGTGGAAGTAGGTCATGCCCAAGAGATGGGATGGTGATCAGCAAGCAGGCTGAAGATGGTATCCTCTATACCACGATTCCATAGTGTTGCTGTATCAGCTGATAAACACTCAGGAGCTACACC
Source organism: Cherax quadricarinatus (assembly GCF_038502225.1). Lineage (NCBI taxonomy): Eukaryota > Metazoa > Arthropoda > Malacostraca > Decapoda > Parastacidae > Cherax > Cherax quadricarinatus. The sequence goes on along the minus strand of NC_091363.1, from coordinate 14,611,333 downwards.
CAGGTGTTTTGTGTGTCTTCATTCATCATCTTATTGGCAGTGAACATCATTACTGTTACCTCAACCTAACTTAATCGGAATTTATTCTAACCTAATACATTCTAATCTAATTTAATTTAACCTTATCAGCATCTATGCACAACCTACCTTAAACTAAGATAACTTCATCTGTCGTAACCAGCATCCATATCTAATTTAATCTAACAAGCATTCTAATCTGGTGGAAACGATCACTCCCCTAATCGAAACGTCATAGTCGAAATTGTCCATGACAGAAACGTTCACAAACTTCACTAAAAAAAATCACGTTTCATGACAAGACTTGCCGACAAATATATTAAGACACTGTGCAGTAATTTTACTTAGAGTGCAACGTAGTCTGTTTACATATATATGCTCTGCACATAGTGTAATTTAATAACAGTCATATGCTCTAAGCAATTTTTGTGTTAACTTCCAATAATCTGAATCTCGGTTAAGACGCATGTGCAACATCTGGATATCTTTATTGTAGACGTTTCGCCACATGTGTCTTAACTTTCATATTGTCGGTATTTGATACCATTCTTGCACAATCTGAATCTCGTGTGTAAATCTATGCAAATGTTATTACTGTGCAATTACTTACGCTTGGTCTCGTGGATGATTAAAACAAACTCTCGGGTAGTTTTAAAGCGAGAACTTTGGGTAGCTTTGATAGGTTGGGCGGGTACATGAGAGGGTGCGGGTGGGTGTAAGTTGGTCTTGCGTGTCGGTACGGGTGGAAACATTACCTGGAGTTTACCTGGAGAGAGTTCCGGGGGTCAACGCCCCCGCGGCCCGGTCTGTGACCAGGCCTCCTGGTGGATCAGAGCCTGATCAACCAGGCTGTTGCTGCTGGCTGCACGCAAGCCAACGTACGAGCCACAGCCCGGCTGATCAGGAACTGACTTTAGGTGCGTGTTTCCTTAAGACATCTGCTATCCCTGTCCACCTAACAGCAAGTAGGTACCTGGGTGTTAGGAGACTGGTGTGAGTTGCGTTCTGGGGGACAAAATTAACCCAAGTTAATTTTATCCATTTTGTCATAGGTACATGTCAATTATACACTCAACAGTGTTAACTAACAGTGTCAATCAGATTAACATAGGCAAACTTTTGTTTATTTCTTTAATGTGTAATAATGTTGGTAGAATTACCGACAATATGTAAAGTAAAAGGACACAAGTGTAACTAATGTGACATTTTATTGTGGCAACGTTTCGCTCTCCAAGAGCTTTATCAAGCCATAACGGTTTGACAGAGCTCCTGGAGAGCGAAATGTTGCCACAATAAAATGTCACATTAGTTGCACTTGTGTCCTTTTCTTTAATGTGATTTGAGTTTATAACAAAAGACTTTTGTTATCCTGACTGTTGGGTACCGCTAATCTATTCGATGTATCGGGCGCGTCCCTCTATTCAAACTTCTGGCAGCTCCCTTTTCCAAGTGTGTGGACGCCACCCCGTTAATCCAAACTTTTGAGCGCCTTCCTATTAATCCAAACTTTTAGGGCATTCACCCTTTAATCCAAAATTTTGGCCATCCCCTTTTGTTCAAACTTTTTTTTTTGTCTTCTCTTTCCGTCTCATCCTTCATAACAAATTTAAATTTGTATGTACCCATGTTTATTTAAACTTCTGGCTGCGCCATATTTATGGAAACATTTTGGTAACTTTTATCTTTCAAACATTTGCAAGCCTATTATAATCTTTCCTGTCTAAACATTTTTATGCACCCTATATATATATTCAGACTTTTGAGTCCTCTTTAGCTATCCAAAATTTCGGGCACCCCTTGTATACACAAACTTTTGGGCAGCCCTTTATTGTGAATGCAGGTATATGAAAAATGGCCTGTTGTACCTAGTCGTAAATTAAGTCCCCAGACAAGGGACTACCCTCAAGAGTCAAGGAAAAGGCCAACACAAAATGCAGTTTTGAGTACCCATAAATTCCCTCCACCTATATTTATAATATATAAAATATGTAGTAAGCAGGTAAATGTTAATGATGGAGACCTGAGTACACTCACTGCCATGTGTTTTTTTTTTCCTCTGTGTACTCAGCCAGCTAATGAGTCTTCAAGCACAGTGGTAAATATCACATGAATTCGGCCAATTTGTTTACATATAAACCTTACAGCATGGTAATTGATACTGACAAATTGGTTTTACAAGGCACGCGAGCAGACACTAGGAAATTGAAACTGGAACGAGGCACAGCTCGTTCTCATCGAGCAAGATCTTAGACGCCGACGATGTCTGGAAGCCTCACTAATCTCTGTCACTGACACCGTTGAAGATAATGCTTTACGCTACAAAATTTGAAAAACCTTAGCATATATGATACTCAACCAGGCAAAGCACCACCTACCTAACAACACAGGAATCACATGACTTCATTGTCTGCCTGTCCTCATCCCAATAGGGTATTTTTCAGGTCACCGTGTGTCACTCACACCCTAATCAATCTTCTGGGCACGTCCATCTATCCAAACTTCCGCTGTCCCCCTCTTTCTAAGTGTGTGAACACCCCCCTAATAATCCATCCAACCAAATAATCATTCAAACAGCTAGCCAACCAATCAACCAAGTACTCCTGGTCTTCCTTCAGGTGTGGGTGTGACGGATGGGTGGTGGCAGCGGCCAGAGTTCGGTCCAGCAGAGTCCATAGTGACTGTCCAGGAGGGAGAGACGGCGAAGCTGCCCTGTGTCGTGCTTCACCTCAACGACAAGTCGGTGAGTATCCTCGCTGAGGTATATTGAACACATGTGACTGATGTTGGGTGTTTTAACACTGTATGATGGTGTTAATTTGTTGAACATTTCAGTCGTGTCCATTGGTTTTGTTGTTTGTTAAATTTATATTTGCTTCATTGAGTGTAGTTTGTATATACGTATTTTTTTATTTGCTAAGAGCAATGGTGACCAGCACGTTCAGAATGCTATGTAAATATCAACTATCCTGCCACAAATACTTATTCTACTACTACTAGTTCTTAATCCTTGATAGTGTCCATGTCTCTGGTATTCGTAACTTCTTGTGGGTTGGTACCTTCTGCTTCCGTGAAATCTTTCGCTATTTAACGGTGAGTACCAATGTCTTCCTCTGGTACTATTATTTACATTTCTGAAAGTACACTTCTTTCTCTGTGGTAGTCATTAACTAGGACAGTTTCCCCACATGAAACTCTAGTATCCTAAACGAATATGCTTTAGTACCCATTTCTCTGATGCATCGTTAACGACAGGTCTGGGAATACCATTTCTCTGTGGTATCTTAAACTACATATATGTGAGTACCCTTACCTACTTGTCTGCTAGTAGCCATTTGTCTGTGGCATTCTAAGTTACATATATGCAAATACCCATTTTTGTATTGTATCCTTAACTACATGTCTGTTAGTACTCATTACTCTGTGCTGCTCTTTTCTACATAGAGCACTGACAGAAGAATGGATGTCGTGGGAGCTCGTGAGGAGATACTGGAATAAGAATTACACACGTTGGATGACTTTGCAAGCGTATAATTAAGAGAGAGTCTTGAGGAGAAGCCCAGAAGCCTTGTCGTCGAGTCTAGCCTAGCGGAAGTGAGGGGGGGGGGCTGCGGCCTACTGCCCACACGTAATGGGTTTCGTGAGGGCATAGCCAGCCAGGGAGCCTATCTATAACGTAGCCGGGTTTATCTAAGTATACTACACAACTACACAACTCGCTTATAATGTAATGTACAGCTGGTAGAAAAATGGACAAAGCCACTATGTACACTAGTGGCTTTGTTCATTGGTGACTCCGCCTACCACTGCTCCACCTCATCTGTCATCAGTATATAAGCCCTGTCTCCGCCGATATGCTGCAATTTTGACAAGGTTGATGGACTGAATAAATCGACTCCAGGCTGGGGGACTGAATGCCTGAAACTCGTCTTCCATCTTTCTCTGCACTGGACTAAAGTAACCACTGGCTGGAGAAACTTTTCCACAATCAGGATACCCAAATGTTGCACAAGTGTCTCATTTACCAACTTATCGGTTTTCTAAATAATTAATTCACAGAAAAATGAGTATTAACTCTATGGCATCCTTAACTACATGGCTGTGAATATCCATTTCTATGAATACCTATTTCTCTGTTGAATCCTTAAATATGCGTCAGTGAATACGTTCGGGTATCTGGTTGCAACAAACACTGCTCAACCAATGAGGAAAATTCTCAAGAGACAAGAGCGAGGAAGAATAATAGTCCTTACATGTTGACCTCTGCTTTCTTTGACTTTCCAAAACGGAAAATATAGGAATTCTGATTTCTTTATCTTCCTCTCCTGGTTCCGTCCCTGTCCCTCCTCGCCTGTGTATATATATCTATATATATATATATATATATATATATATATATATATATATATATATATATATATATATATATATATATTTATATATATATATATATATATATATAGGCTCCCTCATCTTTTGTGTTAGTGTGAGTTGTAAATGGTCCTAGTCGGACCGAAACGTCGTCGTAAGCTCCTCTCTCCTTTGTGCGGGTTATTTGCGTATTGTTCCAGTCACGGTATTGTGCCTTTGTGTTATCTGTAGAGAACGAACACAGCTCTTCTGTTGCTACATCAAGTTGCAACAAATCCACAAACTGGGGATGAGAAATGAACGACGTTCCGGTCCATCCTAGACCATTATCGAGTCGCAGATGTATAGTGGTCCATGGCCATTAGGGTTTCATGAAATACATTGTAGTACAGTTTCTGGAAATACATTCAGTACAGTTTCTCCCGATGCAATAAGACGACTTACTAAATTTGTTGCATAGTCTGTCGTGGATTAACTATGTAAGTAAAATACACACAGATAATACCAGTTATTGCAATAAATAATCTCACACTCTTGAAGAGGTGAAAAAGATACGCAGGTGGCCCACAGTGTGGTAGCTAAGCATAATAAATTGCACTGGCTATATAACGGAAAGCTAATTTAAGCACAAGTCTGCAAAATATCAGGCAATGTGTGTGTACTTAAAAATGAATCGGGTTGGAACAGGAGCCGAGAGAGAGAGAGAGAGAGAGAGAGAGAGAGAGAGAGAGAGAGAAATAGAGAGATAGAGATTGGGGAAAGCCGCAGTGCTTCATATAGGTTGTAGTAGTTGTACCTTGTTACAACATGCAGTACAACCACAACACAACATGGCGAACACTTCTAAGAGCCAGACTGTCATTCTTTAATTACTGCTGAGGTTGGGATGCTGTGACATGGAGACAAGGAAGGGTGTTGTTGTGTATCATGTGTTATATCTTTGTCTGGGTCTGTGTTCTACGATATCTGCCTTAATCCATGTTCAGTGTTATCTGCCAGGATCTGTATTCAGCGTTATCTGCCAGGATCTGTATTCAGCGTTATCTGCCAGGATCTGTATTCGATGTTATCTGCCAGGATCTATATTCAACGTTATCTGCCAGGATCTGTATTCAGCGTTATCTGCCAGGATCTGTATTCAGCGTTATCTGCCAGGATCTGTATTCAGCGTTATCTGCCAGGATCTGTATTCAATGTTATCTGCCAGGATCTATATTCAACGTTATCTGCCAGGATCTGTATTCAACGTTATTTGCCAAGATCTGTATTCGATGTTATCTGCCAGGATCTGTATTCAACGTTATCTGCCAGGATCTGTATTCAGCGTTACCTACCAGGATCTGTATTCAGCGTTACCTACCAGGATCTGTATTCAGTGTTACCTACCAGGATCTGTATTCAGCGTTTATGCCAGGATCTGTATTCAGCGTTATCTGCCAGGATCTGTATTCAGCGTTACCTACCAGGATCTGTATTCAGCGTTACCTACCAGGATCTGTATTCAGCGTTACCTACCAGGATCTGTATTCAGCGTTATCTGCCTGGATCTGGGTACCTTTAGTGGCAATGTTTTGATCATCTTTCCCACTCTGAGTCACCACTGACGTACGAACATATAACACATTCTTTAAATCAGAAAATAAGAGTTAATTTTAAGAATGTCAGAAAAAAATAAAATTCTTGAAACGTAAATGTTGTGTAACTATTATTGTCTATAACTGCTCAGTTCCTGGAAGACAAGTTATGTGCAGCTAAACACAAGTAAAATCAAGGTCTTAAAAGACTAGCTTACTATCAGTTATTCAGAACATCGGGTGAACAGGTGGAAATCTACCAGGAATGATTTATATTCAGTATTTTTCTGCACTTTGAAGCGTCCATGTTATGGTCATGACTCGACATTCTGACACACAATTATCTCTTGAAATTATGGGTTTCACATTCATGAGTTATCTAATTACAGCAATGTATGTTGTTTATTGTTAAATCAGACACATGTGCAATACTTGGGTACACAAGTTAGTGTGACTTTGTCAATGGTCCAAGTCGAACCGGAACGTCGTCGTAAGCTTCTCTCTTTTATGTGCGGGTTATTTGTGTATCGTTCCAGTCACGGTATTGTGCCTTTTTTGTTAGTTATATATGCTTGGGTATCTTTACTGTGGAAACTTTTCGCCACACAGTGGGTTCATCAGTCCAATACAAAGAAGAATGATGAAGATGAGGAGTAGTTTGAGGTAATCAGTCCCTCACCCTGTGGGTTCTCTGAATCATTTATCTTCTTACTGCTTATTGTCGTATTGTCGTGGAGAACATGTCAGCCAGCATACTAAGTCCTCCCTTCGTATGGAAAATAGTTAGGAATATCTAAATATATAAGGGCCATAGCATCAGACATTCACTTTCATACTTCACGTTCTGGAGGAATGTTTTAGGATTATGTTCCGTGTATATGAGATATGGAAGAGGCGACGCATCCAGCTCAGTGTTCTGGGGTTAATATAAATACGTGCGCCTCATTCTCTCTTCTGAAGTATTTTCAGCTTCTCAGAATGAAGATAAATTGGAAGATCATCTGCTTTTGAGTTCTGAACAACACTAATAACGCTCCTCCCTAGTTTATACCTGACGAAAGGTGCGTTAAAACAAATGCTCTGCAATACTGAGCCAAGATGAGCATTGTTTTCAGGCATTCGAATGCTGCTCTCTGGCACTGCTCATCCCAAGCTTAAGTTTAGACTTGTCAGCGAAGATAACAGGTTATGTAAATGAAAGAAATTTGTGTTCTTTCCTAGTCAAATGCATCAGTACTGAAGTAAATGCCCTTACACAGGATCTTTGATAAAGCCTTTGCCTTAATTATCTTTTTTCTCCCATGACCTCCATGATCGTCAGACATGTAGAATAATCACTGTTGTCAGATAAATTCATTCAAAATGCCGACTCCATTTGTTATGGCCTTTTAACCTCCACATACCAGCTTTAGCCAAATCTCATAATTTACTAACCTTTTACGTTCAGGCTATATTGTACTGATCTCGTACTTCAAGAAATTCACGTTTCCCTTCCTTCCACGTCCGAAGGTCGCTTGAGGATCGGGAACCATCGCTGTGTACAGTGATGGTTCCTAATCATCAAATAGTGATGAATATACGACTCTTTCGGAATAAAATATTAAGAGGTCATTTACTGAAATCTGATAGCATTATTTTAGCAGAGTTATAATTTATTGTCATAACTGTTAATGCGCATTGCTGATATGCCTATTATTTCTAGTAACAGTTAATAGGTATCTAGGATAAAGAACTTGCAACCTCATGTAATATGGCCTCGTATTCTGACTGTTTTCCAGGTCTGTAACGAAGGCTTCAAATTCGCTGGCAACAGCGGATGTTCCAGTTAGAGGAGGAGTTATTTTCCATGAAACCGCAGTTAGGTCCCTGGCCACCCTCTTTCCATTGTTGTTTAACGTGGGTAACCACCCTCGCATGTTTATGGGTTGACCATGCACAACAAACACACGGATACCACATGACAAGACACCCAGCGCCTCGAAGCCAGAACTACTTGGTGACTTTAATGGCTAACTATGCACTAATTTACTATTCTCACTGTTAGAGAGTTTGCAAAATTTACTTTCGGCATCTCGGACACATTGACTTTGACTTTGTCCTCCTCTCCCTTTCCTTCTGTGACTATAACAAACAGTAACATATTGTATCAATTATGATATTTTAAACCCTCGCAAATCGCCAACTTTACTATTCTTTCATTATAAGTGAAACTCTGCATAGTATGACCCATACAGGTTTAATGCTAGCGTTTAATAATAATAACAAAACAAATAACTAGCATGTAGAAACTTATGGCGACGTTTCGGTCCCACTTGGACCATTTACTAGTCGTAAGCTGTTTTCTCCTATGTGCAGGTTATTTGTGTATTGTTCCAGCCATTGCATTATGCCTTTTTCCTCTTTAATATACACATCATATGGTGAAGACGTAGTGTAGGTAACCGAGTCACATATGCTAAAAATACATCAAAAAGTATCGCTTGATATTAACATCTAAATCTGCTTATACCAGCTGGAAAAACACCTTGGAAGAATTGTGACATGAAATTCGACCCCTCGTCTGACTGATTTTCCATAAGCACGTCGTACTTGATCCAAAACAAATCTCACCAATACATGATCATCACAGAGAATGTATTGACGTTCCAGGTAGGTAGACTATCATGCTATTGAAGAACAAAGAGGGTCAATACCGTGTGTGGAACAATACACAAATAACCCACACATAGGGCAGAGAAGCTTACGACAACAATTCGGTCCGACTTTGACCATTTACTTTTTAAATGGTCCAAGCGTTTCTCTCCTATGTGCGGGTTATTTGTGCATAATAATTTAGAATAATAGGTAGAAGTACACAGAGTGAAAAAACGCTCATTACTCACTCGAGTCTGAGGAAAGGAACCAGTACAGTGGACTACACGTTTAAAGATTTATAAAACACTGATATAGGAAAAATTGGATCTGGTTTTAATACTTGATCAGTTTCTCTTGTAATCTGACAAGTAGCATACGTATATAGAAGCAGAAACATTTATTGTCATGTAAGGCAAGAAAAAACCCTTGGTAATTTTTGCCTACGTTTTTTTTAACACTATGCCTTGTATGCCATTTCCGTTACTCTGTATATTTTTTGGTTACTGGAAGCACCAAAGTGAGAATTACTTCTCTGATGTTTCTCCACTCCACATGTTGAATAAATGATTTAGAAACCCGGTAAGTTGATAAATTAGACACTCGTGCAACATTTGGGTATCTTTATTCTGGAAACGTGTCGCCATTTCGATGAGGTTCAGTTCATCGACTGAATACATGGAAGCCAGGCTGAGGGACTGATTACATCAAACTCCTCCTTCTCTTCCATCTTTCTCTGCACTGGACTGAAGAAGCCACTGGCTGGAGGAACGTTTCCAGAATGAAGATACCCATATGTTGCACAGGTGTCTCATTTAACCCTCCAACCGGTGAAGCCTTTCTCAAAAAATTACGCGGACAGATTGTATAAAAATTGTACCCAAACGAATAACATCTGTTTGAGATAGTTTGTGCACAAACATAAGCTAGAGTATCATCCTGCTGCTACTGCTGTTCCTGCTGCTGCTACTGCTGTTCCTGCTGCTGCTACTGCTGTTCCTGCTGCTGCTACTGCTGTTCCTGCTGCTGCTACTGCTGTTCCTGCTGCTGCTACTGCTGTTCCTGCTGCTGCTACTGCTGTTCCTGCTGCTGCTACTGCTGCAACAGCAACAGCAGCAGCGGGCTCCAGTGCACTGAGAGATACTAAGATTCAACAGAGGGCGCGATTCGGGAAAATGCGTGTATAAGAGGAACGAGTCACAGCTGTACACGGGGTCCCCATCAAACATATGAGCCAACTCTGGTTGTGTGCAAATTCATTGGTTCGTCAATTTCAATTTTCGAGTGCCTGTACAATACGCATCGACCACATCACAGCAGCCTGGAAATAGCTCCAGTATGGAGCCCATTGTCCATTCCAGAGCTAGTTGCTTGAATATGACCGAAACCACAAGCAGTTTATCATACACACTGCCCAGCATAAAACACATTTCCGACAAGGAAATGCGTGTCATAAAGGGCGAATTTACCAGAGACTCCCATTCACATATAGACCATGTAAACTTACTTTCCAAAAATAAACTATACCTCAACACATCAGACATAGTCCATCCATTTTAGAATCACCTATGTATTGACCTGAAGAACCCAGTTTCCGAAGGCGAAACGTTTTTGCAAGAAAGATTCCCACGTTTAACACATGTAGTTTATTCATAAGCTTATCGGTGTTTTTTTGTCTAACACACATTTCGTCTCCCACCGAAGCAGGGTGACCTAAAAAGAAAAACGAAAGCCTTCGTGTTTAAATATAGTAATGTATACAAAAGGGGTTACTAGCCCCTTGCTCCCGGCATTTTAGTCGCCTCTTACGACACGCACATCTTACGGAGGAAGAATTCTTTTCCACTTTCGAATGTAGTGTTATATTAATATACTCGTTTTACACTATAATAATAATAATAATATTATTATTATTATTATTATTATTATTATTATTATTATTATTATTATTATTATACTCTGTGTATTATACTATAAAGTAATACTCGTCCTAGACAGCAACATCAAGGATCCTTGGTGAGGAGGATATCATTTTCAACTCGCAAATCAACTCTTCTCATTCATATATTTCTCCTAGCAATTTTCAAAATTCTGGCTCTACTTTAGCATAACCTATTATTACTAGTAGCTCCCGCCGACCTTTGACGCCATCTTCAACTGGCCATCCCCTGTGGCTCCCGTATATACGGCAAAGGACTGAGCACTTCTCAAGGCTAAGGTACTGAACATCTTCAATTTATCTGTTCTCTTTTTCTTTGTCTCTGGTAATGTAATCGCCTCTGTATTCGACTGAACATGTCTGGCAGGCAGCAGAAATATCTAAGAAATTTAAGCAATAGATGTCATGTGTAACAAAAGGTTGCTTGCCATTTAAGTGATACCTTATATAACAAAAGAGCGTTTTCTAACAGACTGAGACCCGCACGGTCACTATCCGAGCCTTGTACCTATCCAGCAGAGTTAACAGTGATGGTATTAACAACACAGCGCAGAAAATGTGCTAGGACAGTGGGGTTGGTAGCGGGAGTGGGGTGGTAGAGGCAGTGAGGTGGTAGTGGCAGTGGGGTGGTAGTGAGGTGCTAGTGGCAGTTGGGTGGTATTGAGGTGGTAGTGGCATTGGGGTGATAGTGAGGTGGTAGTGGCAGTGTGGTGGTGGCAATAGGGTAGTAATGGCAGTGGGGTGGTAATGGCAATAGGGTGTCAGTGGGGTGGTATTGAGGTGGTAGTGGCAGTGGGGGTGGTAGTGAGGTCGTAGCGGCAGTGAAGTGGTAGTGGGAGCGTGGTGGTAGTGGCAGTGAGGTGGCAGTGGGATGGTATTGAGGAGGTAGTGGCAGTAGGTGATAGTAAGGTGGTAGTGGCAGTGGGGTGGTAGTGACAATAGGGTGATAGTGGCAGTGGGGTGGTATTGAGGAGGTAGGGGCAGTGGGGTGATAGAGAGGTGGTAGTGGCAGTGAAGTGGTAGTGGCAGTGGGGTGGTATTGAGGTGGTAGTGGCAGTGGGGTTGTAGTGATGTGGTAGCCACAGTGGGGGTGGTTGCTGGAGTGAGGGGGTGGCTGTGGCAGTGTTGGGGTAGCATCGGCAGTGTGGGGGTAGTATCGGCAGTGTGGGGGTAGTATCGGCAGTCGCGGGTGGTATACATAGTGGGCGGAGTTTCCAGCAGTGTGGGAATGGTAGCGGCAGTGTGGGGGTGGCAGCGACAGTGTGGGGGTGGTAGCGGCAGTGTTGGGGTAGTAGCGGCAGTGTGGGGGTGGCAGCCGAAGTAGGGGGGTTGCGGCAGTGTGGGGGTGGTAGCGGCAGTGTGAGGGTGGTAGTGGCAGTGTGAGGGTGGTAGTGTCAGTAGTGGTGGGGGTAGCGGCAGTGTTGAGGGTGGTAGCGGCAGAGTAGGGAATTGTAGCGGCAGTGGGGGTGGTGGTAGCGGCAGTATGGGGATGGTAGCGGAAGTGGGGGTGGTGGTAGCGGCAGTGTGGGGGTGGAGGTAGCGGCAGTGTGGGGGTGGAGGTAGCGGCAGTGTGGGGTGTGGTGGTGGTAGCGGCAGTGTGGGGTAGGTAGTAGCGGCAGGGTGGGGGTGGTGGTGGTAGCGGCAGTGTGGGGGTGGTGGTGCTAGCGGCAGTGTGGGGGTGGTGGTGGTAGCGGCGGTGTGGGGGTGGTGGTAGCGGCAGTGTGGGGGTGGTGGTGGTAGCGGCAGTGTGGGGGTGGTGGTGGTAGCGTCTGTGTGGGGGTGGTGGTGGTAGCGGCAGTGTGGGGGTGGTGGTAGCGGCAGTGTGGGGGTGGTGGTAGCGGCAGTGTGCGGGGGGGGTGGTGGTAGCGGCAGTGTGGGGGGGTGGTGGTGGTAGCGGCAGTGAAGGGGTGGTGGTAGCGGCAGTGTGGGGTTGGTGGTAGCGGCAGTGTGGGGGTGGTGGTGGTAGCGGCAGTGTGGGGGTGGTGGTAGCGGCAGTGTGGGGGTGGTGGTAGCGGCAGTGTGCGGGGGGGGTGGTGGTAGCGGCAGTGTGGGGGGGTGGTGGTGGTAGCGGCAGTGAAGGGGTGGTGGTAGCGGCAGTGTGGGGTTGGTGGTAGCGGCAGTGTGGGGGTGGTGGTGGTGGCGGCAGTGTGGGGGTGGTGGTGGTAGCGGTAGTGTGGGGGTGGTGGTGGTAGCGTCTGTGTGGGGGTGGTGGTGGTAGCGGCAGTGTGGGGGGGGTAGCGGCAGTGTGGGGGTGGTGGTAGCGGCAGTGTGGGGGTGGTGGTGGTAGCGGCAGTGTGGGGGTGGTGGTGGTAGCGGCAGTGTGGGGGTGGTGGTGGTAGCGTCTGTGTGGGGGTGGTGGTGGTAGCGGCAGTGTGGGGGTGGTGGTAGCAGTGTGGGGGGGAGGTGGTGGTAGCGGCAGTGTGGGGGTGGCGGTAGCGGCAGTGTGGGGGTGGTGGTAGCGGCAGTGTGGGGGTGTTGGTAGCGGCAGTGTGGGGGTGTTGGTAGCGGCAGTGTGGGGGTGTTGGTAGCGGCAGTGTGGGGGTGTTGGTAGCGGCAGTGTGGGGGTGTTGGTAGCGGCAGTGTGGGGGTGTTGGTAGCGGCAGTGTGGGGGTGTTGGTAGCGGCAGTGTGGGGGTGTTGGTAGCGGCAGTGTGGGGGTGTTGGTAGCGGCAGTGTGGGGGTGTTGGTAGCGGCAGTGTGGGGGTGTTGGTAGCGGCAGTGTGGGGGTGTTGGTAGAGGCAGTGTGGGGGTGTTGGTAGCGGCAGTGTGGGGGTGTTGGTAGCGGCAGTGTGGGGGTGTTGGTAGCGGCAGTGTGGGGGTGTTGGTAGCGGCAGTGTGGGGGTGTTGGTAGCGGCAGTGTGGGGGTGTTGGTAGCGGCAGTGTGGGGGTGTTGGTAGCGGCAGTGTGGGGGTGTTGGTAGCGGCAGTGTGGGGGTGTTGGTCGCGGCAGTGTGGGGGTGTTGGTAGCGGCAGTGTGGGGGTGTTGGTAGCGGCAGTGTGGGGGTGTTGGTAGCGGCAGTGTGGGGGTGTTGGTAGCGGCAGTGTGGGGGTGGTGGTAGCGGCAGTGTGGGGGTTGTGGTAGCGGCAGTGTGGGGGTGGTGGTAGCGGCAGTGTGGGGGTGGTGGTAGCGGCAGTGTGGGGGTGGTGGTAGCGGCAGTGTGGGCTTGGTGGTAGCGGCAGTGTGGGGGTGTTGGTAGCGGCAGTAGCGGCAGTGTGGGGGTGTTGGTAGCGGCAGTGTGGGGGTGTTGGTAGCGGCAGTGTGGGGGTGTTGGTAGCGGCAGTGTGGGGGTGTTGGTAGCGGCAGTGTGGGGGTGTTGGTAGCGGCAGTGTGGGGGTGGTGGTAGCGGCAGTGTGGTGGTTGTGGTAGCGGCAGTGTGGGGATGGTGGTAGCGGCAGTGTGGGGGTGTTGGTAGCGGCAGTGTGGGGGTGGTGGTAGCGGCAGTGTGGGGGTGTGGTAGCGGCAGTGTGGGGGTGTGGTAGCGGCAGTGTGGGGGTGTTGGTAGCGGCAGTGTGGGGGTGTTGGTAGCGGCAGTGTGGGGGTGGTGGTAGCGGCAGTGTGGGGGTGTTGGTAGCGGCAGTGTGGGGGTGGTGGTAGCGGCAGTGTGGGGGTGTTGGTAGCGGCAGTGAGGGGGTGTTGGTGTGGTAGCGGCAGTGTGGGGGTGTTGGTAGCGGCAGTGTGGGGGTGGTGGTAGCGGCAGTGTGGGGGTGTTGGTAGCGGCAGTGTGGGGGTGTTGGTAGCGGCAGTGTGGGGGTGTTGGTAGCGGCAGTGTGGGGGTGGTGGTAGCGGCAGTGTGGGGGTGTTGGTAGCGGCAGTGTGGGGGTGTTGGTAGCGGCAGTGTGGGGGTGTTGGTAGCGGCAGTGTGGGGGTGGTGGTAGCGGCAGTGTGGGGGTGTGGTGGTAGCGGCAGTGTGGGGGTGTTGGTAGCGGCAGTGTGGGGGTGTTGGTAGCGGCAGTGTGGGGGTGGTGGTAGCGGCAGTGTGGGGGTGTTGGTAGCGGCAGTGTGGGGGTGTTGGTAGCGGCAGTGTGGGGGTGTTGGTAGCGGCAGTGTGGGGGTGTTGGTAGCGGCAGTGTGGGGGTGTTGGTAGCGGCAGTGTGGGGGTGTTGGTAGCGGCAGTGTGGGGGTGGTGGTAGCGGCAGTGTGGGGGTGTTGGTAGCGGCAGTGTGGGGGTGGTGGTAGCGGCAGTGTGGGGGTGTTGGTAGCGGCAGTGTGGGGGTGGTGGTAGCGGCAGTGTGGGGGTGTTGGTAGCGGCAGTTGTAGCGGCAGTGTGGGGGTGTTGGTAGCGGCAGTGTGGGGGTGTTGGTAGCGGCAGTGTGGGGGTGTTGGTAGCGGCAGTGTGGGGGTGGTGGTAGCGGCAGTGTGGGGGTGTTGGTAGCGGCAGTGTGGGGGTGTTGGTAGCGGCAGTGTGGGGGTGGTGGTAGCGGCAGTGTGGGGGTGTTGGTAGCGGCAGTGTGGGGGTGTTGGTAGCGGCAGTGTGGGGGTGTTGGTAGCGGCAGTGTGGGGGTGTTGGTAGCGGCAGTGTGGGGGTGTTGGTAGCGGCAGTGTGGGGGTGTTGGTAGCGGCAGTGTGGGGGTGTTGGTAGCGGCAGTGTGGGGGTGTTGGTAGCGGCAGTGTGGGGGTGTTGGTAGCGGCAGTGTGGGGGTGTTGGTAGCGGCAGTGTGGGGGTGTTGGTAGCGGCAGTGTGGGGGTGTTGGTAGCGGCAGTGTGGGGGTGGTGGTAGCGGCAGTGTGGGGGTGTTGGTAGCGGCAGTGTGGGGGTGTTGGTAGCGGCAGTGTGGGGGTGTTGGTAGCGGCAGTGTGGGGGTGTTGGTAGCGGCAGTGTGGGGGTGTTGGTAGCGGCAGTGTGGGGGTGTTGGTAGCGGCAGTGTGGGGGTGTTGGTAGCGGCAGTGTGGGGGTGTTGGTAGCGGCAGTGTGGGGGTGTTGGTAGCGGCCGTGTGGGGGTGTTGGTAGCGGCAATGTGGGGGTGTTGGTAGCGGCAGTGTGGGGGTGTTGGTAGCGGCAGTGTGGGGGTGGTGGTAGCGGCAGTGTGGGGGTGTTGGTAGCGGCAGTGTGGGGGTGTTGGTAGCGGCAGTGTAGGGGTGTTGGTAGCGGCAGTGTGGGGGTGGTGGTAGCGGCAGTGTGGGGGTGGTGGTAGCGGCAGTGTGGGGGTGTTGGTAGCGGCAGTGTGGGGGTGTTGGTAGCGGCAGTGTGGGGGTGGTGGTAGCGGCAGTGTGGGGGTGTTGGTAGCGGCAGTGTGGGGGTGTTGGTAGCGGCAGTGTGGGGGTGGTGGTAGCGGCAGTGTGGGGGTTGTGGTAGCGGCAGTGTGGGGGTGGTGGTAGCGGCAGTGTGGGGGTGGTGGTAGCGGCAGTGTGGGGGTGGTGGTAGCGGCAGTGTGGGGGTGTTGGTAGCGGCAGTGTGGGGGTGTTGGTAGCGGCAGTGTGGGGGTGGTGGTAGCGGCAGTGTGGGGGTGTTGGTAGCGGCAGTGTGGGGGTGTTGGTAGCGGCAGTGTGGGGGTGTTGGTAGCGGCAGTGTGGGGGTGGTGGTAGCGGCAGTGTGGGTGGTTGTGGTAGCGGCAGTGTGGGGGATGGTGGTAGCGGCAGTGTGGGGGTGTTGGTAGCGGCAGTGTGGGGGTGGTGGTAGCGGCAGTGTGGGGGTGTTGGTAGCGGCAGTGTGGGGGGTGTTGGTAGCGGCAGTGTGGGGGTGTTGGTAGCGGCAGTGTGGGGGTGTTGGTAGCGGCAGTGTGGGGGGTAGCGGCGGTGTGGGGGTGTGGTAGCGGTGGCAGGTGTGGGGGGTGTATGCGGCGGTGTGGGGGTGGGGGTTAGCGGCGGTGGTGGGGAGTTGCGGCGTGGGGGTGGGGGTGTTGGTAGCGGCGGTGTGGGGTGTTGGTAGCGGCGTGTGGGGGTGTTGTGGCGTGGGGGTGGGGGTGGTAGCGGCAGTGTGGGGTGTGTAGGCAGTGGCGGGGTGGTGTGGCGGGGGTAGTAGGTGGCGTAGCGGCGGTGTGGGGGTGTTGGTAGCGGCGGTGTGGGGGTGTTGGTAGCGGCGGTGTGGGGGTGTTGGTGGCGGCAGTGTGGGGGTGGTGGTAGCGGCAGTGTGGGGGGTGTGGTAGCGGCGTTGGTGTGGGGTGGGGGTGGTAGCGGCAGTGGGGGTGTGGTAGTGGCAGTGTGGGGGGTGGTGATAGCGGCAGTGGGGGTGTTGTAGCGGCGTGTGGGGTGTGGTAGCGGCGTGTGGGGTGGTGGTAGCGGCGTGTGGGGGTGTTGTAGCGGCAGGTGTGGGGTGTGGTTAGTAGGCGGCAGTGTGGGGTGG